>NC_089510.1:17888093-18488093 GCF_036850995.1 Saccopteryx leptura
TCTCTGTCACAAAACCAAAAAAGATGAAAAACTCAATGTATGAATTGAAAAATGGGTTCACAAGTTTAACTAAGAAGACAAGTCAGATAGAGGAGAGACACAGTGACACTGAAGAGAGGCATCTAGAGGAGATACAGAGAAAAGAGGAGAGAGACTGAAGAATTTAAAAAAATATATGAGAGAGCTCTGTGAGAATTGTCTGACTCCATTAGAAAAAGCAATATAAGAATAATGGGTATTTCAGAAGAAGAAGAGAGGGAGAAGGGGATTGAGAGTCTATTTAAACTAATAAATGATGAGAATTTTCCAAGCTGATGGAAAGGGTTAGGTCCTTGAAACCAAGAAACAAATTGAAAACCCACTTTCCTCAAACCAAGCAGGATACATTTAAGACATATTGTAATAAAACTAACATAAATTAATGACAAAGAAAGAATCCTTAAGGCATCTAGGAAAAAAAAGAAAATCACATATAAAGGAAAGCCCATCAGGTTATTATCAGACTTCTCAACAGAATTCTACAACCAGAAGAGAGTATACTCAAAATTTCAAAGTACAAAAAGAGGGGAATTATCAACCAAGAATACTATATCCATCAAACTTATCCTTCAAATATGAAGAAAAAAAATATTTTGTAGACATACAGAAGCTGAGAGAATTTATCATTAGAAAAACACACTGCATAAAATATTCAAGGGGGTTATTGTACTGACTATAAAGAAAAAAAGAACTACAAGTAAAAGTTTCAACAATATTACAGTGTAAACAAAGATAATCTGAGGCAACAAAAGCATAAAAGGGGAGAGGGCAGAAGCACTCATAAGACAAAGGACCCTTGCTTGTTTATATGAAAATATTTTCACAATAATCTAATAGTAACTATCATGAAACAAACAAATAAACAAAAACAAAGCAAAACTGAAAGACATAACCTAAAACAAAACAGAAATATAAAAAAGCATGAAATACCACCAAACAAAAACAACTGACTGAAATACAAAAGAAAAGGACCAAAAGACACACAGATGTATCAGAAAACAAAACATAAAATGACTATAGATTTCCTCATCTGTCAATTGTTATTTATATTTAAATGGACTGAACAACATAGTCTTAAAAAATGACTTTGTTCTGACCAGGCGGTGGCACAGTGGATAGAGCGTCAGACTGGGATGCAAAAAATGACTGTGTTGAAGAATAAATAAAAGCAGAGATCAAAAGATATATAAAAAAAATTAAAATGACAACATATCAAAACTCCTGGTATGTAGCAAAAGCAGTAATAAAAAGGAAGTTTATCATTATAGGCTTATATCAAGAAACAAGAGACACCCCAGGTAAACAACCTAACATCACATCTTAAAGAACTAGAAAAAAAAATAAAGGAGTCCCAAAGTCAGCAGAAGAAAGAAAATAGTAAAAAATAGAGCAGAACTAATTGAAATAGCCAACCCAAAAATAAAAATAAAGAAAACTACAGAAAAATTAATACAATAAAGAGCTGGTTCTTTGAAAAGATCAGTAAAATTGACAAACCCCAAGCTAAGAAAAAATGAGAAAGTAGGTACTGGTATGCACAAAAATCTGAAATAAAAGAAAAAAAATTACCACAAACATTATAGATATACATAGGATCACACTAGAATACTATGAAAGATTATATGCCACTAAATTCAACAATCAAGAACAAACAGATCAATTCCTAAAACTATAGAACCTTCTTAGCCTGAGTTATAAAGAAGTGGAAAATGTAGACAGAGCTATAAGCAGGGAGAAAATAGAAACATCTGTCAAAAATCTCTCCAAAAATAAATGTCTAGGGTCACATGGCTACATTAGTGAATTCTACCAAACATTCAAAGAAGATTTGGTACTTATTTTTCTCAGAGTATGCCAAAAAACTAAAGAAAAATCAATACTTCCTAACACATTTTAGGAGGCCAACATAGCCCTGATACCAAAACCGGACCAAGAAAATACAGAAATAGACAACTACACACCAATAACTCTATAAATACAGATGCGAATATCCTCAACAAAACACTAGCAAATTGAATACAACAATGTATTAAAAAAATAATACATTGTATTCAAGTGGGATCCATTTCAGAAATACAGGCATGGTTCAACATATTCAAATCAATCAATGTAATACACCACGTCAACAGCACAAAAGACAAAATTTATATGATCTTATCAATATATGCAAAAAAATCATTACAGTGTTACTTTGAGATACAAAGAGACCAACATACGAAATTTTTTAAGATACGATCTGCAACTCAGTCTGTATTTTTGCTTGAGATCCAAGCGAAATTCTGAGATACGGGTCGTGATTTGGAAAGTTGTGGCTAGTTGGTGCGTTGGCGCACGGGTCCATATCGGCAGTTTGATATAGGAGTTGACTGACTTACGAGCTCAGTTACAGAATGAATTAAATTTGTATCTCAAGGTACCACTGTAGATAATATACAACATCCATTTATGCTTAAACTATTCAATAAAATAGGTACAGAAGGAAAGTTCCTCAACATAATGAAGGTTATATATGACAAACCATCAGCCATTATCAGATAAAATGGTGAAAAATTGAAAGCTTTTCCTCTAAAAACAGGAACAAGACAAGGCTGCCCACTCTCTTCATATAGTCCATTCAGCATAGGACTATATGTCTTAGCCAAAACAATCAGGCAGAGAAAGAAAGAAATGGCATCCATATTGGGAAAAGAGCAGTAAACGTCTCACTTTCTACAGATGACATGATCCTGTAGATAGATAACCCTAAAGACTCTATCCAAAAACTATTAGAAAAAATAAACAAATACAGCAGAGTGTCAAGATGCAAAATCAATGTACAAAAGTTTACTGCTTTCTTATACGCCAACAATAAAACTTCTTAAAATGTATTGAAAGAAACAATTTCTTCTACAATTGCAACAAAAATAAATAAATAAAATACTTAGAAATAAATTTAACGAAGGATGTGAAAGATTTAATACTAAAAACTACAAAGCATTATGAAAAGAAATTGAAAAACACACAACCAAATTGAAAATATTCCCATGCTCATGGATTGGAAGAATCAACATAATTAAAATAGCTATATTACCCCAAGCAATATGCAAATTTAATAAAATCCTCATTAGAATTCTAATGTCATTTTTTAAAGAAATAGAACAAAAAATTACAAGAATTGTATAGAATCATAAAAACCTTGAATAGCCAGGCCCTGGCTGGTTGGCTCAGTGGTAGAGCGTTGGCCTGGTGTGCAGGAGTCCCAGGTTCGATTCCCGGCCAGGGCATACAGAAGAAGCGCCCATTTGCTTTTCCACCCCTCCCCCTCTCCTTCCTCTCTATCTCTCTCTTCCCCTCCCGCAGCCAAGGCTCCATTGGAGCAAAGTTGGCCTGGGCACTGAGGATGGCTCCATGGCCTCTGCCTCAGGCTCTAGAATGGCCCTGGTTGCAACAGAGCAATGCCCCAGATGGGAAGAGCATCGCCCCCTGGTGGGCATGCCAGGTGGATCCCGGTCGGGCACATGTGGGAGTCTGTCTGACTGCCTCCCCGTTTCCAACTTCAGAAAAATAAAAAACAACAACAACAACAACAAAACAAAAAACTTTGAATAGTCAAAAACAATTCTTAGGGAAAAAAATAGAATATGAAGTATCACACTACATGACTTCAAATTATACTATATAGCCAAAATAATCAAAACAGCATGGTATTGGATGAAAAACAGACATGCAGATCAATGGAACAAAATTGAGATCTAGAAATAAAACCACAGATATATGGACAAATAATCTTTAACAAAGGAGCCAAAATTACACAATGGAAAAAAGAAAAGCTCTTAAATAAATGGCTCTGGGAAATTTAGAGTGACACATTTAAACGAATGAAACTTGATTATAGTTTGACCCTATACACAAAAATAAGTTTAAAATGGATCAAGACCTATATATAAGATCTGAGACAAGAATTTACATAGAATAAAATATAGGTACTAAACTTATAGACCTTGGCCATAGAGAACATTTATGAATTTGACCCCAAAGGCAAGAGAAGTAAAGGCAACAAGAAATGAATGGGATTATATCAAACTAAAAAACTTCTGCGTAGCAAAAGAAACAAACAGCAACAAAATTGACAACCAATCAAATGAGAGATAATGTTTACAAACAGTAATTACAATAAGAGGTTAGTATCTAAAATATACAAAGAACTCACAAAACTCAGCAACAAACAAGCAAGGTATCCAATTAAAAAGTGGGAAGAGGACCTGAACTGACACTTCTATCAAGAAGACGTACAAAAGGCCAACACATACACAAAAAAGATGCTCATCTTCACTACCTTTTAGAGAAATGCAAATCAAAACTGCAATGAGACACCACCTCACACCTGTTAGACTAGCTTTTATTTACCAGACAGTTGATAACAAATGTTGGAGAAGATGTGGAGAAAAAGAAACCCTCATTCACTGTTGATGGGAATGTAAACTGGTACAGCCATTCTGGAAGAAAATATGGTGGTTCTCAAAAAATTAAGAACAGAACTACCATCTGACCCAGCAATCCTTCTACTCAGTATCTACCCAAAGACCTCAAAACCATCAGTAAACAAAGAATCATGTATTCCCATTTTTTCGCGTTATTATTCATGGTGGCCAAGACAGTGAAACAACCTAAGTGTTTCTTGATAAACAATCAGATTAAGAAATGCGGTATGTGTGTACACACACACACACACACACACACACACACACACACTGGAATACTATGCAGCAATAAGAAATGATGATATATTATCATTTACAATGAGATAGAAGGACTTTGAGAACATTATACTAAGTAAAATAATTAAATCAGAAAAAGCTAAGAACTGTATTTTTTCACACATAGGTCGATAGAAAACTGAGACTCATTGACATAGATAAAAGTAAAGTGGTTCCCAGGAGGAAGGTGCCAGGGGAGAGGAGAGTAAAGAGGGGAAAATATATACCCCAAATAGGTGAGAAATAAAACTGAGACTTATGAACACAGATAACAGTAAAGTAGTTCCCAGAGGGAGCGGTTTGGGGAGAGAGTTGAAAAGAGGAAAGAATCTATGGTGATGGCAAATGATCTGACTCTGTGCGACGAGCATACAACACCATGAAGAGTCGAAATGCTATAGAGATGTTCACCTGACACCAATGTACTCTAAATGTTCATCGTCACCCCATTAAGTTTAATTTCTAAATAAAAAAAAAAATCAGAACAAGACAGATTTTACTTGAAATACTACATTAAGGAAGAGAAACTTCAGTGTAGAATGAAGCTCAACTTTGACTACAGCCAGGACCGTTGGGAATTTGTAGCCAAAGGGAAAATTGAGGGGTCCCATTGGGTACAAGAGTACTAAGAGGAACTTTGATTAGATACAAGGGGTGGTGCTAATGAACCACTTAATTAGATATCAGTAGTGGGGGGAATTCACTCTATGTCCTCTTAGCAGGATTCTTGATAAAAAACAGGTCTCAGAATCCTAGGACAAGGTTTGTTCCAGAAGAGGGTTCTGAAGAGCCTGAGTAAAGTTTGAGAAGGAAATTCTTCCTCCTCTTGTCAATGAGAAAAATCCTTAATGTACAACAGGAGCAGAATAATAAAAAGAGAATCACATATTGTGAGTTTTATTTTTACTCAAAGTCTTTAATAGAGTTTGTAATTATATCTACTCAAATGAGGACAAGTAGCAAAAATGGGATTTAGTAATAAAAAAGTCAATGAAATGTAAAATATATTCTTTGGTTCATATATCTTCCATTTAATGTTTAAGATATAAATTCAAGGTGAAGTACAGAAAAATATTATTATTATTAATAGCTTTTTATAATTGAAAATTCCACAATATATTCAGAAATGTTACACATATTTATCTCAATTTAAAATTATTTTTAAAGTTGTTTAACTTCAATTTTTATGATCCCAGCTACACATTTGTTTAATTTTTGGATTAACTATAATTATGGTACATTATTGATAAATAGAAGTATTATATACTTAAGTTTAAATAAATTTATAAAATTTGTTAATCATTTTTATTTGGCTGGTTTTCAATATTTTCCTCATTTTACTAATGAGTCACTTTTATATATAAAGAAGTCACTTCTAACAATATAAGCTGGTATTTAAATATTTAAAATTTAATATATTCTAAATGCAAAAAATGTATTATCTGCTTCATGGTCACTGTAAAGAAACTTTGAGGATTACTTTTTTCCCCACAGCAGGTGAAATAATGCCAAAATAATATTTTTATAGACCTCTCATGCTAGAATATAGAACTAAAAATTTGACAAAGGATTTTGCTGGCTTAAAAGCTTTATAATTTCTTTCTAATAATTTCTTATTTAAAAGAGTCAATTGGATAATGTATAAAATGCTAAAATAAAAATACGTCTTTGCTTTACAATTTCAGAATAATAATTTCTGTGACTTCAATCAAGAGAAAAGAAGGCTTTACCATGGCTTAATTTTTAGCTTGATTCAATCAAGGTCACAAAAAGAGAACAGAAAATGTAAAAAAAAAAAAAAAACAAAAAAAAAAACCTACAATGCATAACATTTTAATTCAAACACAATCCATATAAGTCATTCAAGTATTTAATTTCAATGTTCCATGAAATTTTTCCAAACCAAACAGATTGTTTCAGTACATGAATTCAACTACATAAATTTAGGCTAGATATTCAGAACTGTTTTATTAATCCCAAGGATTTTAGTTTCCTTTTTGGAATTAGTGAGTTCCTGTAAAATTTAGAGTGACACATTTAAACGAATGAAACTTGATTATAGTTTGACCCTATACACAAAAATAAGTTTAAAATGGATCAAGACCTATATATAAGATCTGAGACAAGAATTTACATAGAATAAAATATATCACTAACAGTTTCCTTTCTAAAAGTTCTCCCTACTACTACACAAATGTTACTGAAATTTAGTTATTATCCTAGAAAGGGTAAGAATGTGTCAATTTACAAAGTGAGTATTTGATAATCTCTCTCCTTGACCTCACCACTTCTAGCATGAGTTTTATTCTGCCTCTACACATTGTGACCCCAGTCAAAATCAAATCTATGACTTTGAAACTTGGTGATTAAGAAAAACCAACTTAAATTTTTATATACCGAGGATCATTCCTGTTTTAAATAATCTTTTTAGCCTTTGTAAGCCATGCTATGTTTGACTAAAGTTTGAAAACCAATAAAAGAAATATTAAAACTGAAAATCCACAGAAACAATCTTAATTCCAGTTATTTTAAGTTTAGAAAAAACTCTCTAAAAACTGCATTAAACTATGGCCACTTTCCTGATTTTTATGAGTTGTTCTAGTGAATTATTGAACTTGAAAGACTCCACAGGGACCCTTAAAGTTAGATCTAGCTGGTCAGAAATGAGGATGGTTTTAGGGTCACCCAAACTTGTGGCTGATACTGCAGTGAGGGTAGTTTTGTGAAAAACCGTGCCTTAAATTTGGCACATTCTTTACAGGAAACAACATGATCAGATTAACCTACTAGTGTATTTTTAAGAGATGATGATTCCTATTCCTGAAACAGATGTGCAAATATCAACATTTCTTGGATATAATCCAGAAATCTTAGATTAGCTGTGATCCTTCATGGCCTACGGTTTAAGATACATTGTTGCAATGTACACTTCCAGTTAATTACTAAGTACTTATAATGTATTAAATGCATTTTTATTAAGTATCTATGATCTGGCCCTGGCCAGTTGACTCAGTGAATAGAGCCGATATCGGCTGGGTGTGCAGATGTCCTGGTTTTGATTCTAGGTCAGGGCACACAAGAGAAGCAACCATCTGCTTTTCTCTACCTCTCTCTCCCTCTTCTCTCTCTCTTCTGATTTTGCAGCCAGTGGCTTAATTAGTTTGAGCTTTGGCCCCAGGCACAGAGAATAGCTTGGTTGATTTAAGCATCAGCCCCTGACAGAGGTTGCCAGGTGGATCCAGGTCAGGGCACAGATAGGAGTCTGATTCTTTATCTCCCCTCCTCTCACTTAAAAAATAAATCTATGATCTTATAACATCAGTTTTGAATGACAGGGACTGTTTCTTATGCATATCCATATTCAAATTAGCTAATAGTGTGTCCAGTATATTGACTAAACCTTAGGAATATGTGTTTAAGTTTTTTTTAATATATATATTTGCATTTTTCTGAAGCTGGAAATGGGGAGAGACAGTCAGACAGACTCCCGCATGCGCCCGACCAGGATCCACCCGGCACGCCCACCAGGGGCGATGCTCTGCCCACCAGGGGGCGATGCTCTGCCCCTCCGGGGAGTCGCTCCGCCATGACCAGAGCCACTCCAGCGCCTGGGGCAGAGGCCAAGGAGCCATCCCCAGTGCCCGGGCCATCCCTGCTCCAATGGAGCCTTGGCTGCGGGAGGGAAAGAGAGAGAGAGAGAGGAAGTGGGGGGTAGAGAAGCTAATGGGTGCTCCTCCCATGTGCCCTGGCTCGGAATCGAACCTGGGTCCCCTGCACGCCAGGCTGATGCTCTACCGCTGAGCCAACCAGCCAGGGCCGATTTTTTAAATATTAATATGTATGTGTTATTTCTCAATAATGATATTAGCTACTTTTAATATTATATTTATTTTTGTCAAACTATACCATTCTTATTTTTCTTTCAAATACCTAGTATGTTTTTAAAATAATGTTTAATATTTCATGCCATTCCAAAACTTTGCATTTATTATGATAGTGCTTCATTTAAACAAAATATTGACTAACTAGATTCAAAACTTTTCTTTTCCAACATAAATGTAAATGGTACTTTGAATAAGAAATTAAGTTTTTCAGCCACACATAAATACTTTTAGAACTATGACATTTTACCTTGTGGGAACATTTCACAAATCCTTGACCTGATCTTATAGATTGTCCTGTAGCAATTGTCCTTTAGTGACGGTTCTTTCTGGAGTCCTCTGGGCTTCCACAACTTTGATTGCATGTCAAGAATTTCAATCTGCAAAAGAGATTTTTTTTCCAAAATATGTCCCTGAGTCCAAGACAATAAAACCCATCAGCAATCACTTCCATGATGACTCACAGAATTGATTGTCTATCAACATCATCATGGTACTCATCAGAAATAAAATCTACAGTCAGGTCAGAATTTGTCATAGTAGGAATTCCAGTGGTTTTGTTTTTCGGTTATTTTTCTCTATTTTTATATAAAATATTGTCAGTTTTCTCATTAGTCTGTGTTTTCCTAATGTGTATTTGAGATATAACTGACATATTTGTTAATAATTATACCTGATGCAGGATAAGTAAAAAAGTTTTATGCCTGGCCCTAAAACAATATATATGTTAATATACATATATAAGGTCTTCTGCATGTTTATCACATACAAATTTAGGCTTTTTCTTTGGAAGATGTCAAAAATTTTCAAAATAAAATATTTATTGTTTAGTTAATAATACTGGCATTTAATGATTGTATTCTTATATACTAAAATGAATGAAGCAAAGTTTTTATTTTTTAAGTAACAAAATTTTAATAAAAATTCCAGGCCCTGGCCAGTTTGCTCAGTGGATAGAGCATCGGCCTGGTGTGTGGACATTCCGTGTTTGATTCGCTGTCAGGGCACACATGGGAAGTGACCATCTATTTCTTTTCTCCTCTTTCTCCCCCTTTTCTCTCTCTTCCCCTCTCACAGCCAGTGGTTAGGTTGGCTTGAGCATTGGACTCAGGCACCGAGGATAGCTCAGTTTATTCAAGAATTGGCCCTAAACAGGGGTTGTCAGGTAAATCTCAGTTGGGGTGCATGTAGGAGTCTGTCTCATTATCTCTTCTCTTCTCACTTGAAAGTTTTTTTTTCCCCAACATTATCTTAACTGATTACCGATTTGATGTGAGCATTGTACTGTTATCTCTCCTCTAAAGTTTTAAATTCATTTTTCATTAAGACACAATCATCTGACCAGGTGGTGGTGCAGTGGATAAAGTGTCAGACTGGGATGCAAGGGACTCAGATTCAAAATTCTGAGATCACCGGCTTGAGTGCAGACTCACCAGCTTGAGTGCAGGGTCCCTAGCTTGAGCATGAGGTCATAGACATGACCCCATGGTCACTGGCTTGAGCCCAATGGTCTTTGTCTTGAGCAACGGGTCACTCTCTCTGCTGTAGCCTCCCTGGTCAAGGCACATATGCGAAAGCAATCAATGAACACTTAAGGTGCCACAGTGAAGAATCAATGCTTCTCACTCTCTCCCTTCTGTCTTTCCCTATCTATCTTTCTCCCTGTCTCTGTCACACACACAAAAAAAGGGAGACAGTCATAACTTAATACACAAAGATTTTTTATGTTTTATTGTAAGCTATTATCAAGGAATGTTTTTTTCTAATCATTATGTTTTCCTAGAAAAGTGTTTTATTAGCTCCAAGGAAGTATTTAAAACACATAAACTTCTAGTTATTTCTACTTTTCAAAGCAGGCCTTGGTGCAATTTTTTTTCTCTTTATGAGTCAGCAAATTTCAATGTCAGAAACAAGTCTGGACACTATTCACAGGAATTATAAATATAAAAATTAATTTTTTGCAAAGGTGATGAGTAACATCAATCTCAAATACATCTTTCATAGTGATTTTATGAAAAGATTATTCAGGTAATTAGACAGTTTTACAATACGTGACAGCTACATTTTAAAGATGACAATAGCTGAGCCAATGTATTAGTAACCTGTAATGTGACCTGTAAGACACCATAGAAGTCTCATATTTTAGAGTAAGATTCTTACAGTAATATTAGGTAATTATTATACCTGGTTAAACTAAAAAAATTTAAACTACTCAGGCATCATTTATCACACCCAAGAATACCCAAAGTTAACATACAGACTATCAGCTGATGTCAAATTGAAATGTTCATTTATGTATTGTATGCCTTGTGTCTCTTACTAAAGGAACAAGACTAATGTCAACTTGAGGATTTTCACTGCCCCAGGCAATATGAAAAATGTCTCCTCCTTCTAGCAAGTAATCACTCACATAATAAACAGTCACAAAACACTCTACGTCTCTAATATTTTGCTGCCCCAGGCTACCAGCTGTTCTACCTATATGGTACAGCCAGTCATAGCTATTGTGCACGTGCAGTTACAGTAGCTTAATGTAATAGTAATAAAGACACAATGTATTCTGACTCACAGCCTTGAAGAATTGCCAAGTACAGGAAAAGATTCTCATTATTTGAATTCTGACTTTATAGCTATTAAAAATGCCTTTTAAGGGAAATGGAGTGCAGCATCCAGAGTAGTAGTTTAAAGTAGAATATAATTGGCTCTCAGATTTTTCTGCAAGTCTGGGGATTTATAAAAAAAACTATTCTTTGTTAACTGCAGTAATGATGTACTCATTCTAGACATAAGGCGATATTTATTTATTGATACTGGAGAATTTGTAAATATTTTCTATATCACAAAAAATACTTTTTAATTATAAGAAAAAGAGTTAAGTTGTAATCCATGAATATAAGTTATTTATTAATTGATTTAAAAATGGTTATAAGTGAATAATATAAAATAAAATTTTATAATTTTATTATATATTACCATAATATTTAATAATGAATTTTCTGTAATTTATCTCATTTTGTGTTCTTTTTTTCCTGGTTCTTTTATTAAATTATAAATGTTTTTAAGTTGTGGCTTGCTTTACATTACTTTTTTACTTAAGTTTCACAAAATATGCAGTCAGTAAGTGATGTTATTAATGATATTATTGAAGATGGTGATTATATTGCTAATAGGTTGCTAAGTTTAGATGCGGCCAGGCATTTTATTCAGAAATTTTATTCTCTGCCTTTAAATTAAACCTAAGAAAGTCTTTCTTATGACTACCCCCTGCTAGATTTCTTCTTTATTTATTGTTCAGACAAATATCTTTGATTTTTTTGCTTGTCTCTTTATATTTTATTAATCTGCCTTACTATTCTCACATATCAATTCTTTCATCTTTGTTCACATACTTTACATTGTTTACCAAATGATGGATAATATTAGTCCTTAATCTTTAGCAGATGGCCATTTTATACATTGTTGAAACATTTATTTGAACAAGGCAAAAATAGAGGGGGGTTAAAGAAAAGGGAGTCAATGAGAAATGAAATGAGGAATTTTTTAGAAATATCAATGGCAAAATTGATTGCCATTAATTTCTTTTATCTGTCAAAAATAAATACCTAATCGAATCACATATCAAACAAGTGCAAACCACTGTATCAGTCAGAATGTAAGTAGATATTTTTGTTTTATTTTCTAGTCATTTCTATGAATGAACAAGGGGCTAAAAGTGGTGGTTATGACAAAATAATAGTAAACATGGAGCATGCATTACAGTTTTTATCTCTGAAAATCCTATTCTCTTTTATCTATCTTCTGACTGCTGCTAAAACAATTCTTAAAAGAGCAAAACTGAAGAGAATAAAGGGGACATACATGACAGAAAGAGACTTGACATGGGCTGGTCAACACACAATCCAGTACACATATGATGATTTATAGAATGGTATATTTAAAACCTATATAATTTTATCAATCAAGGTCACTGCAATAAATTTAATAGAAATTTTAAAATAGGAAAATAAAGTAAAACTGATCATGCTACTTCAGCGTAATCCCAATATAAGTAACCTGCTTCCAGGTGGTTGGCTGATCTCAGTGGAGAACAGCCCATATCAGGTGGTCAGTAATAGGTATGTAACAGTGATTGTAGCCAGCATGTAATCATTAGTGAACAGGCATGCATATTTGTGAGTCCATGCAATTCTATTTCTGTAATCTATTCATGAGTGTATAAGGCAAGGATGGAGTGTCTAGGTAAATATGTAGATTGATGTCTACAGAGTACATCATCTGGTCCATCTAGTTCTTAAACTTCTCTTCTGAGGTGTTTTTTGTTGACCATTCATGTAATATTCAGTAAATACTTTGGGACACACATATATTTACTTTTTTTTAATGCATTTGCGGTCTAACGACATATCTTTCCACTAAACTTTCAATAATTTTCCTGTAAAGTCCTTCATTATTCACCATAATATTAACAACTGTTCATGATTAATTGCAGATCTGAATCTTCAGGTCAAATAGAAAAACAACTGCCCATTTAGTGAGCTTTCCTTTATCACTATTTTAAAGGGATTCCATGAAATAAGACTACTGTTCCACACTAATCTTTTTTTGGCTGTGTCAGCATGTCATGCGGAACAATATATAAACTAAGTGTGATCTATTTATTTTACCATAAATAGTTTACAGTTAAAGTTGATGAAGAGAAGGCAAGATAGCAGGACTAAGTGTGCGGGGCATTAGCATAACTTTTTCAAGTAACTTATTCATAATGTCAGGAACCGCTTAAGGCTCATTTCATGTGTACCACTTCCATTTTATGACACCAATCGCTTTGCATGTCCGTTTTCATAGGTTAGTAGGTCCAACTACACAATTTATGATGGGCGACTGAGGTTGCATTATAACTTGATGGTTAATAAACATGCCTTTAATCTATTAACCTTTAATTACTAGCTTAATAGTTTAAAGCTATTTCTCAAAAGCAGACTAATCACTACATAAGGTGGCATAGCTTTGTTCCAAGATCTTAAAGGCTTATGGAATAACTTGTGGGCAAATGGAAGAAGGAGCAGTGATTTGTAGGAGCCGATATACTTTCAAAACAATTTAGCTCTTGCAAACTGTTTAGTTTTCTATTGCTGATGTAACAAATTAATACAAACTTAGTGGCTTAAAAGGATACAAATTTATTTTTGATCTAATAGTTTTATAAATCAGATGTCTGACATGGGTTTCAGTGGATTAAGGTCATAGTATCAGTGTGCTCTATTTCTTTTTGGAAGTTTGAGAAGAAAAATCTGCCTCGTATTCGTTTCCAAATACTAGGGGCCACCATACACTTGGTCTGTACACCCTTCTTTTATATTCAAAACTAGAATGGTTAGTTGAGTCCTCTAACTGTGGACAAGTCCTGCCAAGGGTGAGGATGACGGAGATGCAAAGATCAGACTCCAGGGACCAGGTTCAGTGATGCAGATCCTCTTTATTCAGGAAGTAAACTAGCTTATATACACAGGTTCAGCCTATAGGGTGTTACAACGTGTTCCTCAAAGCCAATGGCTGAAAAGATCAGGGAGCTACGTGGTTGGCACTGAGTCACTTCCTTATAGTGGGCAAGCTTCTTTCCTGGGTATGCCCAGGAGGCTTCTGGGAGCTGGAGTATTCTCACAGCATTGCATCAGCCACAGCTCTTAGGAATGTGCTCTATGCTCCACCCACATTCTAACATTATATTTTTCTTATTATATTTTCTATATTATGTCTTCTGTTGTCATATCTCCTTTCACTAAGCTCTCTTGCAACTAAATTGGACCCACTTGGTTCATTCACCTCCTCCCATTTCAAGGTCTGTAACCATAATCACATATCCAACATTTCTGTTGCCAAGTAATGATTTTCCCGATTCAGGAAATTAGGGTTCAGAATTTGGGGATGGCCATTTATTTGTCTGCTTCAAAAAAGTTTGTATAGAAAAAGAGCCAAAATGGTTAAGTAAATTTTTTCTTATGAGCCAAGATTTTATATTTGGATTCATTTGCTTTCACTTCTCAGCAAACAAGGACAGCCAGCTGTGACATTTTTCATATTTAACTCTTTTATTCATATAACTTCAGAAGAAGACTGTTCTAGAATATGTGCTTGTTTTTATGATTTCTTATTTAATTTTTCCTCTAATTCTTAGGCCCAAAGGAGGTCTAGGAAAAGTTCATTGGTTGTCCATGTATCTCCTTCCCACTGTCAGTAACAAAGAATAAACGTGCTCCACTTCAGGACATGTCATTTAGCTTAAAAAAAAAAAAAAGATGGATGTTGTAGGCTCTGAGATCCACTGGCCCAGCAACTTCTTCCGGCTACCCTCAAAATGTAATTGCCTGACCAGGCAGTGACACAGTGGATAGAGCGTCAGACTGGGACATGGAGGACCCAGGACCAAACTCCAAGGTCACCAGCTTGAGCCCAAGGTCTCTGGCTTGAGCAAGGGGTCACCTGGTCTGCAGTACCCACCCTCAAACCCCCACCCCAGTCAAGGTACATGTGAAAAGCAATCAATGAACAACTAATGTGCCACAACAAAAAATTGATGCTTCTTATCTCTCTCCCTTCCTGTTTGTTTGTTCCTGTATGTCCTTCTCTCTGTCTCTCTCTGTCCCTGTCACAAAAAACATAACAAAACAAAACAAAACAAAAAAAAATCTAATTGCTTAGCCTCTACTCTGTTCAGAAATCTCTTTGCCTATTTTGTCTCTTTAGGTTTGGCTGTTTCCTTTTCATTGACAATAAACTATTTCAATCCTCTTCTCATTCTGTTTGTTACTTAGATATGATTTGCAAGTCCTGTTTGCTACATTGTACTACCATTTCTAACCTGGGACTTTATGCTTGCCCTTCGCTGTTGCAACTGAACTGACAAACTTCTATCTTAGGGGTTGATCAGAAAACTGTAAATCTGAAGTTTTACTTAGTTGTACACATTAAAAATCACACTCTATCAATGAATATGTATGTGTTCATTGAAAAAATCTCCAAGAAATTTTAAAAATAAGTTATTAAGAATATAAAGAGATGTATTTAAAGTATACTCATATTTAACAAGACACAAATATACACATATGAGTGTGTGTACATACTGCAGAAAAAAATTGAAAAAAAAAAACTACTATCAGCCATATATCTAGGAGGAAACTGCTAGTACATGAAGAGAAATAGTTTTAGTACTCTCTTCCTTACACTCAGAAAGGTATAGAGATAGAAGTGACCTTTTGGCCACATATACGTATCATTTCTTTCAAAAAAAAAAAAGGACAATAAAAAAGAAACCTAGTGTCATTATTCCTGGGGGCATTTTAGACATAGATCAGAAAGAAATTTTGTTGGTTGTATTGCTCTTTTCACTGAGAGTGCAAAGTTCTCAACGTGTGTAATACAGTTCTGTCAAATCTCTCTGGTTATGGGTCTCATTGTAAATCAGTTTTTGCTGCAAATTGAAGTAATTCGTTTAGTAACTGACTTTCAAATCTCCCCTCTCGATTTGAATCAGTATAAGCAGAAAACCCATAAACACGATGTTTTTATAGTAAGTCATATTTGACAGAGTGAGAAAAGAGAGTAAAAATCAGAGCATGCTGCATAAACTCTCACTTTATAAGTCTATTTTCAAAAGTTCCAAGCAAATAATTTTAGGGCTATGCTGACTTGAAAAGAATAAAAAAAGCTGTGTGTGAACACAGTGATTCCTATTAAAATTATGAAGTATACATGTACATTTAAAGTTAACAACTTTTATGATCTTGGCCCAGAAGATTAACACTAATAATTTATGAAAGCATTCTCACTCCTGGTGTACATATTCTCAAAAAACGATATGTAACACAAAGCAAAAAACTACATAAAGTGTTCTCTCTTGGTATAATTTAAATTCTCATGTTAAAAAAATGCAATATATCAGTATGGAATCAAGAACACTTATTTTACTTTTTGGATTATACTCCAATACCACTATTACTTTCTTAAAAAAATTTCATTTAGAAAATCAAATTTAATTGGGTCACATTGATCAGTAAGAGTACACAGGTCTCAGGTAAACATTTCTCTATCATTTGAACTGTCGTGTAGTGTGTCCATTGCTCAGAGAAAAGTCATTTCCTGTCTTTCTTTACTCCCCTCCCCCCCAACCTCAACCCCATTCCCTCCCCTGGTAAGCACTTCACTTTTATCTATGTCTGTGAGTCTCATTTTTATATCCCGCCTATATGTGAAATAATATAATTCTTAGCTTTTTCTTTCTTTCTCTTTTTTTTTTTTAATTATTAAGTGAGAGTTGGGGAGGCAGAACAGACTCCCACATATGCCTTGACCAGGATCCACCTGGTAAACACCCTAAGAGACAATGCTCTGCCCAACTGGGGCCACTGCTCCATTGTTCTGTAACCGAGCTATTTTAGTACCTTAGGCAAGGCCATGGTGCCATCCTCAGCACTCCGGAGCCAACTTGCTTAAATGAGCCATGTCTGCTGAAGGGAGGGAGGGAGAGAGTTTGCATAATGTTCCCAAAGTCTATCTGTGTTTCTGTGTTCCTAAATGGCAATATGTCATCATTTCTTGTGGCTGAATAGTATTCCATTGTATATGCGTACCACTATTATTTTTGTTGTTCAACTTATTCCAGGCCTGGATCTTGGTAGCTCTTTCATTTTGACTCTGTCCATTTTCATATGTTTTCTTTTTCTCTTCTTTTCTTTCCTTTTTCCTCCTTTTTTCCCCCTCACTCCCTTACTTTCTGTTATAGCAATATACACTAAGCTTATTGTGTATTTTTTTTTTATGGCCAACCACAGAATTAGCCTTTTCTCCAAGTTACTTTTGGTCCTTCTATTAGAGAACTGTGTTAAGAATTAATTGTTGAATGCTAGGTGTACTAATTGGTCCTAAATTGTCATTATCTTTAGATACTTTCAGCATGCAAAGTTAGAAAATACAGGCATTTATACTAACTCATTTACACATACATGTCTATATTTGTTCCTGTGTTAATTTGTGTGTATACATGTGTATGCATGTGTGTGTATATGTTTATATAAATTCATGATATTTTATACTCTATTGTCACCACAACAATATTTCATAATAATCTTCATCCTCCTATCCACTTGCTAATTTGTAACATTTCACTGGAAGTGAGAAACTTGGCTCTTATTGACTGCAACACAGTTACATACTGTACTCTTAGTCACAGATAAATTAATTAAGAATTGTAAATCCGGACCCCTGTAAGAAAGAAATGTTACTACCTAAAGTACAGTTTGTGCATACACTTCCTTTTTGTCTTTGGTTTAAAATATAATTCAAAAGACTATTTTCCAAAGTTACTTAGCACATTTTTTTCTTAATCTCTTCAATCACATATATGCAGTCTCATTTGTCACAATCTGCATATAATTCTGGGATCCCATGATATTATTGTTAATATTTTTGATTTGCACAAATTAAAAAAAAATGTACAGTTCTGTGGGTTTTGAAAATTGCTTACCTTTAACCACTTACCACCACCAGTCCTATATTCTTTCTCTAAAAATTCTCTGGTGCAAGAGTGTAGATTCCTCACATCTCTCTAAATGGAGACTGAGGAATGTTGTCTGACTAAATGTCTAGGTAGAAGGGAAGAATGGGAAGAGTTGGGTGCCATTGAAAACAGTTGGCCCTACCAATAACATTTAATTATTTTTATATAATTTTGTGTTTTATCTTATTCCTTTCCCATCCTTTCTAGATAACTGTAATAAATCAGAATTCATTAAAACTCTATTATATAACAGACTTATATTTTGAAAAATAAAGGCAAACAAACAAACAAATGCATACATATATAAGAAAACACATACATCGTGGTTAATATAATGTGAGAAAAATAATGTATCAGTCACTTAGACATCAGAAAAAATTATTAGTCTTCCAAATTCAAATCAATAATATATTTATTTATATATAACATATATATTTGCATAAAATTTAAAAATTTTTGGTGAAGAATTGTATGAGTATTGAAAAATGCATCCATTCAACTACATACCATATTCTATTGAATATTTCTAGTATATACACAGAATATGAATAGTATATTCAATACAATATGTAATGAATATATATATGTACACTCAACAGAAGAGCCAGATTTTCAGTCAAGGATTATTTCTACAAAAATCTAGCTAACTGAATAGAAAGACCAAAAAGTACAGGATATTTTCACATACTTTGTGGAACTTTGAAGTCCCTTCCCACTGAAGACAACACATGCTTCCCCTGCTCTTGGATTGGGTTTGGCTTTTTGACTTACTCTGGCCCCTTGTATGATAAAAAAAAAAAAAGCAAAAAAAAAAAAAAAGCTGGTGTACCTTCGTGGAATGTCAGTCTTCAGAATCCTTGCATGGGTTTGCTTCATTTCTATTTTTCAGTCATTGCCTTGCAAGCACTATTTCCTGGTTGACTGTCACTCTCTGGTGCTGGCCACAGAATTGTTCTACATGGAGTAGATGTAAGCCCACACATCTGTGAGAGGACCTAAACCCAGTCAGCTCCACGGAGTGAAGCACAGCAATCCTGTGACTCACTCCACTTCTATGACTAATAGTTTTTAAGCCAGCCACTGAGTTTGTTACATAGCACTAGATAACCAGCAGAATCAATGTTACCATCTCCCAATTGCTTGGGGGCCTGACACTGAAGAATTCAGTCAAACTATTCATTGCTAGTTGAGAGATGTCCCAGCATGCCAATAACATGGTAGAACATTTGAGACTTTTTTTTTACAATTATTAGAATTTAAATCAAATATTTAAGGTAGGTGTCTTTGAAATTTTTGCTACAGAACTCTTTGATATGTATGTGGCAAAAAGAAAAAAAAGAGAAAATAGGTGGAGGAGAAGTTTCCACCCTACCCTATATCTATTACCTTTGTGTTCTGGCCTTAAATATACTATTTTCCACTGAGTTTTTGCTATTCAGCACTAGGACTACCCATGGGTCAGCTAAGTGTTCTTTTCACATCTATGTCTATGATGATTTAATTTCAGAGTACTGTTATATAACCTTGCAGGACCATATCCTTCAGGGTCTGACAGTGTCCAACGATCTGGGATTTATAATGCATTTATACAATACATCATCATGGCTACAATCTTAATGTAGCAACAGAAAAAAATTGTGTCCCTCAATTCCCAAATGGGAGGAAATATCCTTTGCCAAGAAATACAATGCAATAAAAATGTCAAAGAATAAAATCATTTATGTAAATTGGGAAATATATACCATAATTCTCCTTAATCTGTAACATAGTAAATATAGAGAACTTTCAAATATGAAACCTCAAAATATAAACAAATCCATGAATACATTGGTATAATCTATTTGAAAGTAAATTTTATTACATACTTGCTAATAATTGTTGTGCCTTCTCTACTGATTGCCTTGTTTGTTTAGGCAAGTATATCTAACTTCGTCCATTCTGGCTTTTATAACAAAATACCACAGTTGTATAACAAAATACAACAGAAACCACAAATTTATTTCTCACAGTTCTGAAGCTTGGAGGTCAGGGATCAAGGTACCAGCATGGTAGAGGCTAAAGTCCCTTCTTGTTCTATCATTACATGACAGAGGTGTCAGAGAGCTCCATAAGATCTCTTCTATAAGGACACTAATCCCATTCATGCCTTCAACTCCTCCCTAAACCTCCACCTCCTAACACCATCACAGTACATGGGAAGTAGGGGTGGGGCGAGAACTCAAACATTAATCTAATAGCAATCTATCATTTCATATGAAAATTACTGTATAAAAGTTCTCTACTAACTCTTATATAAGTAGTTATGTTTTCTAACCAATAGCACTAGAAATTATTATAATACACCTTTGTATTAGTATGTATTTTCACAGAATGCCCAGGAATTATTTAAATGGGATAACATTTGAATGCAGTCAATTACTTTTTGATCATTATTAAAACTTAACCATTATATATACACAGTTTAGATATGATACAGTTTACAACCAGAAACCCAAATCCTTTTACATACTGAATATCAAACAACATCAACTTTCTAAGTATATAAAACAAATGGCTGTGGTACAATATATCGTTATAAATGGTGAAACCCTCTAAAATTGAAAGTGTATAAACAAATCTTTGTTATAAAAAAAGATTCTTTAAGAGCTCAAAAATTTTATTGCAGAAAAGTTCTGAAAAAATTCAGTAAGCATGACAAAACAAACTGCATTTTAAGTAGTTGAAACAAGATACAAAAATTGATTTTTTTTCAGTGAAATTGGCCGACATATTTGCTTATTTGAAATAGGATAAAAATATTAAATTCACCCTGGCTGGTTGGCTCAGCGGTAGAGCGTTGGTCTGGCGTGCGGGGGACGCGGGTTCGATTCCCAGCCAGGGCACATAGGAGAAGCGCCCATTTGCCACCTCCCCCTTCCTCTCTGTCTCTCTCTTCCCCTCCTGCAGCCAAGGCTCCATTGGAGCAGGGATGGCCCGGGCGCTGGGGATGGCTCCTTGGCCTCTGCCCCAGGCGCTAGAGTGGCTCTGGTAGTGGCAGAGCCACGCCCCGGAGGGGCAGAGCATCGCCCCCTGGTGGGCAGAGCATCGCCCGTGGTGGGCGTGCCGGGTGGATCCCGGTCGGGCGCATGCGGGAGTCTGTCTGACTGTCTCTCCCCGTTTCCAGCTTCAGAAAAAAAAAAAATTAAATTCAGCTTGACCAGGTGATGGTGGGAGCAATGGATAGGGTGTCTACGTGAGAGGCTGAGGATTCCCAACGTCGCCACCTAGAGCATGGGATCAGTAGCTGAGTGTAGGGTCACTGGCTTGAGTATAGGATCATAGACATGACTACATGGTCCTTGACTTGAACCCAAAGGTCACTGTTTAAAGCCCAAGATCACCGATTTGAGTCCAAGGTTGCTGGCTTGA
This sequence comes from Saccopteryx leptura, assembly GCF_036850995.1. Classification (NCBI taxonomy): domain Eukaryota; kingdom Metazoa; phylum Chordata; class Mammalia; order Chiroptera; family Emballonuridae; genus Saccopteryx; species Saccopteryx leptura. The sequence continues at coordinate 17,909,711 of NC_089510.1, forward strand.
GCAAGGGATCATTGGCTCTGCTATACTGCAAACTCCTGCTCAGGTACATATGAGATTCAATCAATGAACAACTAAAGTTCAACTATGATTTAATGCTTCTCATCTTTCTCTCTTCCTGTCTGTCTCTGTCTCTGCCTCTGTCTCTGAATCTCTTTCTTTCTCTGTTTTTCTCTCTGTTGCAAAAAAAATATTAAATTCATAAGTAAAGTAAATATTTAAAATTCATATAAGACTATATTTTTAATAAGACAGTGTTAATCTATGTTATATATGAACAAGATAATAGAGTAATACAAAATCAGAAAGTTCAGGTAAAAGAGAATATATCTTTCAGGATTTAACCTTAAAATTAATCCCTACTGATAGTTACAAAGTTTAAATTTCATAGTTAAAAACAATTTTTAAAAATACAATACAGTATGAATATGACTGATATTTATTTAGCATATTAGGCAGAATAATTTTTTCTGCCTCCATATCTTAACACTAGAAAACAGTCAATATATTAACTTTTTGGAAAGAAAAGGGAGACTGACTTTGCAAATGTGATTAAATTAAGAAAATGGAAGTGGAGAGATTCGCCTGGATTATCTGGGTGAACCCAATAGAGTCTCAATTGTCTTCATAAGTAGAAGACAGAAGTAGGATCAGTGTCATAAAACATGACCAAAGGAAGCAGAGCTCAGAATGATACAATTACTGGGTTGTCAGTTGGAGAAGGGGAAAGTTAAGGGATGCAGCAGTCTCTAGAAGTGGGAGAGCCAAGAAAAGGAGCATCTTCTCTAGAGCCTCTAGAAGGAACTTCTATCTTTGGCGCTGTATGAAAATTACTTTGGGTTTAAGCCACTGAATTTTTGGTAATGTGTGACATTGGCAGTAAAAAACATAGCATTTGTAAAGGCAATTAAAAAACAGGCAACATTGACAGTTATCTACATTTAAAATAGATTCTTAGTTTTCTTTGATATCTTTAATTGAAATAAGTTTAATTTAACTAACATTTAAAAACTATTCCTAGCATAAAATCTCCTTTGATTTGTACTAATGGTGAAGCGAGAACTCTGATATTGCCCTAAACGTCATGAAAACCTTGATTTAACTGCAGTGAAATTTTGGGTGGGGCTGGAAGTTTAGGTACTTTTTTTTGGAATTAGCTATTTTTTGAGACGGTAAAAGATTTCTGAAGTAGTTTGTGATGTTATTTTAATGTGCTCTTCATGCATTTTAGATTAAATGGAACATTTTAAAAATATCTCTAAACTCAGAAAGGAATAATATAAAGAAAACTAAGTAGTTTTTAGAAGTGCTGGGCAATATATCAGTGTGCACTATAAGTTATGATATATGTGCCCCTGATGACAATTTTAAAATTGAAAAGTTTATTAAATGATTAATCAAAATCACAGGTAGATAAAGATTCAAATATTTTGTCAAAATTGGTTTCAATTCTTGAAGTTTAGGTGGTTTAAAAAATATCTAGTGTTTCAAAAAGTGTTAATTTAATAAGTCTAACATTTGAAAAAGCATGACTTGAAAAATGGAATATGAGCCTGACCTGTGGTGGCATAGTGGATAAAACGTCAACCCGGAAATGCTGAGGTCGCCGGTTCGAAAACCTGGGCTTGCCTGGTCAAGGCACATATGGGAGTTGATGCTTCCAGCTCCTCCCCCCCTCTCTGTCTCTCTCTCTCCTCTCTAAAATGAATAAATAAATAAAAAATTAAAAAAATGGAATATGAGGATTACTAACAGTAGTAAAATGCTTTTGTGTGTTCATTAGCATATTAAAAGCACTGATGTGAGTTTTCTGATTTAATATCTACAATAATTTTATGAGCTATGTACCATCAGCCCCATTTTCAAGATATATAAAATGAAGCTTAATGTGGATGGCTTGTTTAAAATTCCATGATTAATAATCGACAATGCACAGACTTGCCCCTAGGAAATATGATTTTGGCACCCCACCTTGTAACAGTATAATATATTGCCTGTCTAGAAGGTAGAAGCAGTAATAGGATATTTATTTTCTGGAAACTATATTTTAATTGCATCTTGAGCAAAGTCAATTTGTCAAAGAATAAAATTTCTATAAATTTCCAAATGTAATGCTATAATACTCAGAAGAGAAATATTCTGAAAAAATTAGCTTAGCAGTTTGAAGATTTTTTTTCTAATTTGCCAGAAATTTTATCTATAATAAAGCATATGCATACTTGTAATTTAGTTAAAATTGATATAAATGCATTTGGCTCCATAGAAAATGAATAATAGTAATTTCATGAGTCTTTCTTGTGTTTTAGTAAAGATTTATTATTGATTTACCTAATGCATGTTTATTATCTTCACAGTATTATTATGAAAGACAAAAATAAAATCTACAACTAATTTTAGGTACTGTAATGAAGCAATGTTCAAAATGCTTAAACAATTTACAGATTTTCTATATTAAGAAATGAAGAACTTGGGTGTTACTAATTCTATACTTTGTTTAAAAACTATTTTAACTTTTATTATTCATTTTAGCTGTATGTTTTTCTTAACCATGATCCAATATAATGTTCACTTAATTTAAAATCATTAGATTTTTATTGGTTTATACAATGATTAAAGACATTGCAGATATATTATTTTCTTTTATTTCTTTCTGTTCATTTTTATTTTTATTTTATTTTTATTTTTTAGTGAGAGAGAGAGAGACAGAGAAACAAAGTTGGGGAGAGACAGGTACAGACAGGAAGGGAGAGAGATGAGAAGCATCAACTTGTAGTTGCGGCACTTTAGTCATTCATGTTCATTGACTGCTTTCTTATATGTGCCTTAACTGGGAGGGGGGGGCTCCAGATGAGCTAGTGACACCTTTCTCAAGCCAGTGACCTTGGACTCAAGCCAGTGACTTTTGGGTTTAAGCAAGTGACCATGGGGTCATGTCTATGTTCTCATGCTCAAGCGGGCGACTCCATGTTCAAGCTGGTGAGCCTACACTCAAGCTGGATGAGCCTGCATTCAAACTAACTACCTTGGCGTTTTGAACCTGGGTCCTCAGCATCTCAGACTGATGTTCTACCCACTGCGCCACCACTTGGTCAGGCAAAATATTATTTTCATCTATAACATAGATATGTTTGTGATCACATAAGTTTATAGACACATCATTGTTAGGCACTTGTATCTGCTGATCACTAAAGGAATAAAAGTGGATAAAGTCTAAAAGTTTCAGTAGAATTCTGGCATCTTTAACAATATCACTATGAGATGATCTATGAGATGATAAATATTTCCTTAAAACAATTTCATATATAAACACTTCACAATTTGGTTGGTGTCCTTTATTTTCAACTTATCCATGTTGCTAAAACCTAGGAGATCATGATGTGTGTTTTATTTTATTGAAAATATATTAAAAAGTGAATATAATTTAGCAGTTAAATTATTTCCAATTAAGTATTTAATAACAAGGAAAACATTTTAAAATCGTTCACATTTGCTCTAAATTCTTTCAGTGGTTACTTACAGTTTATATCTTTAAGGATCTAACATTGTTCTATGCCAAACTAACTTGTATCAATTTCCTTCATTCTAGGAAATCTGTAGCAGTTTCAGGTATATGTAGATATAATTTTCTCTTACATCTGCATTAACTTGTTTCTTTAAAATTGTACCATGGTAAATCAGATTATCTTGTTCACTAGTCAGTCACCAGTGGCATTATTGGTGGCAGTTTTGGTTTCTATAGTCTTCCTAGTTTCTGGCTTTTATTATGGTTGCTTCTTACAGTAAATAGTTCTAGTCCTAAATACTTTTTGTTTTAACTTATCCCTTCCACATTACCTCCCTCCCTTTCTTCTTTCTTTTCCCTTCTTTTTTCTTTTCTTTTTTTCCTGTACTATTCTCCCTCCCCTTCTCCCTTCCCTTGCATATCCACTTTTCTCTCCCCCTTTCTCTTTTTCTGCATAGTATGGACCAAATCACAAGTTAATCTTATTTCTAAACAGCCTTCATTTATGCATTACATCTGATTGTTATGACTTTAACAACATAGCTAAGGTTAAAAACATTGCTTTTGATATGAAATGCTTTCAGCTTCACGGAAAATGAATAATAGTAACGTCATGAATCTTTCTTGTAATTTCCCCCTTTATATTACATTTCAGCTTAACCTTTGTTCTCAAGTGGTTTCTGGAAGATATTTTACTGATATGAATGCTACTATCACTCAAAGTGTATGAACAAAGAAAAGCAATGACAAGATTTCCCCGATACCTTAAAATACTGGAGGGAAATTAAATTTCTCTTTGATATTCTTTACTACTGGTTGCTCACAGCGCCGGCTATGTTCTGTATAAAGGCCTGCTTCCACTATTATGAACTGTCAACAGACATGGTGGTTCTTGTAAATTTGTTCCTTCATCCTCTCAGATTACAGTAATTTAAATCTTTAGCTTTCAATCCAAAACAGGATTTATAAACCGAAGCAAGGACAAAGCCGGTTTTGACAAACAATTTCAGAGCTCCACAGTATGCAAAAATGCTTCTTGATTATTATTAAAATAATCTGTGTGTATACCTCAAGTTATTTCATATTAAGCGGCCCTTTTTCACCAGCTTCTCTTGTTTTGGAACTCATTGCCCATTTTCACTTAGCTGGCTCTCTGGGCATTATGCCCAGCTTGGATAATGTTTGTTTATTATAATTTATATTATCCAGGATAGTTTCTAGCTGGCTGCCTGAGAAATAATTATAATTAAGTAGCAAGGAATACATTTATTAAACATGTAAGTACATTGGTTCATCAAAGATGTTTTTCACATATCAGTTCAAATAGTAAGAATATATAAAATGTTTTGTGATACTATTACCTATGCACCTTGTTGTCTTTAAGCCAATTTAGATTGTTTCACATCTAAATGAATTAAAATTTCTTTTTATACTAAGAGCAATCATATATTAATAGCCCTTGCTATTTCACACCTTAAAATGACCGTGAAGAATATGACCTGTAAGTGGCATGTACCTCAGATAAAAGACAGTGACTAGATAGATGGTGTAGGATAAAATGAGATGTCCTAAATACCATTTTAATAAAGATTTGCTCATTAAAACAAAATACTCTAAGTACTTTTGGAAGAAAGGATATTAGAAGCTCACCCATCATATGCTGAGGAGAGGAAGAACCACTCCTACTATTCAAAAAATCAGAAAAAAATGGGAAAAGAAATTGCAACAAAAGAAGGCCATATATATGCTGACAGAAAATGATTTGACTTTGGGTGAATGGCATGCAACACAATTAACAATTCAAATGCAATGGAGATGATCATCTGAAACTTATGTACTCTTATTACTCAATATCACACCATTAAATATAATTTCAAAAATGTTTATGTATAAACCATATATAAAAATTATAAATTTATCATTTACACTTGTGGCTCTCATTAGTATAACTATTTCTTATATATTACTCTTACTGCTTAGTAACTGAATAAGCACCCTCTGGTGGGAAGTAATCTAAAGCTGCAATTCTGGTACATCAAAAACACTGTATGAGTATAAGCAGCCACGTCCAGATGAATTCTCAATTTCAAATTTACACAAACTTATTAACAATATGACACTAATAAATAAGTTATTTACCCGAGAAGAAACAGGTAATAAAGCAATGTAAGTAGGACTTCAATGATTAGTATAAAGAGAAGTAAGAAAACTCGAGTGGCAAGAAAAAAAGTTCTCTGACTAAAAGAGCATGGAAAGGTAAAGTGGCTGCAGAAAACATGACAGACATAGAAAACAGAATATGGAAATGCATAGTATCAATTTTAAATTCTGTATGGACATCATGAATGTCTTTAAATTTCTTTAGCTCTGGAAGAGTCCATTTTCTTTAAGGTTGTTATATGTTATGGCATTTTTAACTCACTAAATCATAAACCATGTTCTTTTAAGGTATAATAAGTGAGGTAATTTCCTGAATATTAGACTTGAATTCTCTAATAAAATTCAGCATATTTCAATAAGTATAGCTATAATGTCTTCTGTATTTCAAACATTAAATTAGTCTAATCTTGACCTTAAACTGATATTTTAGAATAGAAAAAGAAATAATTATAATTGTTTTATATTCCTAGCTCCTATGCCTAGAAAGTCTGAAATCCAGAGACAGGAACGATGACAGAACAAATAAACAGCAGGGTATGTTCAAAGAAGATGGAACATAATTATTTTCCAACCAATTGCTTTTATATACAATTACAGTAGTGGGTAATAGGAGAAATAACAAATAATTTTTGGTGTCAGTCAAAACTGAACTAGTCATAGAAAGAACAATTTACTGTCCAACCAAAAGCTTTCAAAAGCAGAGGCTAAAAGTGATGCTATTATGCATAACTTAGTAGTTAAAGACCCCTCCATTCATGTCTTCCCAACATTCTTCAGTATGAAGTTCCAGATGCTTTTCTGCTTTATTTTAGTTACAATTTTCCTACTTAATATGTTCCTTTTTTTTTTTTTTGCCCTTATTCAAAGACCACTGTAATAAATATGTGTCTCCTTGGCAGAGCAATTAGAAGTGTGTTACCTGTGGGTTCTTTTACAATCTTATCTCTTCTTGCACAAACCACTTCACACTTGTGGTCAAAAAAAGTGTAAAAGTTATCAAATTCTGCTAGTTTCTCTTTAATTTGTTGACTTGTAGGCCTTTCTAATAGTATATAATTTAATTCACTTTGTCTCTACAAAATAAGCCTGACACATTTTCTCCATTCTATACTATAATTATATTACTATGGAATACTACTCAGCCATAAGAAATGATGACATCGGATCATTTACAACAAAATGGTGGGATCTTGATAACATTATCCTGAGTGAAATAAGTAAATCAGAAAAAACCAAGAACTACATGATTCCATACATTGGTGAGACATAAAAATGAGACTAAGAGACATGGACAAGAGTGTGGTGGTTATGGGGGGGACGGAAGGAGGGAGAGGGGAAGGGGAGGGGGAGGGGCACAAAGAAAACTAGATAGAAGGTGACGGAAGACAATCTGACTTTGGGTGATGGGTATGCAACATAATTGAATGACAAAATAACCTGGACATGTTTTCTTTGAATATATGTACCCTGATTTATTGATATCACACCATTAACATTAATAAAAATTTATTTATTAAAAAAAATTTTTTTTAAAAAGTGTGTGACCTTGAACTAAGCAAACACACACACACACACACACACAAAAGAATAATTTAACTCTAGATATTTCATATGAATTACCTCCTTTACTCACTACCAACTATGAAAAAAATAGGGTAGAGGAACTTATATATTAACAGAAAACATCATCAAATAATAATCATCAATATGTTTTAAAAATCTTGACTGAGATTAATTCTAGAATTTTTAAGTATTGAAAATATATTAATATTATTTTATATAAAATCAAAATGAGAAAAATAAATATAATTTATATAATATGTAATCTTTATAAATACCACAGTCATTTTGAAAATTTACATGCTAATATTTACAATTTTTAAAAAAAATTTATTAAGTGAAAGTCAGGGAGGCAAAGACAAACTCCTGCATGCACCCCCATTGGGATTCACCCAGTAAGCCCCCCATAGGGCGATGCTCTGCCCATCTAGGGCTCCTGCTCCATTGCTAGGCAACTGAGCTATTTCAGTAGCTGCGGGGAGGCTATGGAGCCATCACCAGCACTTGGGGCCAAATTGTTTGAACCATTGGAGCCATAGATGCATGCAGAGAGGAGAAGGAGATTTAAGGGGAGTGGGAGGGATGGAGAAGCAGATGGTGGCTTCCCCTGTGTGCCCTGACCAGGAATCTAACCCAGGACTTCTACATGCTGGCTGATGCTCTACCACTTAGCAAACTGGACAGGGCTTACTAAATTATTTTATTAGTAAAACTTAATCGCACATACTATTAAAATAAGACATGTACAGTTATATAAATCTGCCAACATATTTCTTGATTTCAAACATAGGAGCACATTCATAAAATCAGGTATGAAATATGGTGCTTTTTTGTACAACTTTAGCTACCTTTGTTTTAGATGTGGTAGGTAATAGGCAAGAAAAAAGTATACATATAGTAATTAAAGTATACATTTAGTAATTAAAAAATGTCCCAGATCATACATTTTTTAGCATCCTCTGTATTGAAAAACTACTTTAACAAGAATATTCAATAAAGTCACTATTTGAAAATAAAATAGTTAATATCTTCCTATATAAAAATTATATGTATATAGTATTAGTACTTTAATAATAAAACAAGGGCCATTTTATGTTTCTCTCCCAGAAAATTCAATGTCATAAAGATGTTACTTCACTTCAAATACTCTTTTGATTTTAAAGATTATAAAAAATATTCCATAGATTTATTACTCTTTCTACTGAAAAAATATTAATCTAAAATTTCTATAGAAATATAGGCATAAATTAGAAAAGATGGAGAAAATATTACTTAAGTATCATTATTCTACAACACTTCTCTAATTTAGAATGTACTGGAATCAGCAAGAACTATAAATTAAGTAACATGGATATAACACCTTCCCACACTTCTGTAATTGTGTAACATTTTTTAGTTTTATACTCTCACCCTAGGCTTATTTTACTCCCTGAACTGAGGATGCACCTCAGTCAGTATTTTTTTGTTTTCAGTGTGGTCAAGCTCGCAGATAATTTTCTCTTTTATTATTTGATTTTCAATCATTTCATTTTTGATTATTTTTCTTTCTCTTTTTATTTTTTTTATTAATATCCAAATTTCCTTATTTGAGTTGTTGCATTTTGGTTGTATGGTCTCCAATTTTAAAAATTGGTTATGTTCTATTTCTTATTTTTTTCTTCAAAAATAAAAACATTTACTACTCAGCCATAAAAAAAATAAAAAGAAATCCTTCCTTTTGTGACAGCAGGGATGGACGTGGAGAGTATTATGCTAAGTGAAATAAGCCAGTCAGGGAAAGACAAGTTTTAATTGTTTTAAAATGTTTTAATTTGTATGCTCAAATCTAATGAACAAAATAAATGGACAAAGTAGAGAGAGACTCCTAGGCAGAGAGCAAGCTGACAGCAGTCAGAGGCAAGGGAGTTTGGGGGCTGAGTGGAAAAGGTGAAGGGATTCCAGGGGTCGGGAACCTATGGCTCGCGAGCCAGATGTGGCTCTTTCGATGGTTGCATCTGGCTCGCAGACAAGTCTTTAATAAAAATAATAATAACATTAAAAATATAAAACATTCTCATGTATTACAATCCATTCATTTCCTACCGCTCATGTTCATGGTTGCGGGTGGCTGGAGCCAATCACAACTGTCCTCTGGGACAACACCAAATTTTTATTGGATAATGCGAACCATATACTGGGTCATTGTATGGCTCTCATAGAATTACATTTTAAAATATGGGCGTTCATGGCTCTCTCAGCCAAAAATTTTCCTGACCCCTGAGTTAAGCAAAGCAACAAAAACTCAGAGACATAGACAACAGCATGGTGACTATCAGAGAGAAGGAGGTGGAGGGAGGTAGAGGATAAAGGAGACCACACCTGGGGTGGTGAACTGTGGGACAGGGTACTGATGATGTGTTATGAATACTACCTTGTAATTGTAATTTCCATAATTTTATGGTCATGTCACCTCAATAAATTAATGTAAAAAATAAAATAAAATAGAAATATTTAGAACTGTCAAAATTTTTCTCCATACTCCTTTCATTGTGGTTTTTTCCTGTAGAATGTTGCCCTTTTTATTTGACAATGTTACTTTTAGTCTACTTTTTTATCTAATGGCTAGGTAGAAGTGTATGTCTTTGAATTGTGAGTACTGAGGAAAGCTTAGTTACCTTTGATTATTTCTGGTTTCTAAATTCTTAGTCTATGCATAGAAAATCTAGGAATCTAGCCAGTTCCTCTATTTACTTGGCTATGTTACGGTAGACAGTCAGGGAGTGCTGGGAAGTCTTCCCTCATTGATCAAGATGGGTCAGGGGGAGGTTCTTACACCGAATTCACCAGAAGCTAAAACATGAGTAGACAAGAGACACATGCCGAAAGCTAGTAACATGAATGGACAGGGCCCCAGGATGGCCAAGGGTTGGCAAGACACTTAGGTAGGAAACAACCCTTCCCTTCATATTCCTGTTATAACCATAGGACTGAGCAGGAAGGGGAGATGGTATGTGAGACAGGAGTCCGCCCTTCTCCCAGGTGGTGGCAATGGAAGAGACCTCTTTCCTTTTGCACCAGCACCTGCCTCAAAATTTTGATTTTGCTGAGGCAGGCAGCCCGACCTGCAGTGGAGACGTTTTCATTTAGGTTTCATTGATTTCACTAGGGCAGGTAGAGCTTGGTCACTCCTAAAGGGCCCAGGCCAAGGTCCCAGCTGCCCGTGGCAGGCTCACCCTAAGAGTACAACTATGAATATTTCCAGCGGCCGCTGAGAGCTTTTCTCAGGGAATTACCCTGCATGCCTTCTCAAAGCATCAGCCGCCAACAGGCCTGGCTGGTGTCCGGGGGTGGACAGATGTCACTACTCGTTAAGTTGAACCAGTGTACACACCAGTGGTCCTCTAACCTTGCTGCTTGGACTTCGTGCAACGTAGGCTTTGTGCCATATGGGCTCTATGTCACTTAGACTTTGTGCCATTTGGGTCCGGTTAGGACTGCTTGTGGTATCAGTTGGCAGAAAATAAGACACTAGGACTTATTTCTGAGCATTCTTTTTTAATAATGGAATTATGGATCCAAGATTTGTCCATATGTTCCCACTCTATCTGGGGACTTTTGATGGTTATGGTTTTGGGTTTGTACTTTTGTGCCATCAGCGGTTGTTCTGTTTGGACTATAAAAAGGAGGCTACTTGGCTGAATTTCAGTGATTGGTCCATGTACTGCTATGATCCAATGACTACGACAGAATCGGTTTGCTATTGTAACACCTCCTGGCCTATGGCCTATGTATATTTTAAACTATGGGGAGGGGGAGGCAGAAATGGCCTCTAAATGGTTCCCTTAATTACTATACCATCATATAATTAGAATTGTTTTGCCAATGGTCAGGTAGATGGGACAAAATCCTTTACGTCCAGATGTTTATGTCTTTACACCATAAGGGTTCGATAAAGAAAGGTAGCAACATAATGATGCAGAAAAGGAAATTGGCTTCAAAATCTCTCTCTGATAATAAGACACAAAAGAAAAAAAGTGATACGAATATCTTAAACGCCCTAAACCTGGGAGATCTAGGATTAGCAGCAAGATTATTTCCTCCGTCACCATCCCTGCTGCTAGATATCCTTAAAATAGAGCCCGGAGACGCAAGGACTCCTCCTGTGTATGAGGAAGAAATGATCTCTGACCTCAAAAACCCGGCAGGGCACCCATTTTGGCCAGAAAGCATATCTACCTAGAACGGGACAATTTTCTTTGAAGTAACACCTTATAGGTAGAATTAACTAGAAACACCAGCCCACTGGCTACTATCAGGCCCAAACTCTTATTTTCTACTTCACATTTACTAAGTTGGAAGAACTTCAATAACTCATATAGGGAGGATCCTCTGATAACAGCATATTTTATCACCTCTATTTTTGTCACTTGCTATCTAACCTGGACAGATGTACAAGCTCTCTTTGACATCCTGCTATGGCAGATAAAAGGCACCTAGTTATAGATACGGCTAAGAAGACGATTGCCTCTATCAAAAGAATCCCAATGGAAACCCCATTCGAGTCAGGATGATTCCCTTGAACCAAGCCCCACTGGGACCTGAACGGTGAAACCAAAGGCTTCCTGGAGCATTGCAAAAAGCGCATATTGGAAGAGCTTTAGAAAGGGGTGCCTAAACAAATGAGCCCGAAGATGACATGTATTGTTCAACAGAAACCAAATACAGATCCATCTTAATTTTCAAAAAGGATCCATCAGGCCTATTAAAAGCACACAGCTGCTGACACACAGGCGCTTGGGTATGTCCACATGGTAATTAGGACCGTTCTGGACTCAGTGCCCTGCAGGTCAAAAAGAGGCTCCAACATTTAGATGGGGCATTGGGTATAAATCTTTCCCAGCTGGTGGACATGGCCTCTAAAGTTTCTCATGACCAGGAAACGAGGAAACTAAAACAGACCACTGTTTTCTTAGGAAGACTGCAAAGAAATCGAAGGGAAGGCAGGACCTGAAAGGGAAAGGCCTACTGTGTTCCAGTCAATGCGTCTATTACAAAGAGGAAGGCAGTTGGAGAAAGGGCTACCTGGAACTCAAAAAGAAAAAGAAGAAGAAAGAAAAAGACCTAATGAAGAAGACTTTAGTGAAAATATGCCAAGAACACATGTAAAACGGGACCAGGAACTTACTCCCTATTGCCTTGTCCAAGTTACCATAACAACCCAGAGCAGGCTTAAATTGAGTTATTTTGAAATAGTTTATTGACTTGTCAACAAGTCGGGTAATAACAAATGTTGGAGAGGCTGTGGAGAAAAAGGAACCCTCATACACTGTTGGTGGGAATGTAAAGTAGTACAACCACTATGGAGGAAAGTATGGTGGTTCCTCAAAAAACTGCAAATAGAACTACCTTATGACCCAGCAATCCCTCTACTGGGTATATACCCCAAAACCTCAGAATCATTGATACGTAAAGACACATGTAGCCCCATGTTCATAGCAGCATTGTTCACAGTGGCCAAGACATGGAAACAACCAAAAAGCCCTTCAATAGAGGATTGGATAAAGAAGATGTGGCACATATACACTATGGAATACTACTCAGCCATAAGAAATGATGACATTAGATCATTTATAGCAAAATGGTGGGATCTTGATAACATTATACGGAGTGAAATAAGTAAATCAGAAAAAAACAAGAACTACATGATTCCATACATTGGTGGAACATAAAAACGAGACTAAGAGACATGGACAAGAGTGTGGTGGTTACCAGGGGTGGGGGGAGGGAGGACGCAGGAGGGAGGGAGGGAGAGATTTAGGGGGAGGGGGAGGGGCACAGAGAAAACTAGATAGAGGGTGACGGAGGACAATCTGACTCTGGGCGAGGGGTATGCAACATAATTTAATGACAAGATAACCTAGACATGTTTTTCTTTGAATATATGTACCCTGAATTATTAATGTCATCCCATTAACATTAATAAAAATTTATAAAAAAAAAAAAAAAGAAAAAGAAAAAAAGAAATAGTTTGTGGGAGACCCTTCCAAGTTCCTGTTTTAAGGACACTTTCTTTAGAGTTAGAACATAAATCAAAAATCAAACAAATCTGTACAACATTTAGGGCGAACACTAACACCTTGGCACAAGTTTGCTCGTTGCAAGTCCGTCCACCAGTCCGATGAACTCATCCACACCTGGGAGGCAGAGTCTTGCTAAAGACCTGGAAGACTGGAGGTTCTGAACAGTGAGCCAAGCAATGTCCCAGTCTTTCTCACGGCCTGCTAACAAAACAGCCTTTCCTAAAGCTCATAGGAGTCAAGGCCTTGAGTCCGCCTCACTCAGTTAAAGAGACACTGCCCGGGAGGACCTGGATCTCGCCGCTGATTCTGCAGGACCAAGCTGGGCCTGCACTCCTGAAAGATTTAAAATTTCTCTTTTAGAAAAGGACAGAACTTCTCAAACTTGAATGACAATGATACATTTTATTTTATTATCTTTTGACACTTGCTATACTTTATGCCCGTGCGTAAATTGATAATACCTTTGTCCATTCATAATTATCAATGGGAATCCATTTGTCTCTCAAGTTTCTGATTTGGCTACAATTCTCCCTGCACCATTCAGCATACCCTAAGTAAAGACTTGATTGTTTATGTACACAATAGGTCTCTCTCACCTGAAGCAGTCTACTGGCTTCTCTTGCTCAGCAGTGCCATCCTCTAGTCTAGACCAGTGTCTTCCAATCGCTGGTCCACAGACCAATGCTGGTCTGCCAAAAATTTCATCCTAGTCCATAGCAGAGTTAACCACCTTGATGTTGTATGTAGATTATAGATCCAAAGATTATAGACTCTTTTAGATGCTTTTTTATTCTCCCTCACCCTCTTGACATCTTTTGTTTTATGTCCATCATATTATAATCTCTCCCCCATGAATATAATGTCAGCTCTTTTGCCTTTTTTTTTTTTGGCAGTTTGTCCTCTGGTAAATTCTGAGCCTTTTTAAATCCACACTTGTCCCTCTGCAGCTGACTGGAACAGGGGAAACCCAGCTATTCTGAATGGCTTTTCCTTAAATTCATACCCAGGAACCGTAGCATGTCCTTATGGCTTTGACATAATTACATGTTTCTATTTAGAATATTTAGAATAATCATATGATTTGTCATGTTGTTGTAATTTGTGTAATGTGGCTAATTGGGTTACACAGGGATGCCGGTGGTGTAGATTGTGGGTAGTAAAGTGAGCATAGGGGTGGATTGTTGGGCAGATAAAATATATATATATTATGCTCACTTTGTTAAAGATGGCACTGCCCACATGGAAGCCCATAGCCCAGGTGATATTAATGTGTATTGGGGGCGGGCTATGGGCAGACAGGATCCTTGTAGCCTGGGGCTTGGTTTTAGGACTAACTTTTACCACCCTTTTTGATGTGGAGTGGTGCAATCCCATCATGCCTCAGAAAAGTGACTTTGTATTAGAGACTTCCCTATTTTGTTTATTAAATTAAAGATTTTAATTTCTGCACTATAAAGTGGGTCAGACTGGGAGCTTGTTCTCGCTTGGTTCCTGAGATTAGCATTAGAGAGGAGAGCAGAAAAAGGCCACGTGGATGAGACCAGGAGAAGCAGCTAAGATAGTAGATTGCTGAGAGAGTAACCAGATTCTGCAGAGTTTGTGCAGGGAGAAGGAAGGAGATGGGGAACAGAGGTGAATAAGTCTGGTGAGCTAGAAACCTTTGATTCTAGGAAACTCAGATAAGTCAGTAGCTTTGTGAGCACTGAATAAGTAGGTTTTGGAGCTCGCTGTGTGTTTTTACTTGCCCGCCGGGTGAAAGTTAGGATTGAATTTAGTGGCCCACCAGTTTTTGGCTCCATTGTTTCTTTATCAACTGTTCGAATCCAATGCGAATTGCATGGGACAGGCGGCTGTGATGGTGGCCCTGGATACTGGCTTTACATTTGTCATAGTCTGTGACAGGATTTGATACAGATTGGCAAGGAGCCACCACCACCTTTGAGTGGTGGAGTAGAGGACTGGCTGCTGTTATGGTTCCCCATGGCTGTCCTTATGGGGACCATAGGCTGGCTGACTTTTACAGCCATGTGTAAGGAAACCAAGAGCTCTGTGGAAGAGGCTGCCTGGGACCTGCAAACCGAGCAGAGCAGTGGAAGGAGCTGGAGCAAATGTGGGAGAAAGAGATGCTGACCCTGGAGCTGGAGGAAGTGCTGGAGGAGAGGCTCACCAGGTTCGTGAAATTCGCCTGGAAATGGAACAAACGCTGGAGAAGGAATCACAGGTTTGTGAGTTACAGCTTGCCCTGGACATTGTGGAGAGCCAGCAGCGGCAGGAAGCCAGGGCTGAGGCTGGGGCTGGGGCTGCAAGGCCTGTGGAGCAGACAGTGGCAGTGGCCCGGGGCTCATGTCCAGCAGGGGGAGCTGCTGTTTTCAGTTCCTCTTTGGAGGATGAGGAGAATCGGGCTGGAGTTGCAATCTGCAGTCTCTAGAAGGTGAGAGCCCAGCAGCAAGGAGTACTTATTATGCTCCTGGTAGGTCTACGATTTTGGGACATAGGGGTAGATGTCAACATGCTCTCTGGAGCAGAGATGAAAATGATGACTGCCATTGCCATGTGCTCCTCTTTGGGACAGTGTAAGACCTGCCAGATGGCAGAGATGAGGTGGGTGGCTGAAGCCTCATATGCATGGACTGATTTCTTGGACTATGACTGGAGTGGGCACTGGCTCCTTTGTTGGATGGACTCATGGATTTTGGACAATACTCTGATGGGAGTGGGGGGCGGCATTGCTGGAGGCTCTTATCCTGCCCCGGGAAGCTTTTCCCATGGCTAGAAAAAAGTCAGAGGACATTTTGCGCTTTTGGCAAAGTGTTCAGAGACTGGTGAAATGTACCTTTGTAATTGTTGAAATTGTATGAATTGTCATGTTGTTGTAATTTGTGTAATGTGCCTAATTGGATTGCACTGGGATGCCTGTGGTGTAGATTGTGGGTAGTAAAGTGAGCATAGGGGTGGATTGTTGGGCAGATAAAATATATTATGCTCACTTTATTAAAGATGGCGCTGCCCATGTGGAAGCCCGTTGCCCAGGTGATATTAGTTGCTCTTCTTGCTTGAAATGGGTGTGATTATATTAATGTGTGTTGGGGCGGGCTGTGGGCAGACAGGATCCTTGTAGCCTGGGGCTTGGTTTTAGGACTAAGCTTTTCCCATCCTTTTTGGTGTGGAGTGGTGCAATCCCATCATGCCTCAGAGAAGTGAGTTTGTATTAGAGACTTCCCTATTTTGTATATTAGATTAAAGATTTTGATTTCTACACTATAAAGTGGGGCAGACTGGGAGATTGCTCTCGCTTGGTTCCTAAGATTAGCATTAGAGAGGAGAGCAGAAAAAGGCCACATGGATGAGACCAGGTAAGATGGTGAGTGCTGAGTGAGAAGCCAGGTTGTAGCTTCACAACCTTTAATCCAATATACAAAATAGGGAAGTCTCTAATACAAAGTCACTTTCTGAGGCATGATTGGATTGTACCACCCCACATCAAAAAAGGTGGGAAAGGCTTAATCCCAACACCAAGCCCCAGGTTACAACAATCCTGCCTGCCCCCAACACACATTAATATCACCTGGGCGACAGCCTCCTTGTGTCATCTTTAACAAAGTGAGCATAATACATTTTATCTGCCCAACATTCACCATTTTTTAATAAAAGAAATTTTTTTATCTTTTTCATATTTAAGCTTAGAGGTCAGTGATACAGTGCTTATGGAGATCAGTTTCCTTGGCTTCATCAAACCAAAGAAGAAACCTGGACTTTGTGTTCCAAAATTCCTGCCAAAGTTCCAGCTATAACATCTTATTTCTAAGCAGCGGTCCAGAGGAAGAGGGGGCTATCAGACATCTTTCCTCTATTGCATCTAGAAGTTATCATGTGACTTAGCTCTCACCAGTCAGATGTAAGAAATAGTATTTGGCATCAACTTCTGTTTTTCTTCTTTATTGTTGAGGTTCTAGGAAGGTTTCTGAAAATGCTTCCTCCCCAACTCCTGAATTTACTGTTAGTTGTGTAGATGTTATAATTTTATTTTTACTTGTCTCTTGTATTTATTAATGCTGACATTTCTTTAAATTCACCTATTTTCTGTACCCATCTTATGAGTATAGAGATAGATATGCAGGTACATTTATATGAAGATTCTTTTGTCACTATTCTTTGTTCTTCTCTTTATCTTATCTACTTTTAAGTCTCCTTTCAAGGTTATCTATTGTTTTTTTTTTACTTATTTTACAAATACTTGCCTCAGCTTAGGTACTGGGTAACATAAGACCTGAGCTCTTGCTTATTATAAGGTAGCTTGATTCCTTCCTAATATGTTAACAATACCTTTGCTAGTTATATGATTTATAGAACAAGGAACTTTATGTCAGGATATAAAAGCAATTTCCTTTTATTCTACCTCTTAATGTTTGCACCCAAGAATCTCATGACTAAAGAAATCTTACTTTTCTGGTAACTTCTCTTTTCTACTGTCGGTCACATAAGTTTGTAAATATGATATATATGCTTGCTTGCTTATAGTTTAAATTGGGTGTGGGAGACAGGCTATATATAAGCCAGTGACGTCCTTGTAGCCTAAGGTTTAGTTTAAAGATTAAACCTACCCTCCCTTTTAATACTAAGATTTTTTCAAAACTAAGCTTTTCCCCACACCCTTGACTGTTGTATAATGTGGGGTGGTAAACTCTTATGAGGAATCCCATTTATGCCTTAGATAAGTGACTTTGTATCAGAGATATTCTTATTTGTATATTGACTTAATGGTTTTGATTTCTACATTTTAAAATGGTACAGACCAGGGGCTTGTTCTCTCTCTCAGTTCTTGAAATTAGCATTGTACAGAAAGGCAGCCAAGATGGCAGATTGCTGAAGGAGAAGCCAGTTTGTGCAGAGAGAAGGAGATGGGGAACAGAGGTAAATGCGGCTGATGAGGTAGAAACCTTTCATTCTAGGAAACTTGAATGAGTCAGTGGCTTTGGGAGCCCTGAATGGAAAGGGAAGTGTTTTCCCACTGTGTGCCTTTCTTGCCCATCAGATGCAAGCTAGGATTAAAGCTATTGGCTCACCAGTTCTTGGTTCCATTGTTTCATTACCATCTGTCTGAATCAAATGCAAACCTGCTTGGGCCAGGCAGTTGTGATGGTGGTCGTGGCTATTGGCTTTACATCTACCTAGAAACTTTCATGATTTACTCTAGAGTTAGAGTTTATGAAATTTTAACAAAAAGTCCTAGATGTACTATTTTTTAATAAATCTATCTTAAAATTTAGTGAGTTTTTCAACACAGATTTAAGTTTTTCTTACACCAATGCAATGTTCTTATATGTGTTTGATTATTATCTCTTCTATAAGTGTTTTTATCTTGTTCTTATATTAAGTTTTTTTGCTTTATTTTCCTCCATGTAGACTTAAACATTGGCATCAAGTCACACTTCATTAAGGAAATTCTTATTTTACAAGTGACAACATAGACTATTTCAAAGTGTCTTCCCTGAGGGAAAAAGAGTATGACAATCTGAAAGATTCGCCAGCCGCACTGGTGAGTTCTGACATGGCTTCTTTTGTTGCTTCTCAGCAGCGGATGACTGTCCCATATTGTCAGATGCTGTGCTTCAGTGAGCACTTACAGTGAGCAGAATGGATGATGCTCTTGGGTGATCCCAAACAAGTTACACTCTGCAGCATTTCTTCTTTCTTCTTGCTAATGCCCAGCCCCCTCCACCTATCAATAGACGTTACAGCCAATAGGATATTTTGATATTATTTTCAATTGAAACAAAAAAGCACTCTACTTTTAGAACATGGATAGACTCAAGAATTTGTTGCTGGCTGGTTGACAGATGGATTATAAAGGATTTTTATAAATCAGATATTTTGAAAGTGCTTGTTGCACATAGAGTTTAAGAATAAATGATGACATGACTAAAATGTTAAAAGCTACTAAGGAATTATTTATTTAAACAAATCTTATTCTAATAATATAGGTGTTTTGATGACAATTACATACTTCTTTTTTTTTTTTTTGGTATTTTTCCAAAGCTGGAAACCGGGAGAGACAGTCAGACAGACTCCCACATGCGCCCAACTGGGATCCACCCGGCACTCCCACCAGGGGCAACGCTCTGCCCACCAGGGGGCAATGCTCTGCCCCTCCGGGAGGTCGCTTTGTCGCGACCAGAGCCACTCTAGCACCTGGGGCAGAGGCCATCGCTGCGGGAGGGGAAGAGAGAGACAGAGAGGAAGGAGAGGGTGGGAGGGGTGGAGAAGCAGATGGGTGCTTCTCCTGTGTGCCCTGGCTGGGAATAATCGAACCCGGGACCCCTTGAACGCCAGGCCGACGCTCTACCACTGAGCCAACTGGCCAGGGCAACAATTACATACTTCTATTGCTGAAGTAACTTATACATGGGTGTGCAATAAATCAAAGATGCTAAACAACGCAGATAATATAACACGAGACACTGCCAACCTTCTATTATGAATAGAAAAACCTATCTCTGATTTGGGAAACATATCAAATTCATGTAACTCTCACATTTGTATTATTTTCAGATGGATCTTAGAGCAAGAAGTGAAAAAAGGTGCAAAATTATTGGTGGCTATTTTACCTGACATGTGGTGGCACAGTGGAGAAAGGTTTTGAAACCCTCGGCTTGTGGCGTTTAGGTACAAATGGAAAGCAACTATTACGAGTTGATGTCTCCTGCTTCTCTCCCCTCTTCCTCTCTCTCTTTCCCCCATCTCTCCTCTCTCTAAAAATCAATCAATAAAATTTAAAAAGTTATTAGTGGATATTTTAAAACTTAAATAAAGTAGGTTACACATAATCAATAGGTAAATATCTTTCTAAAACTTTTGCAAAAAGAACAGGTTTATTTAGTGACTTAAATGTCTATTTTAAAATTCCACTTGCCCAATATTAAGACAATTTTTAGAAGTCATGGGGCATGTATTCAAAAAGTATCAAACTATTCGCTCAAAAAAATATTTCCTTGTCATCATCAAGTAAGAAATCGAAGGATGTTATCATAGCTTAATTATTTTCTGAAATGCTATCAAATAGTTTGGCGTAAAGTATTCTTCAGGGTGTCTGTATAAAGAACAATGTTATCTGCAAAACATGACCATTTTACTTCTTCCTTTCCAGTTGGATGCTTTATAATTCTCTCTTGCCTGATTTTCTTTGCTGAGACTTTCAATATCACGTTGAATAACAGTTGTGAAAGTGAGCATCTTTTGTTATTACAACTTCCCCTACTAGATGCTATCATGATAGATAAGGGAGGGGCCAGTGGGAGGAGTTGGGTTCACACATGCGCTGTTTATGTTTCGAGGTGGTGTAGCTGTGGTGTGTGTCAGCCATTCTGGCTGGAATGCTGCCTCTGCCCCTTTGGCTCTCTCCTAGCTGCTGAGCGAGAGGTGCAACCTGACACTTCACTGCCTCTACAGTTCTTGTTGTTGTTTTTCTTTTTCTTTTTCTTTTTAATTGAGAGGTGGGGGAGAGAGAGAGGCAGACTTCTCTCAGATGAGCCAGCAACTGAGATCCAGCCAACAAGCCCTCTATGGGGCGATGCTCCGCCCATCTGGGGGCTTTGCTCCATTACTGGGCAACTGAAGCAAGACCGTGGAGCCATCCTCAGTGCCCTGGGTCAACTTTGCTCCAAACATGGTTTCAGGAGGGGAAGAGAAAGAGAGAAAGAAAAGGAATAGAGTAGAGAAGCAAATGGTCCCTTCTCCTGTGTGCCCTGACTGGGAATCGTACCCAATACTTCCATATGGAAGGCCAATGCTCTCCCACTGAGCCAACCAGCCAAGGCCTACTGTTCCTGTTTTTGACTGTCCCCAATCCTGCCTCCCTTGCTCTCTCCAATATCCCCACTTTCAGATGTCTCAATGAGTGGGTCTCTCAGACATGTTTCTATGTTTGTAGGTCGATTAGGAAGTCCTTTGTTGAATTATAGTTGTCTGATTTTTTACTTTGGGAGAGAAATCAAGAGGACTTTTCACTCTGCCATGATGTTAACATCACTGTCTGTACAGATTATTAATCATACTGTGGATGTGAGAGCTACCAATTTTGCCCCTCCTACCAGTCTCCATCTGGCTTCTCTTTTAAAGAATTTTTTTTAAATTTTTTTTTAATTTTTTTTATTCATTTTAGAGAGGAGAGGGAGAGAGAGAGAGAGAGAGAGGAGAGACAGAGAGAGAGAAGGGAGGAGGCGCTGGAAGCATCAACTCCCATATGTGTCTTGACCAGGCAAGCCCAGGGTTTCGAACTGGCGACCTCAGCATTTCCAGGTCGACGCTTTATCCACTGTGTCACCACAGGTCAGGCAGGCTTCTCTTTTATATCACTGTATATAGTTGTAATTTGGACGTGGTCCAAATTAAGATAAGCACAGAGCTTATCTACTTTGCCATCTTGACAGAAAGGCCCATTATTATTTAAAAATCATCTTGGGGTATAGCTATAACTCATCCAAGAAATCTTTAGGGATATTAGAAATTAGTTACTACAATCATATCAAATCTTTTATCTGCTGAATTGGAGTTTTAAAAACACAAAACAACTACCATATAGTAGGAACCCAATATTTTAGAAATATAGTTTTGCTTTTCATGTTGTACCCTTAAGTACAGGATTCTTAAAAACAAAGTTCTTCTCTAATGGTTGGGAGCTGAGGGAGACATGCTATAAATGATCTGACTTAAAGTTTCACACTAATTAACTTTAAAGATTGATTTTTGTATAGTCCTGCCATTGGAATGATAAAGGCCATCTCTATACCTTCATATTTATCAAGAAAATAGTCATGGGGACTCAAACAGCACTTTTAAAAGTGGAACTTTTAATAGCATGCCAGTGTAAGTCATAATCACACTCTGGGAAAAGATGCTTTTTTATAAAAATGATTGATATGAGAACAGACTTTTGAGAAACAGGAGAGGGATATTTCATAATCATTCACAATATAAGACAAAATATGATTTTTTTTCTCTTTAGAAGGTTATTATAAAAAGTAATACATAAATCTAAAAAGAATGAAAATATATCATGTGTAAATTAAGCTAACTTAGAAGACTCTCTGAAAATCCATACTGTACCTTTGTAGTCAAACATCCTATATGAGAGTTTAGTTCCTCTTTTTTCATTTTTAATGAAACCAACCTCATGTTAATTTGGTAGACATTCTGATGTACTTTGTGACCATATGATTTACTTTTCTTTTGCTTTGTTGTCTTTTAATGTCTAGTTATCAGAAATGTGTTAATAATTCCTTCACATTAGTGCACATTGTAAATATAAGATGTTTTCCTGTAACCAAATGCATGATCTTCAGTGTAATTTTGTTTGCCAATTGATATAATCATTCTACATGCTTTCGTTCATATACTCCAAAAGAAGCATGCTGATATAAATCACTAAATGACAATACACCTCTTCACCTAGTTAAATAAATCATAATAAAAAAATAAAAATTTTAGAACAGCACACATATTCAACAGAAATATGGATTTTCTTTTTCATTAAAAAAAACAAGAATATGCCATTAATGCAAGACACATTTCAGCCTATGAATAACATGTATTTGAAAGAGAATACCTCTTTAAGCACTGTTTTACTGTGCTAGAAACAAATATTTAAAGACTTCTCATGAAAGTGTAAAATAAAAGAAGTACAACACTAAAGAGAAGAAACATTAGAAACATTGCTAAACTTTTGCAAAACACAATTAACTGAGATTCTTGAAGCCAATTTTAGTTTTTGCATTTCTGTGATATATTATCTTGATAATTTCTCCACTTCTGTGATATATTATCTTTATTCACATGATATTTACTGTTTCCTTTAGTTTGTGAAATAGCTAGAGCATTTTCTTTGAAACCATTGTTGAACTGGTTTAAGTATTTCAGATTTATGAATGTCAATTTATTTTTATGTTATACAATACATAATCATTAAGTTAAACGTATATATTTATCATTGTTATGGGTATTGTAAAAATCCAAATCTGCATTGCTCAGTTTACCTTCACTGTAAATTGCTTAAAGACAAAGAGCGAAGACTATACTTTCAAGACAAAGAGTGAGAGGTGAAGTGATACTAGGCAAGGTGAAGCTAAAAGATACTCTGGTTTGTAAGTAAGGAATAGATTGCAAGTAGACTAGGGTCAAAGCAAGGTTAAAAACTGAATAAAATTCTGGTTACAGTGATTACAAAGAAATAAAAAATATTATATTTGAAAATCTATAGAGGAAAAACAGACTTGTGATTATTTTAGTAGAATTAGGTAGAGATTATCACATGATAGAAGGAACAAGATCAATATATTTATTTAAATAAAGAAAAGTTATAATTGCATATACTCTTTTAAAACTTAACAGACTAGGCATAACCAGGTGGTGAGACAGTGGATAGAGCGTCGGACTGCGATGCAGAGGACCCAGGTTTGAGACCCCAGTTCGAGACCCAGGTTCGAGACCCTGAGGTCGCCAGCTTGAGCGTAGGCTCATCTGGTTTGAGGAAAAAGCTCACTGGTGTGGACTCAAGGTCGCTGGCTTGAGCAAGGAGTTATTTGGTCTGCTGAAGGCCCACGGTCAAGGCACATATGAGAAAGCAACCAATGAATAACTAAGATGTCGCAACAGAATACTGATGATCGATGCTTCTCACCTCTCTCTGTTACTGTCTGTCTCTATCTATCCCTGTCTCTGACTCTCTCTCTGTCCCTGTAAAAAAAACAAAAAAAACAAAAACTTAATAGACTAATTTTTTTATGACTACTTTTGTTGAAGAGTTGTTTTGGGGTTGTTTTACAGTAACATGATAAAATTGATGTCAGCCTTGAGAGAACTGTTGTTTGGTGAGACTGTTATTGATTATCTAGTTTTAGTAGGTTATTCACAGACATCAGTCCACTGCTGATTGACTTGCCTTCAAACTTTTGAGCTTGACATTGATTGGTTGGCTTTCAGAATGGTTGGCTTTCAGAGTCATGTGTACTAAAGCAAGTTTTTCACTGGCCAATTAAAATTAGAAAAATTTCTTTAGTTGACATATTAAAACTGATTCTCGTGGTTATTTCTTTGGCTATAAAACAACACAGTGTTTTACTAGAAATATGGTAATATACAAACTACATTCATCAGAAAAAAAACCCTCTGACAAGAAAGGAACAGAAAGAAATTTCTAATGTAATAGTATTCATAGATAATATCAAATTTTTATCATACTCAGCAATAAAATATTTATATATTTGCCCTGAAACAGAGACAAAACAATGAGTAATGTGCATAACTCAATTTTGCACATTAGGTCCTATCCAATGTGATAAGCAAATTATATATATATTTACAAACACACATATATGTGTATATATGTATGTGTATATATTATATATTTACTCACATGTTTGTGTCAATCTGTGTCTATATTAAAATTTTCAGTGAAATAACTTAGAAAGATTCAAGTAATTGGAAGAATACACCACATACCTATATGGGTTCACTCAATAATGTACATATTTCAAAGATGATTGTTATCTACAAATGATCTACATAGCCATCTCAGATTTCCTCAAAAAGCCTAGGGAGATATTTTGAAAGAATGAAATATCTCATGTAAACATAAATGTACATATTGAAATACAAAATGTCTATACAAGTAAACATAATCGTGAATAAAAATAAGACAAAAATGTAATGAGTTACAATAGAAAATATCAAAATGTATTCCAATTATGCATTAAAAAATACAGTTTTGTTATTGGTGTAAGTTTAAAAGGAAAGGTTTATTAGGAAAACTAAACAGCAGATTTGACCTTCAGTTTATGAATTTAAACAGAGGTCAATTCAGAATTTCGAGTCTGAGGAAAGACAGAGTCAAGAACTGTGTAGAGACTCAGAGAATTTGTAAGATAATTATAAAACGAGAGAAGTTAGTTAAATGGATAGGAAGAATATTTACAGAAATAATATCCAAAAGCTTCCAAAACTTAATTAAAAATTAAACTACATAGTCAATAATTTCTAAGTGATCCATTCCTAGCTATATCATAGACAGTTGAAAGATAAGTAATGATTTTATCTTGAAAGCAGGAAGAAAAAATTATTATGCAGGGGATCATCAATTACATTAATATAGTTAGTTTTCAAAAATCATGGGAGCCAAGGTCAGTGGAATAATATATTCAAAGTGCTGAAAGAAAGAATGTGAAATGGGAATTCTATACCTTGCTATACTATTTTTAAAAATAAAATTGAATAAATACATGTGGAATCAGTCCAAGATGGAGACTTAGAAATATTCTGAACTCCCATGGACAAACCAAATCTATAGATACATATAGAACAATTTCCTCAGGAGAAAACCTGAAATCTTGCTGAATAGTTTTTTCACATGTCAGAAAAAAAAAAAGAAGTTCATATCAAGGCAGGTAGGAAAGACTGAAGGACTGTGTTATGGTAAAACCAACACCCAACACAGTGACCGACAAAGGGTAGGGAACTCACAAACCCAGATTTTTTCTTTGAGGAGAAAGGAATTTGTACCCCAGATCAAATACTCCAGCTTTCCCAAACGTTTGCCTTTGAAAACCAATGGAGCTTGAATCTACAAAACTCAAAAGGCTCTAGCATGAGGATAAATGCTTCTTAAAGGCTCCTATGCAGACAAACTAACCCTAGGACTCAACTCAGAAGCAATTTTCAAAAATTCCCAGACTTCATGTGAAAGTGATTGATTTACTAATCTCAAAACATCTGCTGGAAGGGCACAGGCCTGTCAGGACACTCTCTGGGAACAGAGGTGTTGAAATATACTATTTTTCTTCTCTACTTTTACCTTGCTAAAACAGGTATATACAATTTTTTTTTTTTTTTTTTGCTGTGGGTACCATATTTTCCCTCAAACTATAAACATCATCTTTGTACTCCCTGTTTTGTTAAAGCCAGAGTATACTTTTTCTTCTCTATGCCCTCCTTCTGCTACACTCTAGGGCAGCAGTATATTCCAAAGAGAAATTTTTATACATGTTTAGTGCTTCATTTTGTTAGTTTGAATTTTTGCCTGAAGACCAGTTAACATCCCTTGAAGTTTATGTAAGATGTATATGAGAAAAGCTATAAAAGTAGTAAGTTAAATTAAAGAATTTAATAAAGGGAGAGAGATTTCATTTCCATGAATACAAAGGCCCAATATTATCAAGATAACAGTTTTTCCTAACTTGATCTATAGATTTAATACAGGCCCAATCCAAATCCTGAAAGTTATAGGTGGATATTGACAAAGTGATCTTAAAATATATATAAAAAGGCAAAAGACCCAGAATAGCACATTGTTGAAGAATAATTGACTTGGAGGACTGTCATTACCAATTATAAAACTTATTATCAATCTTCAGTAGTATTGACAGTCTGGTATTGGTAAAAGGATGGACATATTTGTAAAAAAAAATAGAATACAGATCCTAGTAATTGGTTCACAGGTACAGTCACTTGATCTTTGATTAAAAAGGAAGGCAATACAAAAGTTGTATCTCTCAAATAGTCTGGAACAACTGGGCATCTACATGCAAACATAGAAAAATCTAAACACAGACGTTACATTCTTCACACAAATTAACTAAAAAACAAACACATAGACTTACATTTAAAATGCAAAACCATAAATTTCCTAGAAAATAATATAGAAGAAAACCTAGATAACCTTGGGGATTTTGATGCCTTTTTAGATACAACATCAAAGATACAATTTATGAGAGAAGTAATTGACTAGCTTAATTTTATTAAATTTAAAAACTTCTGCTATATGAAAGACAGTGTCAGGGGAATGGTAAGACAAGCCAAAGACTGGAATAAAATATTTGAAAAATAATATCTGATAAAAGAACTGTTCTTCAAAATATAAAAAATTCACTTAGGACTCAACAATGAGAAGAAAACAGCCAAGTTAAAAAATGGGCCAAATACCTTAATAGATATAAAATAAGATATGCAGATTAAAAATAAACATATAAAAGTGGCTTTATATCATATGCAATAATAAAAATGCAAATTAAAATAAAAGAGATATATCATTACACAACTATCAGAATGGCCAAGATATAGGACACGGATGACACCAAAATCTGACCAAGTAAGGGAGCAACAGGAATTCTCATTCATTGACAAAGAGAAATAATATAGCCATTTTGCAAGAGAATTTGGTAGTGTCTTATAAAACTAAGCATACTTTTATGATAAAATTCAGCTATCATGTTCCTTGCTATTTATCTTGATAAGTAAAAACTTGCATCCACACAAAAGCTTGTATATGGATGTATATAGAGGCTTTATTTATAATTACTAAAATTTGAAAATAAACAAGATGCCTTGCAGTAAGTAAACATAAACTGTGGTATTTTAAAACAATAAAATAATATTTAGTGCTACAAAAAAATAAGATATCAAGCTGTAGAAATATGCTATAAAGACATGCAGAGTTAGGAAAGTACTTAGACAGCAAGGCACTCTAGGGCAAAAACCCTGGGTGAGTGAGAGTCCAGCAGCCTCTCTGGACCTGTACTAGAAATAGCAAAACAGTAGAATAAGATTCAGCAACAGAAAATTGTTTAGGCTCTCAGAACAGAGATTAGAAGTCAGCATGTTCCTTGTCCTTTGTTTCACTACCTGAAAACCTCTGCTGTCTGCTTCCTTGATTTATTTGTACTGGCTAATAAATATTTGAGTAAGATTGGAGATGGGGCTTTAGTCCTTCGGTCTGCTGACCAGGACTGTTACCTTGCTTCAACCCCTTGGAGCCTGTCATCTGGCCTCTGAGCAGTTTGTTGTCACTGCAACATCAAGTCATGGAATGACATGTATGAAACTTCAATTTCTATTGCTAAGTGAAATAAGCTAGTCTGAAAAGCTACTGTATAAGTCCAAAGGTATGATATTCTGGTAAAGGTAAAACTATGAAGACAGGAAAGAGATCAGTGATTGCTAAAGCTTCAAGGGCAGAGAGGAATCAATAGGAGGACCATAACGAAACAATTTATGATACTACACTGGTAGATACATGTCATTGTACATCTGTCTAAAGCCAGGGATCCCCAAACTTTTTACACAAGGGGCCAGTTCACTGTCCCTCAGGCCATTGGAGGGCTGCCACATACAGTGCTTTTCTCACTGACCACCAATGAAAGAGGTGCCCCTTCCGGAAGTGTGGTGGAGGGTGGCAGATAAATGGCCTTAGGAGGCTGCATGTGGTCCGCGAGCCGTAGTTTGGGGACACCCGGATAACTATTCAACATCCAGAGTACATTCTGACATAAATTAAGATTTTAGGTGATCATGACATATCAGTAGAGATTTAATCAATTATAACAAATATACCTTTCTTGTGGGGGAATAGGGAGAATATGGAAAAACTCAGTATTTTCTATCTAGTTTGCTGTGAATCAAGAACTGCTCTACAAAAAATAGTCTTCAAATAAAAAATAAAGCAAGTAGAAGGAAATATTGCAGTATTTTTTAAACAAATATGTTAGTCAAAATACAAAAAAACAAACCCTCTATAAATCAACCATAAAACATCTAAAATAAACAAATAAAAACATGGGTTCAAAGAACAGAAACAGAAGAATCACAAATCTAGATTCAATAACCATAGAAAGATACCTCTTTAGTGATCAGAGAAATACAAGTTAAAATATGCCAATAACGTACAACGACACAAGTACACACCTGTTAAAATAAAGGCAATTTATACCAAATTTAGGCAAGGATACGGAGCCTTGCAAGCTCTCATTAAGTAGTTAGTGGATTTTGTAGATTATGATCTTCAAAAACTGTTTTACAATTGTATTAACTTAGTTCAAACATTTTCTAAGGCACACCAATTCTAGATATACCTCATAGAAAATACATACATGTGTGCTTATATAAGATATATATAAGAATGAATTTAGCATTGGGAACATTGAGTGAGCAGTTGATTGTGCATTTTTCTCTGAGAGAGATGCAAAAGCTATTGATAAAAATAAGAAAGTGTTGTCATTATATGTATTAGCTTTTAGTATATGTATATAATTAATAATACTCAATGTTATTGTCTATCATTTTGGTCATCTGTGTCATTTGGCTGTCATATCTATTGATTACTTTTATTTTGTTGGTTGTTTTTATTGATATTTGCACTGTACTTTCTCCATTTAAAAGGGATATTTTGTGCTTTATGATTTTTTCTTCTTAGGTACTGCATTTAATTTTATTCCTTTAAATATGATTGGAATTTTTTTCTGTGATAAAGGTATGGATTTGGTTTCTTTTTTTCTCACGATAGCTTTTAAGGTTTTTGTTTGCTTATTTGTTGGATTGTTTTTGCAATGGGTTAACAAAGCCTTTATCAAGAGTAATTTATTGTCACTAATGAGGCATATTTGTCTACAGACTGTCTTCACCATTGCATATTTGGTGAGGTCTTGTTGGTGGGAACACAAGCAGTTGTTTCAGAAATCTGGGGATCCACAACTTTCATGTTGTTTTTCCCTGGCATTAAGCAGGTTATTCTCACACAAATACAAGTCAATCCTAAGCCAAACACCTAACTGGCTACCTCTGCAGCTCTTTTGAGCTTCATTCCTCATCTCTGGTATTTGTTATACGTATTCTAGCTGATTTGGGCTCTCTAGTCAATGAACTCTATCTCTTAATTCCAGTAAGACCATTGGGCTCCGTTATCTTTCCCTGCAGCTGGGAATCTCTCTCTAAGCAGTAAACTGGAATAATCAAAATCCACTTCTTTGGTTTTGCTTTGCTTATTGTTTGAGTTGTCTGTTGGCCAGCAAGAAATGTAGTTAAGCTATTTCATAGATGTTGTCCAAGTTTCTATATACTTAATGAAAGAGTAAATTTGTTCTCTCTTACACTGTCATGCTAGAAAATTGTTCTTTCAATATATATGTATAGTTTTCAATAAAAGGTAAATGACCTGCCTGCTATTGGTTTATAAAACAATGTCCAAGTAGCATAAAATTTTATTAAAAATAGACACATATATGCATAAATAGCAAAGAAAGGCAAAATTTGGTTATTAGTAACTTTCATACACACACACACACACATATATATATATATATATATATATATATATATAACAGAAAGCATTCATTCATTTTAAAAAATAGTCATAAAAATAGTATAAATAAAGGTAAATGCAGATGTAATGAAAATCCATTAAAGCAGTTTTTTTATTAGAAATAACCTTAGACAGAGGACAACCTTTTATATTTTAGTGGAAATGACTTATCCTTACCCAAGGCCATTAAATATATAACTCATATATGTGACATATCTTGTTGTAATTCTAGGAATGCCAAGCAATCATCTAAGTATGTGCTGTTTTACAGGAATTTTTTTATAGCCGATTTAAACTACCAGATAAGTTAGCTATAGAGATTTTCCTTTCTAAATAGCAAATATGTTTTCTTATATAAAAATTTTAGAAATTTAGGCCTGACCTGCAGTGGTGTAATGGATAAAGTGTCGACCTGGAATACTAAGGTTGCTGGTTTTAAACCCTGGACTTGCCAGGTCAAGGCACATATGAGAAGCAGCTACTATGAGTTGATGCTTTCCACTCCTCCACTGCCTTCTCTCTCTCTCTCTCTCTTTCTTTGTCTCTCTCCTCTCTCTAAAATAAATAAAAAAAATTTTAAAAATTTAGTAATTTGATGTGTTTATACTTCAGGAATGAATTCATTTTTATACTTAATACAATAAAAATGAAGTCTCCAAAGTGTAAGGGCAGATAAAGTCATTTAAAACATCTAGTGCTGGCTACTTAGTTTTTTAAGCATGAACATATAGAACTTGTAAATGTCTTGCTTGTACATATTTAAATATAATTTACACCATAAACATGCCTCAGAGAATACTTATACTTTATTCTAGTTTTTTACTGATAGGAATTTGTTATGGCATTAAGGTGAGTAAAGCAACAACAACAACAAAAAAAAAAACGTTGATAACAAAAGAAACATTAATAAATTGTAAGTCAATGAATAACAAACAAGAAGTCTGTCAATTTTACAGGCAGGGTCACAAATGAAATATGACAATAATTTTGTATTTTTTCATTAGCATAATACTTGCAACATAGTTCACTCAATAAATGTGTATTAAATTTATATGATGTTCAGTGAACTAATTCTAGTAGCCATCTGACTGGTTAAGAACAGCCTGCTACCATACCTTGAACATTTAACATTTACAGATTATAAACTCAGCATGAGTCTATACCAATCTTTCAGAGCCCTGCTGTACTCCTGGATGAATCTCTACATACATTGGATTAAATCTCACTACCATTCAATATATGATATTAATCAAACAGTAGGGTTCTTTAGACTCTTCACCCCATTCCTGTTCCTCATTTCTGATTTTCACCCTGACCCAATTCCTGCTATGGAAAAGGTCAAAGCTTTGCCAAAATTCCATCACAAAGAGAATTCTTGAATTTTTAATATTATAATTTTAATTCTAATGCAAAAATAATTATAATTCCTTAAATATTTTTCAAGTTTCTTTCTTTTATTGAGGTACCACATCAGTATTAATGCATTCATTCTTATATGTTAAACAAGCAGTCCCCTCATGTTAGGGATCTACAAGGGTAACACCAACAAATTATTTTGTACTCACTGACATTACTTATTATTATGTAGTTCTTAGAATAATAAATTTATTTTGTCAAAAATGGGCTAATTATAGCTACATTCACTCAAAAATCTCTATAAAATTTTGTTCATTTTTGTGTGTGATTGCTTTTACCTAAGAATTATTCCATTTGTACCTGATAAGGATGTGGTGCAGTGGATATAGTGTCAGACTGGGATTCAGAAGACCCAGTATTGAAACCATGAGGTCTCTGGCTTGAGCACAGGCTCATCCAGCTTGAACGTGGGATCATAGACACGAATCCATGGTCTCTGGCTTGTGACCAAGGTCTCTGGCTTGAGCAAGGAGTCACTCTTGTTGTTGTAGCCCCCCAATCAAGGCACATATGAGAAAGCAATCAATGAAAATCTAAGGAGTCTCAGTAAAGACTTGATGCTTCTCATCTCCCTTTCTGTCTATCTGTCCTTATTTGTCCCTCTCTTTGTCTCTGTCACACACAAAAAAGTATTCCATTGATAAGGAGATAATTTTTTTAATATCTAATAAAAATTCAAAAAATATATTATCAGATTATCATGATCAAATATGATGACAGAATGATTTTAAGTAGTACTTGAA
This sequence comes from Saccopteryx leptura, assembly GCF_036850995.1. Classification (NCBI taxonomy): domain Eukaryota; kingdom Metazoa; phylum Chordata; class Mammalia; order Chiroptera; family Emballonuridae; genus Saccopteryx; species Saccopteryx leptura. Next base: position 17,942,267 of record NC_089510.1, read on the forward strand.
AGATGATTTTAGGAAGCTTGTGGAGAAGTTGATAATGCTAGCAAAATTACTTGATCCTATTGCAATTTGATCCATCTGCATTAAACACAATATTTTATGTTACTTAAATAAAAGTCATAATTTATGGTGATGGACAAAGACTTGACTTAGGGTAATGAACACACAATAAGATATACAGAGATGTGTTGTAGAATTGGGCAACTGAAATCTATATAATTATGTAAACTAGTGTGACTCTAATAAAATAAAATTTAAAAATTATTTAAATCCTTCCCCCTAAAAAGTAAAATAAAATAAATTAATATTTTAAGTATCAATATCTGTGATAAAATTATTTTTCATTATAATTTAATATGGGTTGTATAATTAGGAAATAACAAGCATAGATTAACTTTTTCAAATTTGTAAATATTCAAGATAACAATAGAAAAAATATATATGTATTTCTTAAGGTAAAAAAAAAATCTTGTGACAGTCAAGATAAAAACAAAAATTACAAATGTAAAAAGAACTATATGCTGCAAATAACATGAAAACCCACAGCTGATTTCAAAAAATACCAAAATTATCATGATAGACAATTAAGATTTATGAGCTAAGTTAACACTAGCCATAATTTAAAATATCCATCTGATAAGAATGATCTGCTTGTTGTCACTTCATGTTGGTCTAAATTAATAGAAGAAATTTTCATAAAGTATTTAATATTTACTAGACAACTAAAATATTAAGCTAGCTGGAATTATAAATTTAGATATACATTACATATACCATATATAAATTTTGTATCAGGGAAATAAAAATGTTTTAAATCAGTAAAGAATGAGTTGTACAGTAAGTCATCCTAGTTAATTTTTTATGTATTTACATAAAGCAAAATTAAATTTACTTAATATATCCATAAATTAAACACCTTACTGCTAAGTTGCAAAACAGACTTACTTGTTTGAAAGTAACTATAGAACTAAAAAGAAATAGGCATCAATTTTAAATTTCTGAATCAAAGACTACCTAATATTACAAAACAATTAAACATTTGCAAAAATATCAACAGATTTTTTATTGTTAAGTATAAAAGTATAAATCTATATGTGAAATGAATAGAAATTAACTAAATAATTGTGCATAAAATATATTAAGGGCAATAATTTTTAATGATATACAGTCATCCATTCTTTTGAGACAAACATAAGAATAAATATAGATAAAGATATCTGCTTCCAGTCATGATAAAATAACTAGCCCTTCAATGGTGAACAATAAAATAGAAAAAAGAAATTTGAGAAAAAATTTTTAAATATTTAACAACAAACGGTTGTGGTAATTGATAAAAGAAAGAGAGAGATGAAACACCTTATTATTGATCTGCCTTTATTTCTAAAGGCACTTTCTAGACTATGTAGCAGGCAGGGAAATCACAAACAGATCGCATCAATCTCATTAATACCCCTGAGTTGAGAAGATAGAAAATAGGATTTCAAAACATAGAGGCTAGAAATTGTGATTAGAGGACCAAAAATAAATAAATAAATAAATAAATAAATAAATAAATAAAGGAAGGAAGCCACAAAAAACTAATAGGCATTGGGATATGAATTCATTTGATCATTCATGCAGGCCTAGTGAGAAACTAAATACCAGGCCAAGAATGTCTGTATTGTTGTAAATTGAAAAATTTCCAAGGCTCACAGATGTCAAACTCTTAAGTTCCAACCAGCCATATGGACAAGTCCATATTAAAAACTGAGGGCATTCAGTGGAGATATCATAAGGGTCACACCTAAGATTTATATCTAGTCTAGTCTTAAAAGAACACTATTAATCTTCTCTAATAAATTATAAAATAAACTTCAAATAAATAAATCTGGTATAAAAGTAAATATAGTGCTTACTGGGAGAAAATAAACTACAAATAGTCACCCTAATAAATCATTACAATGTCCAACATCTAATAAAAAATTATTAGACATTCAAGAAAGCAGAACAAAATAAACCAGAATTTAGAGATCAGTCAATAGGAAAAGAACCAGAATTGATGAAGATGATGGATTTAGTAGGCAACTTCTAGAAACCTATTATAAATAAATCTACTGGAAAAAAAAAACAATATAAGGTATAAAAAATGTAATTTCTAGAATCCTAAGTGATAATATTTGAAAACAAATTTAATGTTATCAATATGGGATTGAGTTGTTGAAGAAAATTTAGTAACATGGATGTGTAAGAAATAAAACTATCTAAAACTAAAGCACAGAGGAAAAAAAACACCAAAAAATGAGCAGTATTTTGTGACATAACACTTTTTGTACTAGTCAGGATTCATCAAAGAAACAAAACCCAAATAGGTGGGATATAAAGCTGAGAGTCGTGGATATTGTCAAAAATGAAGTGGTTAGCAGAAGGAGGGAGCTGGAGAGAGGAAAGTAAAGAGGAACAAATAAACTATAACAGAAAATGATTTGACTTTGGGTGTTCAGCCCACAACACAATCAACAGTTCAAATACTATAGAGATGTTTACCTGAAACCTATGTTTTTACTGTCCAGTGCCACACCATCAAATTTAATTTCAAAAAAATAAATAAATAAAAGTTCTTGACTGATATTCTCCAGCCAGAAAGAATAGGGCAACACAATTAAAATTAGAAAGGAGAAAAATTAAAAGATTATCAAACTAGATTTAATGTATTAAAAATATAACAGTATTTTTTAATTAATTTAGGATTATTCTGAAGAAGAATGTATAAATTAGATGTATGTGGTATCATTAAATATGTTCTCCCTTTCAGTGGAATGTCTTAAATTTATTAATGATTTTCCATTAAGAAAAGACCTGAATAGATACTTCTTCAAAGGGAACATAAAGATGTCCAATAGACATATGAAAAGATGATCAACATCACTAGTCATCAGAGAGATGGAAATAAAACAATGAGATATCACCTCAAACCTGTCTGGATGGTATCATCAATAAATTCACAAACAGCAAGTATTGGCAAGGACATGGAGAAACGGATCCCTCGTGCCCTGCTGGTGGGAATGCAGACTGTGGCACCTACCCTAGAAAGCAGTGTGGAGTTTACTCAAAAAGTTAAAAATGAAACTGTCTTATGACCCAACAATTCTTCTTCTGGGAATTTATCCAAAGGAACCTAAAACATTAATTCAAAATAATACATGCATTCTTATGTTCATTATCTTATTATTTACAATAGCCCAGATATGAAAAACAGCCCAAGTGTCCTTCAGTAGCTGAGCGAATAAAAAAGCTGAGATATATTTACACAATAGAATAGTACTCAATAAAAAACAAAGAAACAAACAAAAATAAAAACCCAACTTACCTTTTGTGACAACATAGCATAGACCTGGAGTTATTATGCTAAGAGAAATAGTCCTGTCAGAGAAAGTCTTATATGTGAAATCTAACCAAAAAATAAATTAACAAACAAAATAAAAATGACTTAGAAAACAGAGAGAGGGAGGGCGTTGCGAGGAGGAGGGAAAGGGGGATGTTGTGGGGGACACGGGGGAGGGGTGATGCATTTGGGGGGACACTAGAATCTATGTCAACACAATAAATTAAAATTTAAAATAAAAACCAGACAGGCCACAGTCAGAAGGAAAGGGCATTGGTGGCTGGATGAGAAAAGGTCAAGAAAAAGACCTCACAGACCGACAACAGTGTAGTGATTATGGCAGGGAAGGGGGTGAGACGATGTAGAAGAAGGTGAAGGAAGGAGAATTGGTGATGGAAGGACCTGTCTTGGGATGGTGTATACAGAGTTCATTGCCCAGATGATGTGTGATAGAATGCTACACCTGCACATACCTGATGGCGATAGAACACTCCTCCAAACCACCGCAGAATAAACACTTTCTAAGTGCACATTGAACATTGTCCAGGGCAAAGCACATGCCTGCCATAAAACACATCTTAGTATATATATATATTTAAATCATACAAAATAAGTTGTTTAATCAAATCAGAAAATAATAGAATTAGGAAATTAGGGAAATGCACAGCCATTTGAGTCAGGGGTAACACTTATATGTTAGCCACAAGTCACAATGAAATCACAAAAGATAAACAGAAAAAATTTAAAACTACAGAAAATGAAAACCTCACATATCAGGGTTTGTGCAATGCAGTTCAAACGGTGCTGAGAGGAAACCTTTAATTTTCAACACCTCTTTAAAATAGAGGGAAGATCAAAGCTTGTAAAGCAAATATTTCAACTCAGAAAGGTAGAAAACAAAACAAAACACAACCAATTGTACCCAAAGTATATTTAAGAAAAAAAAATTATAATAGACATCAAGGAAATAGATATAAATGAAAAAAATTAGTGAAACCAAAAGTTGATTATTTGAGAATTGATGACACAGCTCTGATTAGACTTAGAAGATAAAATTAACAAAATAAGAAACTAAAAGAAAGACATTGTAACAGACTTTACAGAAGCTAAAAGAGTATGAAGAAATATTATGAACACCTATATGCTAACAAATTTAAAAAATTAAATGAAACGAACAAGTTTCTAGGAAGGCGTAAATGATTAAAACTAACTTGATAAGATATACATAAGTAAATAAATCCAAAAAAAATTTTTAAATGGACTAGTAATTAGAAAATTTCCCACAAAGAAAGGTGCAGGCCCAAATGAGTTCACACATGAATTACAGGCACACTTCAGAAATATTGTGGGGTTGGTTCTTGTCCACTATAATAAAGTGCATATGTCAATTAAGTAATTCATAATATTTTTGCTGGTGATGTATGCTGTCTTCCATTTGTAAACATAATGAAGCAAAGTGCAATAATCTGAGGTATGTCTGTGTATCAGACATTTCAAGTAATATAATAATACAGAGAAAAGAGGAGGATGAATTATTTATCACCTCTTAGAGCAACAAGTATTACTCTGATAATCAATCAATCAATCAATAAATAAATAAACAAACCACAAGGGAAAACTAAAGGAAATAAGAAGAACAACAAAAAACATAGGTTGGTATTCCCCATGATTATAAATGCAAAATTTTGGCAAGATAGTACCAAACCAAATTAAGCAACCTGTAAAAATTATTATACAGCAGAGCCAAAATGAATTGTCATGGGAATGCAAAGTTGGTATACATACAAAAACTATTTAATATAAAGCATAATATTAATAAATGTAAAACATAATAATAAAATACAAAAAACTTCCTCACCACACTCCCAAAATCTGTTAGAATTAGAATATCCAAAATCCATAACCCTACCAAAATCAAGGGCTGCTGAAGATATGGAGCAACAGAAATATCCAATACTAGTAGAAATGCGAAATGGTATACAGCTAGTTTAGAAGGCAATTTGGGCAGGGATTTTTTTGTGTGTGCGTGTGTTATTTGTCTTTTAGAAAATTATACTCATTCCTTGAGAATGAGCAATCTCACTTCTTAATATTTATCTAAAAGTTGAAAAGTTCTGTCCACAGAAAAACCAGCACACAGATATCTATAGCAGCATTATTCATGATTACTCAAACTTTGAAGTACCAAGATGTCATTCAGTAGGCAAATGGATATATGCTGGTATACATCCACACAGAAGAGTATTACTCAGCACTAAAAATAAATGAAAGATTAATTCATGAGATGACATGAAGGAAACTTAAATGCTTATTGCTAGATGAAAGAAGCCAACCAAAAAATGTTACATGCTGTATAGTTACAACTAGATGACATTCTAAAAGGCAAAGCTCTGAAGACTGTAAAAAGATCCGTTTTTGCAAGAGTTTAAAGAGGGAGGGAAGAATACATGAAGTCCAAGGATTTTTTAGGGCAGTGAGACTTCTCATATGACATCATGGTGGTGAATAATGTTGATACTGGAGAAGGTTATGCGTGTGTGTTAGTTGGAGCAGGGGAATAGTGAAAAATCTCTGTCCTCTCCCCTAGAGTTTGCTATAAACCTTAAAATATTCTAATGAAAAGCTCTCAACAAGCTGGGATTTCAACAGATCTTTGTCAAGCATACAGTAGATACCAATCTATAAAGATTCTATAGGTAACATACTTAAAGTTAAATACAGAAATCTTCTCCCCTAAAAAAGGTATCAATTTAAAAATGTCTGCTTTTGTTAATTTTCTCAATATTGTACAGTAGGTGATAGAAAATGGATTAAGTGGGAGGAGCGGACGTGAAGTGAAAAAGGAAATAAAAAAGAAATGGAAAAATTAAAGGCATCTGTATTGGGAAGAAAAAAGTAGAAATGTCATTATTTATACATGACTGGATCCTGACGAAGTGAATCTTAACAAAGTTTATACTAGAGCTATTAAGCAAATAATGTTTATATATATAAGATCAATATACGAAATTTATAATTTATAGATTAGCAATAAAAATCTGAAAATGAACTTGTTGGCCGACAGCCATCCTGCTCTCAATGGTGTGCTCCAGCTACCAGTTTCTTTAGCCAGTTCTTTGTTCTTTGTTCCCCCAGATTTTAATGTAGGAGAGATGACAACCTTCCTTTTCTTCCCAACTTTTATGTGGTCTTTTAGAAAAATAAGTATTTTAATATTAAAGCAAAAAAAATCAGCCTTAGACAATCAAAGAGAATAAAATACTTAGAGATAAATTTTATAAAACTTGAAGACTAACATACTAAAAATCTGCTACTTAAAGTACTTAAAAATCTTCAAAGATGGAGAGATATTTCATGTTCGTGGATTAGAAAACTCAGTATTGTTAAGGTGGCAATTCTCCCCAAATTGAGCTATATGTTCAATCAAGTCTCTATCAAAATCTCAGCAGGGTATTTTCAGACAAAATTGGAAGACTTACACTTATTGATTCCAAAACCTACCATAAAGTATAAATCTACAATTATCAACACTGAGTGGCACTGGTTTAAGGATAGACATATTGGTATAAGGAACAGAACTGAGATTTCTGAAATATATCTTTACAACATTATCAACTGATTTTTTGCAAAAGTACCAAGAAAATTAATGAGACATGGTAGACTTTTATACAAGTACATAAATAATTACATAACCACATACAAAAATACTTTACATACCTCAAACCATGCATATGTCATATACTTAAGTATGAAAACCACTAATATAAAACTTTTGGAAAAAAATACAGGTGAAAATCTTCTTGAATTAAAGAAAAAATTTTTCAGATATGGTGATATGATTCCTAAAACACAACACAATTAGAAAAATATATCTCCTTACAAAAAATGAAATTTGAGATATACCTATTCTTTACATCAGAGTTGAGAGAAAATGACTTAAACATTCCCTTTAAAATAGTGACTAAGCCATAGATTTCTCATTCCTAATTTCCATTCAATAGTTTTTGGAAAACTTGCTAGTGAAATAAGACAAAAATAAAATATAAAATCTAAACAGATTGTTAATAAATAAATTCAATTGTTTTAAAGTCAGGTCATATGATTATGTGTATACAAAGAAGTTAAAAAAATTTTTAGAAACTCTATAAACTAATATGTTAGATTAACATAATCACAGGTTATAAGGCCAATTTACCAAAATTAATTAAGTTTATACATATGTATGTGTATGTATGTACACAAACATACATATGCATGCACATGTATACACATGCATGCACACACAAAATAGATGCTTGGAACATAAAGATCTAAAAAATTAACCTTTAATATTTAAGGATAAATTGAACAAAATTCACTGAAGTTTTGACTACTTAAACTACAAATTTCAGAAATTACAAGAGACCTACATTAAGATACACAATTTTCATTAGGCTTATAAAAATTGATAACTGATTAAAAGACTTAATGAAAATGTAAGTAACCAATAATAAGCAAACAATACTGATGAAGAACACTGAATTCTTAATGGACAAAAATACATCTTGATCATTAACAAATGCTGTGCACAATATTTAAGAATTGATAAAATATCTATATATGTGTGCTAAAACGCAAGAATACAGACAGTAAAATCTTTGTGAACTTGGGATATATTTCTTTGATAGAATACAAAAAGTAGGAACAACAATAAACAAATAATACATTAGACTTCTATGCATTGAAATGCATCAATAATAAGATGAAAATATAAATACTGGAGAATAATATAATAACAATTACACAACAGCAAACAGAATTAGATTACACATATTTATATTTAGGTAGAATATAAGATTGATACTTTGATAAAAAGTTGTCATTTTTTATTTATCAGAACAGCTCTAATTATAATAAACATTGTCCACCTTTTCTGCAACAATAGCAGTAGCATAATACAGTTTATTTTCTACTTTAAAATTATTCACTTTTTTGCTCCCTGTTATTAATAATAGTTATAAAATTTGAAGTCTGATTACTGAATTCCCAGTAACTAATATTAAACAAGACAAAGATTATAAAACTAGCACTGTTAAATCAGAAAGCAGAAAAGTTTTGTCTTTAAAAACTGGGACATGTACTTTTTCATTCTATAATTAACTTGTGTTCCCTTACAAAGCACTATTTTAATATGGACCTTTCTTCCTTTCTTATTGTCATCATAATTATATACCAGGTAGTCTAGTTCAATATAAGTAATTGGTATCTCTTTCAATATAAAAATATGTGTTATATTCCAGAAGCAATGACACTTGTTATTACTATATTTCTGTACTATTCTCCTTCATCCTGAAATAACGTGGCATTATGTTTTGCAAAGATAGCATTTTTAATGTTGTCTATGTTTACAAACACTGGTCACTAAAAACACATTTCTATCATTGAAAAAGAACATTAATTGCAAGTATATCAATGTCTAAAGGCAGAAAACATAATTTCCCCTTAGGGTCAAGTAGGAAAATGTCCATTATGCAAGGTTAGACAAACACTATACCCAGAATATTTTGAAAAGTTTTCAAATGCTGTAATGACCTTTCAGTTAAGATGATAATCCTTTGTGGTATGTGAAGTTGAAGGCTTGTCCAAAGTCCTAATAAAGCCAAAGAAATGTATTGTATAATAGCTTTGAGTTTCCACAAAAAGTAGCATAGAATATAATTATTCAGAGGCTCACATTTTCTAAGTACATCAGCCTTATGCAGTCTTTAATATTAAATGGTTTTCATCTTATGTTTGAGTTTGAATGACTAGAACTTAAAGTTCAGTCACAGTAAAACAGAATGATCATTTCAGAGCTTGATTATTGTTTTGCAAGGCTTATCTTTTTATTTAATGGAAGAAAAAGAAATAGCACTCTTGCTCAACTTCCATTAGAACTGGTTTCCTGTTATGAAAATGATCTAGTCAAATACTAGTAGAAAAGAATTACAACATGTGTAGTCATTTGATCCTGTTTAAACATAGCTAAGGCTGAAAAAGTCAAAACGTTTAAAGGCAATCATAAATCCATAGTTGCGGAAGACAGTTTTCAGACTCTCAGAAACAAATAAATTACTTCAAACAATAGCTCCTTATTGACAAATAGAAATGTTCAGTTTGCCTTAGTTGAAAATATGTCACTGAAAGTTTCAAAATAAAACTTGTAGACACCTCGGGACATCAGGTAAAATTTTACAGTTCGTATGCCCAAGTTGTCACATGACAAAATTAGGAGCTTCCTGAAAAATATACTGGTGGTGAATCAAGTTGTAAATGGATCGCTGACCTTGTGCTTAAGAGAAAAGATAGATCTCAGAATATGGTGCTGCAAAGTGAGAGTGACCCTGTGGACATCGCCACTTGAAGTTGGAATCAGAGCCTTAGGCAGACCTTGCATCTGGAGAAATAAAACCTTAATTTACAGTTTGGCTAACCCTAGAAAACATATTGGGTGGGAAATTCATTTGATGATTTTATATATAATTTGACAGTCTGTTCAATCTTAACAGTCAAATAACAGGTTTATATTTTCTAATCAGTGTGTACTGTTTGATATGGGTGGTGCCATCTCTTTCTCAACCTTTGTTATATAACTTGGCTAAACTATAATCTCCAGCTATTCATTCAAAGACTAATCTAGGTTTTGCTGTGAAGGTATTCGATTGGTATGATTAAAGCTCATAGTCCGTTGATTTAAAGGGAGATTATCCTAGATAATCTGTATAGGCCTTTTTCAATTAGTTATAAAGCCATAAAAGCTGAATTGAGGATTCCCCAAAGGAGAAACTTCACCTGTAGATAGTAGCTCCAGCTTATGTCTGAGAGTCCCAGCATGTAATTCCTGATGTCCTGGTCAGTAGAGATACCTAGCCTACTTCAACCTTTACATAAATAAATACTTTGCAATACATCTCTTAATATACATTTCCTATGATTCCGTTTCTCTCATTGAACCCTGAATAATTCAACCTATAAAACAATTTTGTTTTGATCAAAAGGCCAAATGTGACTCTCTAAAATGATCCTTTGCTTGTTTATGATAAATTTAATTTCAATAAAATTATCTCATAAACGTATTTAAGAAACATGGATCTGTACATGTTTTTATTCTATTATGCCATGTTCTAAGTGCCATGCAAAAGCAAATAAGAGAAATATCCCATTTTCAAGAGTTTTTTTATATAAATAACTTTGTGAATAACTGAAATACAAGATTGAAAGTAGAAAACACCACAAAAGTAGGCAGGTAAATTACTGTGAGAGCCTTGATGAAGAAGATATTACTTCCAGTTAGAGGGAATGGATTTCTCATCAAAATTATGTCATAGAATTTCATCTATTCAAATTCAACCTTCGACTTCAGTGTGGAAATAATCTATGGTGGTGCCAATAGTCACCTGTGTGGGGACACCTAACAGAGACCACCTGTTGATTCTCCACACGCCAAGGTTACCCTACAATGATCTTGTGTCGCAATTGATACAAAGCATATATGTAAGAGACTGAAAGGTGAAAGGATTACTAGCAAAGTCCATGAATCTGGTAAAAATCTTACTTTTTTGGCATAGGATATTTTTAGTATTACGAGTATATAAGTTAGATAGGAGAGACAGCATAGGAGTTCAAATGTCACTAATAACTTTCATTTTTTTTTTGCATCTTGAGAGAAGAGAAATCAGACTTAATCATGTCAGCACTTGGGACTTGAGTTTTTCCTGAAGAAGATTCATTATTATAACAAATGGGTACTTAGAATATATGTTAGAAAATTATTAAGATATTTCTTACTTGCAATTGCACTATTTTAACATGATACATTTGAAATACTTTTCACATTTAAATAAATGAAATGCAAAATTTTCTTCTCTACTCTGGAGAGTATAACAATAATAATATTTTTAAAATGATTTCAAAATTCAGATATCAATATGAGCTTGAAAATGAACACAAAATGAAACATTTGAAGGTATATCTAATATTCACTGACACTTATTTTTCAGTCTGACGAGTGGTGTATAAATTGACATGGTATTAATTATTCATCAGTTATATATTCCAAATACCAATTTATCTTATATATTTTACATTTTCATAGATCCGGAATTTAAACTTTTTTTCTGTAGCAAGAAGTTTCTAACTAATGACTTACTGGGCTTTAATGAGAACAAAAATACTAGAATTGAGGTCTTCTTATGTAGGCTTTGAAATTAAAATTGCCATACAATCTCAAGCAAGATCCGGGCCTCAATTTCTTCAACTTGCTTGGACTACATAAACTAGGATTATTATTTTATAATTCAGCATTTTATATTTATTGTATGGTTTATAATTTATAAAAATGCACAGTGTAGGTCCATTGAGGCGCATAGTATTTAAATACACTTTCCCTCAGAAATCAGTTCCATCTGTATAAACCAATAAGGAACTGTAAAATAGCATAAAATAACTAAGAAAAAATATAATCAAGAAGGTAAAAGACCTTCACTTGGAAATGATAAGACATTGAAGAAAATGCAAATAAATTTAGCTATATACCATGCTCACAGATAAGAATAATTAACCATCATTAAAATATTCATGCTAGCAAAAACAATCTACAGATTCAATAATATCCCTATTAAATACTAATAGCATTTTTCACAGAACTATGACAGATAATTCTAAAATTTGTATTGTATTACATAACCTAGAATATTCAAAGCAATCTTGAGGAAGAACAAAGTGAGAAGTATCCTTTTATCTGATATCAAACCGTATTACAAGCTATACTGATCAAAGCTGTATAGTACTGGCATAAAAATCAACAAGTCAATGGAACAGATTAGATAATTCCAGAATAAACCATCACCAATACAGTCATTTAATCTATGACAAAGGAGGCAAGGATACAGCATGGAGTAAAGACTGTCTCTTCGGTAAGTGGTGTTAAGAAAACTAGACAAATACAGATCTACCTTAAAAATAAATAAATAAATAAAACTGGAACACTTCCTTACACTACATACAAAAAATATGCTTAAAATGATTAAAGACTTAATGTAAGACCTGTCATTATAAAACTACTAGAAAGACACATGAACAATGAACTCTTAGACATCATTATTGGCTATACTTTTTTTAAATTTTTATTTACATATTCATTTTAGAGGAGAGAGAAAGAGAGAGAAAGGGGGGAGGAGCAGGGAGCATCAACTCCCATATGTGCCTTGACCAGGCAAGCCCAGGGTTTTGAACCGGCGACCTCAGCATTCCAGGTTGACGCTTTATCTACTGCGTCACCACAAGTCAGGCTGGCTATACTTTTTTAATATATCTGCTCAGACAAGGGAAACAAAAGAAAAATATAAACAAATGGCACTACATGAACTAAAAAGTTTTAGCACAGTGAAGGTAACCATCAATAAAGGACAAAGGCACCCCTGACTAAACTGTAGAATAATCTAATTAAAAATGGGCAGAGGACCTAAATAGACATTTCTCTAAAAAGGACGTGCAGGTGGCAATCAACATATGAAAAGTTGCTCAACATCAGTAATCACCAAGGATAATGGGATATCACCTCACAATTATCAATAAATTAACAACAAATGTCAACAAAGATGTGATTAAAAAAAAAGTGAAGCCTCGTGTACTGTTGGTGGAACTGTAACTGTTGGTGGGGCAGGCACTATGGAAAACAGAATGAATGTTCCTCAAAAAATTAAAAATAGAACTACCATGTGTCCTAGAAATTTCACTTCTGGGTACTTATCTGAAGACATCCAAAGCACTTATTTGAAAAGATATATGCAAGTGTATGTTCACTGCAACATTATTTACAGTAGCCAAGATATGGAAGCAACCTAAGTGTCCATCAATAGATGAATGAATAAAAAAAGAAATGGTACATAAATATAATAGAATATTACTTAGCCATAAAAGAGAATGAAATCTTACCATTTGTGACAACATGATGGGACATGCACAGTAGTATGGTAAGTGGAATAAGTCAGAGAAAGATAGTACCATATGATTTTATTTTTACTTAAAATTTAAAAGCAAACAAACAAATAAATGAACAAATTAAACAGAAACAAACTTATAAATACAGTGAACAAATTGATGGTGCCAGATGGGTGAAGCTGAAGCAAAGAGAAGGGATGGGTAAAAAAGGTGAATAGATTAATAAGTACAAATTGCCAGTTATAAAAATAGTCAGTAGAATGTAAAGTACAGCACAGGAAATATAGTCAATAGTATTGTAATAATTATGTATGGTATCAAATGGATAGTAGACCTACCAGTGTGAACACTTGTAAGGTATATGAATGTTTATATACTATATTGTACACCTGAAGCTAATATAATATTGTATGTCAATTGTAATACAAAAATAAGTTTTTAAAGGAATTTTTTATATTAAGCTATTGTATCCTGTTTTATCAGTTTGTTTTGTCACAGATTGGCTATGAAAAAACTCCTATCCATTTCCACTATGTTTATTCAGGAATAAATGATTGTTTCAGCCCTTCCCTGCAGGAGTAAATGTTTCATGGAATTCACACAGGAGATATCAAGGCACACATAGGCTCTGGATAACCATGGTCTTTCGTAAAAGAACAGAGAAGTAAAGTTTAAGACCCCCTGCTGATGGTTCTTTGAATTGTTTCAGTAAGTTATGTGCTGATAATAAGCATTTTCTTCTAAACTTAACTTGTCAGTTGTGGAGAGTATAAAATACATTCTAAATTGTATGTTTCAGAAACTATAATCATTCAAAGAGAAAGGGTGAACACAATTACTAAGATTAAGCAAGCCTTCCCAATGTTGGCATTTACTGTACATATATACATAGTGTAAAAAGCTTTGAAAATACATGTGAGTTATTAGGAAAAAAAGCAATAGCATTTATTTTAAGTGAAAAAAAGGGAGAGAACAGACTCCCGCGTGAGCTCTAATCAGGATTCACCCGAGAACCTCTGTCTGGGGTTGATGCTTGAATCAGCCAAGCTATTCTCAGAGCTTTTCTCTATTAGTTCGAGCCACTGGCTATGAGAGAGGAGGAGAGAGAGAAGTGGGAGAGGGAGGGGAAGAGAAGCAGATAGTTGCTTCTCCTATGTGCCCTGACTGAAAGTTGAAACTAGGACCTCTGTACACTGGGCTGACGTTCTATCCACTGAGCAAACCAGCCAGGGCCAAGAATAAAATTCTTAAAATCACAATTGGCAGGCTACATTAATCATTTTTATAAGTATATGTTTATACATTTTTTTCTTGTAATTTTGACTTATCCTATACTTGGGTTTTTATTCATTATTAACCTTACTCATTTAGCTGAGTTTAAGAGTTCGTGTTTGGTTATGAGAGCCTATTACTACTCATCTTGACTTGATCTTAAAATCTCAGTGTATAAAACAATCACACTATTTAATATAAAGAAACCCAATAAATAATTTATAAAATAAGCATAAAAAAACCAACATATTTTTTTTGGAATGAGAAACAATAGAACTACTTTTATATATTCTCATGTTATTGCGTGGAAAGTTAGTCCTAAGAATCTCCATGCATCCCAATGCTTCTTCACTAGCACAGAATAAAATCAATATTTGAAGAAAATGTATTTTCAAGCTTCATAGTGCTATAAACGATAGACTATGAGAGTAAAACAAAATATTTTGAAAAAATATAATTGAATTTTTTTCTGATGGTGATAGTGGTAGTGATTTGAATATAAATATATTATTATAAAAGTAGTTTTAATGAGCTAGTTTAGTTTCTTAAAATGCCTGTGACATATATAGGTTGACATCATATTCTGTCAATTATCTAAGTATAGTCTGTTTCACTGCTGTAGAAAATGTAAACTAGAAGACAGGGATTTCAGTTGTGACCACTAAAAGAAAGTGTGATTTTGGAGAAAGTCACCTTTATTTTAGAAGGTAGCAGGCTGTTATAAAAGGCCAGCTTAATTCAAGAAACATTAAGTTGTCTCGAATCTCAGTCCAAGAAGTTTAATAAGGTGTCTCTTGAATTTATCTTGGTTGGGGTCAATACCTCTTTTTTTAATAAGTAGATTAGAGATGCTGGAAACCAGGTCTAGAAAATAAAATGTCTCCAAAGATTGAAAAATGTTAAAGAAGAACATGATAATCTTACTAACAGTTTTCTAATTTAATATTACTAATGAATGTAGATTATATTTCTCAATCTTGATATCACCTGAAGTTCTGAAATTATATAAAAAGTTTTGTACACAAGTGGAAACCTAAATACCTGTGTTCTCCTTAAGAGGGGGAAAGCATTAAAAGAGAAGAAAACAATAAATTCTAAAATTAAATTGATTCAAAATGGATCAAACCCTAAATATCAGATCTGAAATTTACATGTGTACATAGAAATTACATAGAAAAAACTATAGGTGCTAAACTTAAGGACTTTGGCAGTAAAGAAAAATATATGAATTTGACCTCAAAGGCAAGGAAGTAAAGGCAAAAATAAATGAATGGTACTTTATCAAATTAGAAAGCTGCATGCCTAGCCTATGGTGGTGCAGTTATAAACACATCACCCTGGAACACTGAGGTCACTGATTTGAAACTCGTGGCTTGCCTGTTCAAGGCACATATGGAAATTGATGCTTCCTGCTCCTCCCTCCTTCTCTCTCTCTCTTTCCCCTTTCTAAAAAATGAATAATTAAAATCTTAAAAAACAAAACAAAACAAAAAAAGCTAGCCCTGGCCAGTTGGCTCAGTGGTAGAGTGTTGGCCCAGCGTGTGGAAGTCCCAGGTTCGATTCCCAGTCAGGGCACACAGGAGAAGCGCCCATCTGTTTCCCCACCCTTCCCCCTCTCCTTCCTCTCTCTCTCTTCCCCTCCCGCAGCCAAGGCTCCATTGGAGAAAAGTTGGCACAGGTGCTGAGGAATGACTCAAGTTGCAAAGGAACAACGCCCCAAATGTGCAGAGCATCATCCCCTGGTGGGTATGCTGACTAGATCCCAGTCTGGTGCATGCGGAAGTCTGTCTCTCTACATCCCTGCTTCTCACTCAGGAAAAAATAATAATAAAAATAAAGCTTCTTCAGAGCAAAAGAAATGGACAATAAAACAAAAAGACTGCCAACCAAATGAAATATGATATTTACAAACAACTCTGATGAGGCGTCAATATCTAAAATATTATATAAAGAACTCACTAAGTTCAGCAACAAACAAGCAAACTATCCAATTAAAAAATAGGGAGAGGACCTGAAACTGAGGTCAAGTTGTTATTAAATTGAGATAGATGATTTTAAATACAATTTTATTTGTTGTAATTAATCTGTTTAGTTTTTCTGGGCTTTTTTTAAATTTGGTTTTTAGAGACTGTATTGTTCTAGAATTTATTGATTTATTCATACTGTAGGTTGTGTTGGTATATTGTTGTTTGTAACATGTTCTTACAATCCTTTGTATTTCTTCTGTGTTAGTCCTTACTTATCTTCTTTTATTTCTGATTTTATTTATATGGATCTTCTCTCTTTTATTTTGATAACTCTGATTTAAGGTTTATCAACCTTATTTATCTTTGCAAAAAACTAGCTCACAGCTTTATCATTTGTATATTTTTAGACTCTATTTTATTTATTTCTACTCTGATCTTTATTATTTCTTTTTTTTTCTACTAATTTTGGGCATCTTTTGTTTTTGATTTTCAGGTACTTTTTATTTCTTCATTGACCTCATTGTTAACCAATAGTTAGTAAAATGTTGTTTAGCCTTCATGTTTTTCAATTTTTTTCTAATGATTGATTTCTAGTCGCATGTCAATATGATCAAAGATAAGATATAATCTCAACCTTCTTAAGTTTTTGAGATTTGTTTTGTGTTCTAACTTTTGGTCTATCCTAGAAAATGTTCCATGTGCACTTGAAAAGAATGTATATTCTATTGTTTTGGGGTGAAGTGCTCTCAAGATATTAAATAAATTTATTTGTTCAAGTGTATAATTAAAGGCCACTCTTTCCTTGTTAATTTGTTATCTGAAATATCTATATATTGGTGCTAATGGAGTGTTACTATTCTTTTTAATGACTATATTACTATTCATCTCTCCCTTTTTGTTCAAGAAGATTTGCTTTATATATTTTGGTGTTCCTATGCTGAGTGCATAAATATTTGTATTCTCTTTTGTGAGTGCTCCCTTTATTATTATGTAGTATCTTTTCTTGTCTCTTACTATAGCTTTTGTGTGAAAGTCCATTTTTTTCTGATATAAGTATTGCTAGCCCCAATTATTTTTAATTTTAATATAAATAAAATATTTTTTATTTTCTTTATTAGAGAATAAGAGGAAGGAAGAGAGAAAGAAGAAAGAAGAAATATTGATTTGTTTTTCCACTTATCCAAGTATATATTAATTTGTGCATGTGCCTTGACTGGGAATTGAACCTGAAACTTTGGCAAGTTGAGATGAAACTCTAACCAAATGAGCTACTTAGTCAAAGACAGTATGAAATATCTTTTATCACCAATTTACTTTTTTTGAAAAAATATTTTTTAATTTATTGGGTTACCATGGTTTACCAAACCATACAGGTTTCAATTGTACAACTCAATATACAATATCTACATACTGCATCTACCCAACTCCTCACCCCAAGCAAGTCTCTTTCTGCTCACAATATTCACCTTTGGCCTCCTCCCCTACCTTCCCCACTCTTTCCCTCTGGCTATTGCCACTCTGTTGTTTGTATCTCTATGTCATTTACATGTACCTTGACAAGGAATAGAACTCGCAACCAATTGAGACACTCAGAACAACACTCTAACCAATTGAGCTATCCAGTCAAGCAATACTCCTCTTTTTATATGATTTTTTATTCCTAAATAATATCATTTAACATTTATTATATGATAATAAATTTATCATAATATTAGTTTGGTGATAATAAACTCCTTAACATTTTCTTATCTGGCAAACTCTATTTCTCCAACAATTTTAAATTATAGCCTTGCTGGGTAAAGTATTCTTGGTCCTAGTGTCTTGCTTTTTATCACTTCGAGTATTTCATGCCAATCCTTTCTGACCTGAAATGTTATTGTGGAGAAATTAACTGGCAGTCTAATGGGAACTTCCTTGTGTAACTTTGCTGCTTTAAATATTCTTTCTGTGTCTTTAACATTTGCCATTTTAATTGCTATGTGTCTTGGTGTGGACCTCTTTGGTGTCACCTACTTTGGATATATCTATGCTTCTTGTAATTTTTTGCATTCTTCACCAGTTTAGAACATTTTCAGTCAATATTTATTCAAATAGGTAAAAATCTAGAATGCTTTATGAATTTGAGTGTGATTCTTGCACAAGGGCCATGCTAATCTTCTCTGTATCATAAATATTTTCATATATGTTCTTCCAAAGTGAACACTAGACGATACTAGCTTTATATTTAAGAATACACATAAGCTGAAATTAAGGAAACAGTGAACATTGGTCATGTAAATAGTAACCAAAAGAAACAAGGATTAACTATATTTATATCAGTCAAGGTAGTCTTTGTTGTTTTTTTTTTAAATAAAGTCTATTATATCATTATATATATGGGGCAATTCATTAGGAAGATATAATCATTATAAAAATGTTTGCACTCAACATCAGAGCATAAAATATATAAAGTCAATATTGACAGTTCTAAATAAATAGCAGCATGATAATAAGAGGTGACGCTGATAATTTACTTTCAAAAATGAATAGAATGTCATAAAAGAATGTCAAAAAATAAATAGCAACCTTGAAAAACACTATAGGCCAAATGCACCTGAGATTTTAGAACTCTGCACACCACAAGAGAAGAATATAAAGTTTATTTACATGCACAAGAAATTGTTTTCATTAGAAATCATATGTTAGGTCACACATATCAAGTTTTTATAAATTTAAGATGATTGAAATTATTCAAAATATTTTTACAAACCTTAATGTAATAAATCTAAAAATCAATCACAGTAAGGAAATTAAAAAAATTAACAAGTATATGAAAACTAAAAAACTTTAAGTGATCATTGGGTATAAAAGAAAATCTAAAATGAATTTGAAAGCATATCAAGACAATTGAGAAATATAAAAGCATTACTAAGAAGAAATATTGTAGCAATAAAACATTATAAAATAAAAATCTTAAACAAATAACCTAATTTAAGACCTCAAAAAGTTACACAAAATAAGTCCAAAGTTAGAAGAAAGAAAATTACAAAGATTAGTGCTAAAATTAGAACCATAAAGAACAAAAATAATTTAAAAAGTTACAGCTTTTAAAAAATAAACAAAATCTAAAACCCTTGGCTAAACTAAGAAAAAACAGAAAAACTTAAATTAAAAAAACAAACAAAAATAAAAGAGGAGACATTACAATGAATAACTAAGAGGTAAATGAGAGTATAATGGCATTTTATAACAACTGAAAGTCAACAAATGTATAATCTAGAAAAAATGAAAACATTTCTAGAAACATACAACCTACCAAAGCTAAATTATAAAGATATGAGAAGTCTGAAGACACCAAATCAATTAAGGTGATTGATTTGGCAATCAATAACTTCTCAGCAAAGAAAAGCCCAGTAAAAATTGCTTTATGATTAAATTTCTACCACTATCAAAGAAAAGTTGATGACAATACTTTTTAAAATTTTTTACAATGTAGGAGAAAAGAGATTGCTTCCAAAATCATTTGATAAGGATAGTATCACTGTGTAATGAAAGCAAACAAGGAAAGCACAAAATAATAACTATATATGCCAATTTCTCTGCGAAATACATAAACAAAAATCTTCAACCAAATTCTGGCATACAAAACTCAACTGCACATCAAAAGTTTGAACACTATGATCAAATGGAATTTACCATAAGACGTAAGGTTGATTAAACATATGCAAGTATATCAATGTGATACATTACATTAAGGAAATAAAAGGTAATCCACATGATCATCTCAGGCACCCATTTTGATTAAACGCTCTCAGCAAAGTACATATAGAAGAAACTTATCTTAACACAATAAAGGCTATATAATAAAATCTCATAGATAACATTATATTTAATAGGGAAAAATCAAGAGCTTTTCCTGTAAGATCTGGTAAGAATGTGTACTCTCACCAATCCTATTCAGCATAGTACTAAAAGGCTTAGCCAGAACAATTATACAAGAAAAAAAACTAATCAAAAACTAAAGAGAATATATAAAATCATCTCTATTTGTAAATGACATAATTTTATATGTAAAAAAATACCTTAGCAACTCCATTAAATCTGTTAGAACTAAAAAATTCAGAAGAAAATGCAGATTTTGGCATTTATCTCTCTCTCACTATAAATAAATAAATATAAATAAAATTTTCAGATAAACAAAATGGCTTGTAATTTTTTTAGCTTCAATAATCTATGATAATACCTCTCATACATATGCATTACTTTGGCCTAAATGTCAACTATTATTGAGTGGCTATCATCAAATTTCTTAGTGGCATTTAGAAGACAGTGAAGAACATAAAATGTTATCATTATTTTATTTTATTTTAAAAATTTATTTATTTATTTATATAGCAAGAGAGACAGCCAGAGGGACAGACATAAGAAGGGAGAGACATGAGGACCATCAATTCATAGTGCAGCATCATAGTTGTTCATTGATTGCTCTCTCATATGTGTTTTGACCAGCGGGCTGCAGCGAAGGCAGTGACCCCTTGCTCAAGCCGGTGACCTTGGGCTCAAGCCAGTGACCATGGGGTCATGTCTATGATTCCCACGCTCAAGCCAGTGACCCTGAGATCAAGTTGATGCGCATGTGTTCTAGCCGGCAACCTTGGGGTTTGAACCTAGGTCCTTTGCATCTCAGGCCAATGCTCTATCCACTGCACCACTGCCTGGTAAGGCTATTTATTTCTAAATTTTAGCAACCATTATTACATAGTCTAGGTTTTTATCATACAAAAATTTTTAAAAATAGAATTTATGGTTATAGATTTAAAATAATCACAAAAAATTTAATATTATTTATGTGACCAGGAAAATCCAGGCAGTATATTTTCAGGGCTAAAAGGTGCAAAGATTTATCTAGAATCCTCATTTTCCTTTTGCTTCCCTGGATCAGGTAGATCGGTAGTATAGAATGCTTGAATTTGAGGAAAGTATAAGTAATGTTCAAATAACACAAAAAAATACCAAATTAATGGTGTACTAATAATCACATTTTCTTTTATACTAGGGTTCTCACAAGAAAGTAGTTGCCCTAAATATCCTTTTTCTTGGCAAGTCATTTTTCAGGGATTTGTTTTTAAATGTAAACTTAACATATTTTCAGTTGAATTAATAATAGTAGTATCACATATATAGGGTGGGGCAAATAGGTTTAGAGTCATGAATACATAAAACACTACTTTTCCTTGTATTATTATTTACTTACTACTGTATTATTTTCCATATTAACAACTATAAAAATACTTATTTTCATGCTCCAGTGGCGCAGTTGGTTAGTGCGGTACTTATACAACATACTTATTTTCATCCTGTGGTCATTTATTCCTTTAATCCTGTGACATTACTTTAAAGTACTGATTTTAAAAATTTATACATATTTCTTAATTAATATTCTGAAAATAAATATTGTAAAATCATTTCTAACCCTTATTGGCAGCAGGTTAAGAAACTGACCAGGCGGTGGCGCAGTGGATGGAGCGTTGGACTGGGATGCAGAGGACCCAGGTTCGAGACCCGATGTTGCCAGCTTGAGCGCAGGTTCATCTGGCTTGAGCAAAAAGCTCACCAGCTTGGACCCAAGGTCGCTGACTCAAACAAGGGGTTACTCAGTTTGCTGAAGGCCCGCGGTCAAGACACATATGAGAAAGCAATCAATGAACAACTAAGGTGTCACAACAAAAAACTGATGATTGATGCTTCTCATTTCTCTCCGTTCCTGTCTGTCTGTCCCTATCTATCCCTCTCTCTTTCCCTGTAAAAACAAAAAACAAAAACAAAAAACAAACAAAAAAACCTGTCATTAGAAATAAGAAAGTTTTAAAATAATTGGGTGATTTATCTTAAATTTTTACTTCAAACTCTAATAGAAAACAAAAAAATACTACATAGCAACTGGAAGAGTTCAACTCAATAGCAACATGTGTAAGAAGCTAGCTGCCATTCTACATAATTTCTTTGCTGCCAAAATGTATAGGTAGTCAACACATTTTAATTTTAGAAATTAATTGAACTACTAACTCTTCCATAAATCCAAATAATTAATGTCAAGCTGCAAAATGTTTGCCTATTCTGAGGGAAATTAAAGAACTATGTCATTGTGCTATATTTTTTCTTATAAATAAGATATAGTCTTCTAGTCCCTAGTGGAGGATGTTATTTGTCACACTGACTGAAATACTTTGTTTCACATTATGGTAATCTAAAGTGAAAAACATTGTTCTTAAAGAATCTGAGCCTTTTAGAAAAGCAAAAGCAACCGAAATTTTAAGACAAGAAAAATCCTTATACGTGCCGTTTTTAAAGACAGTTCATAAGTGGTACTTGAAATAAAAAAAAATATTGTGTTCTCAGTTGGGTGCTTTTTCAAATGAATAGTTATGACACTACTTTTTAAAATATTTTTTTTTGCATTTGTGTTATTTTGCTTGCTTAGATAGAAATTTGCTTGAGTGTAGAGAAAAGTTATTTTAATCAAGGCTAAATTAAAAAAAGTAACTTAAAAATTATCTGATAATCTGAATTAAATAGTCATTTTCTTGGGCAAATGAGTTCATAAAATTTGTATTTTTTGAGTTTGCTCACTTTTGTTGATAAAAATGGTGCTGGGCAGCACCAGGTATGTAATCTGAAATTGCAAATTACCTTTCTGCTTGGGAAGAGCCATTGTCTCACTAATATTTGCTGGAGGAGAGGTTTTCACACCAGAAAGTTTTGAAAAGAGAGAGGGAAGAAGGAGACAAGCCATGTTCTTGCAGAGAGAACAGAGAGAGAGAAGATATGCAGATGGGGAACCAGAGCTGAGGGGCTTTTGTGAGCTCAACGAGACTGGTGAGGCCTTTGATTCGAGGAGAAATTGGAGAAGATTCTCCTGGTTGTGTAACCAGAGAATGTGTCAGAGTCTTTAGGAGCCCTGAGTGAAAGGAAAGAGTTTTCCCTGTGTGTTTTCTTGTTGGCCAATACGAGTCTTGAATAAAAAAATGGCCCACCATTTTTTTTTTTTTTTGCTCCACTTTTTCTTTACCAATTGCTCAAATCTAATGGGAACCTGCATGTGTATAGCCAGGACGGCAGTGACTACTGACCATACATTTGGTGTAGTTTGTGGCAGAATTCGGATCAGATCAGTATGGAGCTGCCATCACCCTTGATGGGTGGGGTAGAGGAATAATTATTGTTATGGTTCTCCATGGCTGTCCTTTTGGGTACCGTGGGCTGGCTGATTTTTACAGCCCTGCAAGAGGAAACCAAGAGGGCTATGAAAGAGGCTGTCTGAGGCTTGCAAACCGAGCAGCAGAAAGAGCTGGAATGGCCACAATTGAAAGTGATGCAGATCTTGAAACTGGAGTGAGCGCTGGAGAAGGAGGACACACAGGTTTGCGAGTTGAAGTTTGCCCTGGAAGTTGAATGTTGGCAGAAGCAGTTGTTGGAGGAACAACTGTGGGTTCAGCTTCATGAAAGCCAGCAGCTACAGAAGCCTAAGAAGGAGCCATGCCGGTGGAGTGGATCTGATTCAGCGGGAGCTGGTATTTCCAGCTTTTCTTCTGAGGGTGAGAAGGTGGAAGGTGCTATCTCCAGACTCCAGAAGGTAAAAACCCAGCAGCAAAGAGTACCTATTAAGCCCCTGGTAGATTTGTTATGATTGTGGGGCATAGGGGTAGATGGCATCATGCTTTTTGGAGCAGAGGTGGAGATGATGGCCACCATAGTCACGTGATATTCCTTGGGTCAGCATCTTAAGAGCTGCCGAGATAGCAGGGATAAGGGGGAGGCCTGAGGTTCCATGTGCATGGACTGATCTTGAACTGTGATCGGAGGGGACACCAGCTCCCATGTTAGATAGACATGTGGCTTTTGAACAAGGTGAGAGAATCTGATGGGGGTGACAGCTCTGGTGAAGAGCACCTTTGTAATTGTTGCAATTGTATGACTTGTGCTGTTGCTGTAGTTCGTTTGTGTGTTGTACCTCATTCCTTTCACAAAAATGCCTGTGCTCTGGAATGCAAAGAGAGCAAAAAGGGTGGAATGTTGAGCAGACGAATTTGTAAAATTTTTATTTTTTGAGTTTGCTCACTTTTATTGATAAAAATGGCAGTGCCAGTATGTGATCTGTGAAATTGCAAATTACCTTCCTGCTTGGGAAGGGCCATTGTCTTGCTAATGTTTGCTGGAGGAGAGGTTTGGCACTGGAAAGTTTTGAAAAGAAAGAGGGAAGAAGGAGAGAAGCCATGTTTTTGCAGGAAGAACAGAAAGAGAGAGAGAGAGAAGATATGCAGATGAGGAACCAGAGCTGAGGGGCTTTTGCAAGCTCCACTGAGAAGGGTGGGGCCTTGGATTCCAGGAGAAACTGGAGAAGATTCTCCTGGTTGTGGAACCAGAGAATGCGTCAGGGCTTTGGGAGCCCTGAGTGAAAGGGAAGTGTTTTTCCCTGTGTGTTGCTCATCAGCCAGTACAAGACTTTAATAAAGGAATGGCCCTTCGTTTTTTGGCTCCACTGTTTCTTTACCGTCTTTCCAAATCTAATTAGAATCTGCATGTGAATGCCCAAGATGGCCATGACTACAGGCCATACACATTTACATCATTAAAAAATAAAAACATGAAATTTTCGGAGTAGTTATTTTTTAGTTCTTAGAATATTTGCTTATACCTTTTTACAGATATATTGATCTGGTTGTAATTTTTCAGCTTTTACTTTGGTTAATTTTGTGGAATTTTCCCCTTCAGTGCTACCTTGAATTTTTAAAAATAATTCTAAGTCATAGTAAATGTTAAAGTAATTATGTTCAATTGAGAATAAGCTATCCTGGAGTTTTATAAAATTAAAACTTGTAGAGATTTCAAGATGGCCATGAAGTAAGCAATTGGATGTTCCACTCATCTTCACACAGGACGAGACTGCAGTTATAACTAAATTTAAGAATTATCTTGAAAAATCAACTTAGGACTAAAACAAGAGAAGTCTATCACCAAGGATTTACAGAAGAAGCCACATCAAGACCAGTGGGAAGGGCAGAGATTCAAAAAAGAAGCTGCCCCTGCTCCCAGGAGTGAGCAGCTGCTAAGTTTTTCCCTGCAAGGTGTGGGTCCTAGGCCCTGGGCCGGGAGCTGTAACCTAGAGTGCCAGAGCCTAGAAGAGGTGCCCACATAGCATTTGGTGGTGAAAAGAGTTGAAGTCTTTATCTGCAAAATAGAGATGGGAGATCTCAAACAAGCCAGCACTTTCTCGAATAGCCAAGGCTGAAATTTTTGTTCACAGCCACTTACCTGGGCTCCAGTGAAGGGAGGAGAACTAGAGTTGTGTGAAGAGAGTGTGAGATTGGTGGACTCAAGGAGAGATGTGGGGAGGACAGCTACTAGAACCCCTGTACTGTGTCACACTCCAATACTGCAATTGTCATCTTTCCTGGGTGGAGCAACCCCCCCCCCCCCGTGTGACATCAAACTGGAGGAAAGTGACTGCCCTACCCTCTGGAAACTCTTTTACCCTACCCTATGGAGATTTAGCCTGTGAGTGGTAAGCAGCATTGACCAGGAAGCAGAAGGCTGAAAAGACTAAGGTGATGACAGTGACTTGGTATTCTGACGTTAAGACTGGAGCTTTTCCTCCACTTTCCTGAGAATATAATTGATGATTCTAGCTAGCAGTAGATTCCATAGAAACTGTCTGGACTGTGTGCAGACAAAAATCTCTGGGTTTCAGAGGCCACACCCATTGGACTTCGAGAGGCTACCTCCTACTGAGCTCTGTAAAACACATCAGGACAAACTGACACCTAGGACCCTGTCAGCCACAGCCAAAACATTTGGAATTTCTGAATGAACTCAGCCTCTAGACTCCTCCAGAGGATGTTTCAGTGGCAGAGCCTAACAAGCAGTTGGCTGACAGAAGCAGCAGGAGGTAGTTCTCAGGGAACGTTGGGCTTTTATTGACTTGCTCCCAGGCCCAGGCTGGTAAAAGCCAGCCTGGGTGTGCAGCTTCGTCCACCCATGTGCATCTAAGTCCTGCAGAGGCGGCCATAAATTTGGGATTGCTTACAGCTCCAAAAAGGTTGCTAAGGCCTATTACAGGCAATGTCTTACTCTGGTATATACCAGGTGTTCTCCTAAGAGCTTTAGAACCAACATATCCAGAGATCAGCTACAGAGAACATCAGAGCTGGACCCAACTACCCTTACTAGCTGCATATCCAAAGGGATAGCTTGTCAGGTGCTAATCCAGCTGAATTAAATTAATCTTTTTGTAGTCAATACCAGCGCAAGAGCTTAAATGCTCTGAATGAAGTAGAGATTCACAATCCACAGGTACAAGTCCTGGATATCCTGCCTTACTGGCATAAGTTCTACAGAAGGAAGGGAGAGAGGCTTAGAGCAGAAACATCTGCAGTATGAGTTCCTTGGAACCTACTGTTAGGACTGGTCAAGGTGCTTAAGCACCTTCTGGGGGTCACTATCATCCCCACTAGGAGACCCTCTCAATCTTCCTCCCTGAAACCAGGGACTGTCCAGGTGAAAGAACTACTGCGGAGGACACTGTTGTCCCCACCCCGCCCCATCCCATCTGAACCTGTTGCGTACGCTAAAGTAGTCACCCCAACCTCAGCTGTCGTAACACACCAAGCTTGCAACCTAAGGAAGTCTTGGTGGAGTGGGGCCTGTCTGAGCCCGCTCTACAGTCTTTCTACAGAAAACTGTGGGGAGAGCAGGCAGCTGCAAGAGGAGGCGGAGCAGCTGAAAGTGAGGCAAATCTTAAGGAACTTGAGCCATTTTGCTAAGCTGCTGTCAGCTCTAATCAGGTGAAAGTCATTCTTTATATGCAGATTGGCCCTCCCTCCCCCACTGAAAATGCAAACAGAAACAGTAAACAGAGTGGTAGTGCCAGACATTAAAGAAACACTCTCGTTTACTATTGAAACAACTAAAATATAACGTATTTGGGAAAAAATTTTAAGCAAGGAAGTTAAAGACTTGTACTTGGAAAATTATAAGACATTGAAAAAAAAAGTCCTGGCTGGTTTACTCAATTGATAGAGCATCAGCCAAATGTACGGAAGTCCTAGGTTAAATTCCCCATCAGTGCACAAAGGAGAAGCATCAAGCATCCATCTGCTTCTCTCCAATTTCCTTTCCCTTTTCTCTACACTTTTCTTTCCTGTATAGCCAATGTCTTGATTGGTTTAAGCATCAGCCTTGGGTTCTGAGAATAGCTCCTTGGTCTTGAGCATCAGCCTCTGGAGCTAAAAATAGTTTGGTTGGTTTGAGCATCGGTCCCAGATGAGGTTGCCTGGTATATTCTGGTTGGTTGGGGTGCATGCAGGAGTCTGTCTCACTATTTCCCCTCTTTTCACTTAAAAATAAAATAAAATAACATAAAATAAAATAAAAAAGAAATTGAGGAAGATACAAACAAGTGGAAGCATATACCATGCTCATGAACAGGAAAAGTTAACATCATTAAAATGACCATACTACCCAAAGCAATCTATAGATTCAAAATTCTTAATAAAAGGGAAATACAGGATCACATGTCAACACAAAAAAGATTATGATGACAGACCAACGGCCAACATCATGCTCAATGGGCAAAAATTTAAAGTAATCCCATTAAGATCAGGAACAAGACATAAAAGTGGTGAAATCCCCTTTCACCACTTTTATTCAACAGAGTATTTGAAATCTTAGCCACAGCATTGAGACAAGATGGAAAAATAAAAGGCATCTAAATTGGGAAAGAAGAATTAAAACTGTCATTATTTGCTAATGACATGATACTGTTCATTGAAAACACTACTAAAGTCTCAGCCAAAAAACTACCAGAACTGACAAATAAATTTGACAAAGTGACAGGATAAAAAATTAATATAAAGAAAACAGTGGCATTTTTATGCACCAGTAATGAACTGTCAGAGAGAGAAATTAAGCCTTGGTCCATTGACTCAGTGGATAGAGCCTTGACTGGTATGTGGACATGCCAGGTTCAATCCAAGATCAGCGTACATGTAAGAAGTGACCATCTGTTTCTTGTCCCTCCCTTCTCCTCCTTCTCTATTATTTCCTTTCTCACAGCTAGTGGCTCAATTGGTTCAAGAGATGGCCTTGGGCATTTGGGACAGCTTGGTTGATTTGAGCATTGGCTCCAGACAGCAGTTTCCAGGTGAATACTGGTCTGGCACATGAAGAGTTTGTCTCTCTTTCTTCTCTCTTCTCACTTAAAAGAAAAAAGAAAGAAAAAGAAAAGAGAAATTAATGAAACAATCTCATGTATTATTGCAATTAAAAAAATAAAATACCTAGGAATAAACTAGACCAAGAAGATTAAAGAAGTGTAGTGGAAAATTGTCAAACATTGAAAAAAGAAATCGAGAAAGATACAAACAAGTAGAAGCAGATATTGTGTACATTGATAGAATAAACATCATTAAAATGTCTATACTACCCAAAGCAATCTATAATTCAATGCAATTTTTATTAAAATATCAATGACATAACTCTCAGATATAGTAGTATTATACCAAAATTATTTCTGGAACCAGGAATGAACCCACTTAGCTTCAGCAATCTTGAAAATGAAGAACAAAATGGGAAGTATCTCAGTTCTTGATTTCGAGTTATACTACAAAGTCATTGTAATCAAAACAGCCTGGTACTGGCATAAGAACAGGTATACAGATCAATGGAACAGAACAGGGAACCCAGAAATAAACTCACTTCTTTCTGGTCAATTGATATTTGATAAAAGAAGTAAAAGTATACAGTGGAGTAAAGACAGTCTCTTTTATAAATGATATTGGGAAAATTGGACAGATACATGCAAAAAAATGAAACCAGATTACCAATTTACACCATTCACAAAAATAAACTCAAAATGAATAAAAGACTTAAGTGTAAGTCACAAATCCTTAAAATATTTGGAAGAAAACATAGTCAGTAGACTCACAGATATATCTCATAGCAATATTTTTACCAATATTTTTCATTGGGCAAGTGAAATAGAGGACACAATAAACAAGTGGGATTATATCAAACTAGAAAACTTTTGCACAGCAAAAGACAGTATTAATAAAATACAAAGACAATTTATTGAATGGGAGAACATATACACTGATATGTCTAAGTGGTTAATAGCAAAAATTTATATAAAGAACTTATAAAACTCAACACCAGGAAGGTACACAATCCAATTAAAAAAATGGGCAAAGGACCGGAATAGACACTTCTCCAAAGAAGACATAAAGCTGGCCTATAGGCATGTAAAAAATGCTCAATGTCTCTATTATGAGATAAGTGCAAATTAAAACCACAATGAGATAATCA
This sequence comes from Saccopteryx leptura, assembly GCF_036850995.1. NCBI lineage: Eukaryota > Metazoa > Chordata > Mammalia > Chiroptera > Emballonuridae > Saccopteryx > Saccopteryx leptura. Next base: position 17,972,162 of record NC_089510.1, read on the forward strand.
ACACACACCTGCCAGAATGATTTTTGTTATCAAATCAACAAACAACAAGTGTTGGCAAGGGTGTGGAGAAAAGGAAACCCTCCTGCACTGCTGGTGGGAATGCAGACTGGTGCAGCCACTGTGGAGAACAATATGGAGATTCCTCAAAAAATTAAAAATCGAGGCCCTGGCCGATGAGCTCAGTGGTAGAGCGTCGGCCTGGCATGCAGAAGTCCCGGGTTTGATTCCCGGCCAGGGCACACAGGAGAAGCGCCCATCTGCTTCTCCACCCCTCCCCCTCTCCTTCCTCTCTGTCTCTCTCTTCCCCTCCCGCAGCCAAGGCTCCATTGGAGCAAAGATGGCCCGGGAGCTGGGGATGGCTCCTTGGCCTCTGCCCCAGGTGCTAGAGTGGCTCTGGTCGCGCAGAACGATGCCCCGGAGGGGCAGAGCATCACCCCCTGGTGGGAAGAGCGTCGCCCCCTGGTGGGCGTGCCGGGTGGATCCGTGTTGGGCACATGAGGGAGACTATCTGACTGTCTCTCCCGGTTTCTAGCTTCAGAAAAATACAAAAAAAAAAAAAAATTAAAAATAGAACTGCCTAATGACTCAGCTCTTCCACTTCTAGGAATATATCCTGGAAATTCTGGAACACTAATTAAAAAGAAAATATGCTCACCCATGTTTATTGTAGCATTGTTTGCAATAAACAAGATATGGAAACAGCCCAAATGTCCATCAGTGGATGAATGGATAAAAAACCTGTGGTACATATACACAATGGAACATGACACAGCCTTGAAAAAGAAGGAAATCTTACATTTCTTGATGGCATGGATGGACATGGAGATGAAATGAAATAAGCCAGGCAGAGAAAAATGAATACCATATGATCTCACTTAGGTGTGGAATCTAATGAACACAATAAAATGAGAGAAAAAAACAAAAACAAAAACAGAGGCAGGATCACAGGGAAAAGATGCCTAGCTGTCAGAAGGAAGGAGGAAGAAGGGACAGGACCCAAGAAGGTGAGGCTTCAGTCCCATTATATATACATAAAACATAGATACAGAAAACACGGTAGCAATAGCAGAGGGAAAGGGGGATGGAGAGAGTGGAGGGGGCCAAAGGTGGTAAAAGAAGAGTGGACAGAGACTTTGCATGTGGAAAGAGGCAGCATGATGCAGTGTGTAGAGATTGTTGTATTCAGTGGGACACTTGAAACCATGCCAACACAATAAATTAATCATAAAAACTTTATATTAAAATATTAAAACCTGCATAATAAGGAATTATTATTCAATATTTGCAAAAAGAACATTTGCACAGTTTTTAATATTTGCACATAAGAACATATGTGCTTTAAAAACTTTTAACTTTTTATTTTTATGTCCATATGGAAAACATAAAAACTAGTTTTCTAAATTGGTTTCTATTTTTAGTTTTAACATTATGTTGAAACACATTAATAGAATTTATGGTAAAACAAAAAAAAAGGATATAGTACAGCTATTTTAATTCTCGCCTTCAACCTGAAATGTCAATTAAATTTTTAATAAAAGAGACAAGAAGACTCCATCTTTAGCCAAAGAAATGGCAATAATGCTAAATTCCAGATATATATGTATTGTAAAGATACACAGAGAATATATAATAGAGAGTGGAAACTAATTGTAGCGTTGGTATGCCGCCTATTAGACCAAGCACATCATTTCAATACTGCTATTAAAAGTGACAACAGAAAATAAACTCAATCAATAATCAATTACATAAGATGAGGATATCTAATGCAATAAACATAGGAATAGAGAAACAATCTCTACAACAATGAAATAGCTTGATTGAAGATTATAACCTCGTTTTAAAAACACCAGAATTAAAGCCTCGGCAGGTTGGCTTGGTGGTAGAGTGTCAGCCTGGCATGTGGAAGTCCCGGGTTTGATTCCCTGCCAGGGCACACAGGAGAAGCGCCCATCTGCTTCTCCATCCCTCCCCCTCTCCTTCCTCTCTGTCTCTCTCTTCCCCTCCCGCAGCTGAGGCTCCACTGGAGCAAAGATGGCCTGGGCGCTGGGGATGGCTCCATGGCCTCTGCCTCAGGCACTAGAGTGGCTCTGGATGCAACAAAGCCACGCCCCAGATGGGCAGAACATCGCCCCCTGGTTGGCATGCCGGGTGGATCCAAGTCAGGCGCATGCGGGAGTCTGTCTGACTGCCTCCCCATTTCCAACTTCAGAAAAATACAAAAAACAAACAAACAAACAAACAAAAAACAGAATTAATTCTCATAACAAGGTTGTATAAATACTTAGAAATATGAGGCAATACAAGGTGGACCCAAGGATCTTTGATTATATTAAGTGATATCTGAAAAATGTGAGAATTTATAAAATAAAGTTAAATGGTGTTTTGACCTAGAAGGTATTATTCTAAGTAAAATAAGTCCGAGAGAGAAAGACAAATACTATATGATTTCAAATATATATGGAATCTAAATAAAATAAACAACCAGGAAAGCAGAAACAGACTCATAGATACAGAGAACAAACTGATGGTTGCCAGAGAAAAGGGATGTTGTGGGACTGGGTGAAAAGGCGAAGAAACTAAGAATATAAATTTGTAGTTACAAAATAGTCACGGGGCTCTAAAGCACAACCTGGGGAATATAGTCAATGATATTGTAATAGCTGTGTATGTTGCCGGGTAGATACTGGAAGTAAGGGGGAGAACACTTTGTAAAGTGTATATATATATATATATATATATATATATATATATATATATATATATATATATATATTTTTTTTTTTTTTTTTACAGAGACAGAGAAAGAGTGATAGATAGGGACAGACAGACAGGAATGGAGAGAGAAGAGAAGCATTAATCATCAGTTTTTTGTTTCAACACCTTAGTTATTCATTGATTGCTTTCTCATATGTTCCTTGACCGTAGGGCTACAGCAGACCGAGTAACCCCTTGCTCGAGCCAGTGACCTTGGGTCTAAGCTAGTGAGCTTCCGCTCAACCAGATGAACCCACGCTCAAGCTGGCGACCTCGGAGTCTCGAACCTGGATCCTCCGCATCCCAGTCCGACGCTCTATCCACTGCGCCACCGCCTGGTCAGGCAAACGTATAATTATTTAAACACTATGCTGCACTCCTGAAATTACCACAAAATAAAAAAAAAATTTCACCACACACAAACAATACTGTAACTGTCTGAGACAATGGAAATGTTAATTACCATTATTGTGGTGAATATTTTGCAATATGAACTTATATACATCAAATCATTTTGATGTGCATCATAGTTATACAATATCATATACCAATTATGTTTCAATATAGTGGGAAAAATAAAACCTCAAACATATAAGAGGAACATCTAAATCATTTAGGTAAAATTGCATAGACTATGCAAAATAATAAAAAACATATTAAGACACCAAAACCATTTTATTAATCTTGAGTATTTCTTTGACTTATATACCACATTTTGTAGCAAATCTTTCTCCATAACTTTGATGTGTTTTAGCTTTGACATTAATATTTAAGATTAGTTATTTTCAGTATTCATACCATATATTTTATATATTGTATTTTAGAAAATGAAGTTATAATACTACATATAAAATATCAATATTATTTAAGTATCATATTTCATACCAGAATAACTAGACCTAACTTTACTGAATGCTTGCAAATTAGAAAAAATATATATATATATATATTATTTAAATGTATAAAAAAAGTTAAAGACAAAGTATACTAGGTCATTTTATTAAACAATATGTCAGGAAGGTTTCTTGAAATAAACAAAATAAAATGTATAAACTAGGTAGTGTATTGAGTATATTTTTAAAACAAATAAAACATATAACTGAACACAAATAGTCTTTAACCAAAGAAGTGAATTGACAATTTATTCACTAAAAATATTGAAGGGTTGTATTATATGTACAAGAAAACCTTAATCTGTCCTCCTTAAAGTAAATAATGTACTAATACAACTCATTACAGTCTAATCATAGTTGAACACAGTTTCTGGTCAAGGCTGTATGTAAGTAAACCTCTGAGCCTAGACAGCTGTTTTTAATGTTTTCTTTATTTATCACACCTGGGTTATTATAGAAAACATGAAATGTATGTAGCAAACTTATTTTTTGCACTTTTTAGCATTAGACAGGATTGTTTCATTGATTGGAATAAAATACACATACTATTCAAAATATTTTCCTGTTTTAATTATTCTGAAAAGATAAATTATAATATAACAATAAAATCTACCTCTCTTCAAATGTTTAAATCATGTAAATTAGTTGTTTTAATAAAAACCATAGCAAAATTATTCATATATATATATATATAATTTGAGAAATTCTTAGAAGAGATTTTATTTTAATGAGTTTTATATCTACATAATTCATGGGTTACTAGCTTATGGAATGAAATAGGTATATTTGGAAATTATTTCATAATTAACATTAAAAAGAATAAAACATACTGTGTTCTGTGACATCAAAACATACATACTTGCCAAAATTTTACCATTTTGACTATACAGTATCAATTTTTTATTTTCTAACTAATAAACCAATGATTACAAAAAAACATAATGTATTGAATATCACAGTTAGATTACTTCTCTTTATGTTTATTAAAAATAAAGTGTACAAGTATATTTATATGAATATCTAAGTTTGGTTGTGTTTGTGTATAACCAGTTCTGCTAAAAGGAAAAAAAAAAACCCCAACTCAGCAGTTGTTATTCGGTGTGGAAATGGTATGGAACCACAAGCATTGAATATGGGATAGCACCCTACAGAATGGGCATAGCTAAGTACCAAACACCACTACTGATAAAAATGTTTTGTAAATTTTAAAAATCATACTGGATTTCTTAGTGTAAGCCCTTGCCGATATTGAGACAAATAACAACATCATAAGAGTGCTTTGATTTTTTGTTTTAATTTCATGTAAAGTTAAACATATCTTGTTATGCTAGTTGATGATTTATTGTTCCACTTTTGGGGATAAGCTGTACATGAATTTTTCCCTGGAAGACGGGACCAATGACTTGGCCAAATGCACAGAGTCTCTTAAGCTTTCACTAGTCCGTGAAGAAGTGTATTTGCCTGAGCCATAGATGATCACACCGTGGGAGGGGCAGCAGTAAAGTGAATCTGCCCCCTGCTGCTCAACCCTATTATTGAGCAGTGAGGAGACATGCAGAGATGAAGAAATGTAAGTTCTCTTACTAAGCTATGGCTCTAAAATATTTCTTTAGGGGAATTTTTATATCAACATGGTATCAGATGGGGATCATTAATCTTTACCTGATGAGCCAGCAGAACACAGGAGAACACAGTCACTGAGGGGCTGTCATAGGTTTGGTGGAGTCAGGTGGTGTGCCATTCAGCAGAAATAGAATTTTTCTTCTTAAAAAAGAAAAGTAGCCTTGGCTGGTTGGCTCAGTGGTAGAGCGTTGGCCTGGCGTGTAAGAGACCCGGGTTCGATTCCCAGCCAGGGCACACAGGAGAAGCGCCCATCTGCTTCTCCACCCCTCCCCCTCTCCTTCCTCTCTGTCTCTCTCTTCCCCTCCCACAGCCGAGGATCCATTGGAGCAAAGTTGGCCAGGGCACTGGGGATGGCTCTGAGGCGCTGGAATGGCTCTGGTTGCAACAGAGCAACGCCTCAGATGGGCGGAGCATCACCCCCTGGTGGGCATGCCAGGTGGATCCCGGTCGGGCGCATGAGGGAGTCTGTCTGACTGCCTCCCCGTTTCCAACTTCAGAAAAATAAAAAAGAAAAGAAAAGTAAAATAATATGTTTACATATTAATTAGTATATTTTCATAATATGCAGCTTTCTTTTAACTACACATATATTTGAATCCCTATGATGCACTTTGTTCTGTGCTCGATTTTGATTTTGAGTAATAAGATAAATTTCCTGCTCTGCAGCAATACACATTTCAGCAAGAAAAAAAAAGATAATTGTATAATTGTAATATAACATAATATAAGCAGTGAGAGAAAGGTGACGTGAGATAAAGATGACATACTAGAATGGATGGGAAATAAAATGGAGTTACAGCATGCGCGTCAGAGAATGCAACAAAGTTCATCTGGAAGAACAAGAGAAAATTTAGCCTGCAGATTAGTGCAAGGGTATTGCAGGTGGAAGAAACTTTCCAGGAGACAGTATACAACAGTCATGTGTCCTATGTAATCTTTAGGGTCTGAAGTAATTCACAATGGCTGCAGCAAAGATATCAGTTGTGGATAATAAAAGATAGGCAATGAAGGTCAAATCTTGTAGGTTCTTGTGGAAACCACTAAAAATTTTACATTTCATTCCACAATTTGTCATCTGAAGATATTAAACACCTACGTATGATGATTCATGGAAGAAAAAGGTCTCTCAGTTGTTCTAGGCAAGTATATGCAGAAAGAGAGACAAAAAAGACCTATTCATTCAACCACATGACACATTAATGATACAAATTAAGCATACTCTAACAAGCCTAGATATTAATTAATTATTGTTGAACTTTAATTTTTAGTAGAAAACACAAAGTACTCTGTACTCTATAATTTTTCCCTCTTGCATTAATAATTTTAATATAAAACTTTATATAACAATAACAAAATATTCATATTTCCAAAGTCAGTTTTTGGTGTAAAACACATGACAGGAATTTGCGATATAGTCTTTCAGTTTATTGTTTAATTTAGGTGACATTAGGTATCAATTAGTAATCAGTGTAACTGATGAGATGGACTCAAACATAACATCCAAGTTACTGTCTTAAGGCCTTATGAACAATGCTACCAAATAGGAAGTAGGAAGTTTTGGATACTGTGAACTTAAGATATCCCTGACTTATCTAAATGAACCGACTAGAAGAAAAAAATGTAAGTGCATGGAGTTTGAGCAGGAGAGTTATTCAACAAAAGTTAGAGTTTTTGAAATTTTATCAGTTATTAGGTGTTGGAAGCCACAGGAATAGAAAAGAATCTTTTCTAAATCTATATATATGCAATGACTACTGCTTTCCAGGCAGATAAAAGGAGAGTTTGATTCTTTTTACAACTCTCTCATTTCAAAAAAAATATAGACTACTAACATTTGCAAATGCTTATGCATTGGAAGACTAATCAATAACACATGACAGCAAATTTAAGTTTTTTAAAAGAAAGAATGACAATCCAATATCCTTTGGCCAATGAATTAGAGAATAAAAAAGGATTTAAAAATATTTTTCTAGTTCTATTGTATTAAAATTTAAAGACTACACATTTTAACAATTGTGAGTATATAATTAAATGTTTTAAGTAAATTTATAGAATTATTCAACTATAATTATAAGCCAATTTTAGAACATTTTAATTTCCCTAAAATGTCTCATAAATTCATTTTAATCAACCTCCAGTTTTACCTTTCTATTCTCAAGAAACTACTGATTTTATTACTATTTCTATAAATTTATCTTATTTTAACACTTCATACAAAATAGACCTTTAAAATATTTAATATTTTTCATGTAGTTTATTCACTTAGTATGATGTTTCTTAAAGTTCACCTATGCCATAACATATATCAGTAATTTGTTTCCTTAGATTTCCAAAAGATATTGCATTGGATAGAGTACTACATTTTGGTTATTCATTAGTTTAATAGCATCTGTTGGAACATTCCTCTGACATTAGGAATGTTTAAAAACAAGATAATTGTCATTACCACCCCTCTGTCCTTAGCAAAACATCTCAGATTCTTATACAAAGTTTTATTTTCAAACTTGAAACAATGTATAAAAATAAGATCTTTTTCTTCCCTTTTCTGCGTTTCCATGATGTCCATAAATCACCAAATCTATTAAAATCTTTTGTATGCTTTTGTCAGACACTTCTCTCTCTTTTTTTTAAATTGCATTTTATTGGTGTGACATTGCTAAGGTTACTATAAAGGTTTCAGGTGCCCAAATCCACACCACATTGCTGTACACCTATTTTGTGCTTACCCCTCCAAGTAAAGACTTCATCTATCACAATTAATTTCCCCTAGACCCTCCTCCGTCTGTCCACCTCTAACCAGAAATCACTACACCGTTGCCATGTCCATGAAATTTATATGGTCCCTTTGTGTTCTATGCCTCCACCTTGCTCACCCAACACAGCTCTCAACAGCTGTCAGCCTCCTTTCTGTGTATGGGTCTGTTTTTATTTTGCTTTTTAGATCATTTTGTCCATTAGATTCCACATATGAGTGAAATCCTATGGTACTCTTTCTCACTTTAAAATCTCACTTACTAGCCTAAGAACTAAACAATCATTTGGACATTGTTTTTAGTAGAAAAGTGTGTTCTGAGTTTTTGCCCAGAAATAGTTTCCTTCATCTTCAGTAAATAATTCTGCAGAAAGAAGTGTTTTTGACCCTGGAAATGTGTGTAATATCTATGCATTTCAATCTTGGTCCACTGTGGAAAAAATTCAGGCAGTAATAGAAAAGTATTCTTTCCTCTCTAGATGGTGGTTATCATTTTCTAATATAACATAGAAGCTATTTTTAGTTATAAAACACACATAATCCAAACTACATAAATCAGTTTCTTCCCAAGGAATGTTAAACATATTATTCTTTTGCTAACAAAACACAATTTAAGATGCTTTACAAATGAAAATATCATTCAAGTTTTAAAATAACAATATAAAGAAAATTTAATATCAGAACAAAAGAGCATACACAACATAAAGCAAATTGAAATTTATGATTTTCAATAAACAAAAATGATTCAAGTAATGCACATGAGACATAAATATATAAGCAAATATTTGAAAAGAAGAGGAAATTGATAAGAACACCTTAAATTGCAGGTGTTAATGAAAATCTTTAATTTTCAAAAAATTAATGAACAAAATTATTTTATACTTAATTATATATTTAATTTATTTGACTTACTGTGTATCAAATACTGTGCATTATTTACAGGAATTTAATTAAAACTAGACCACCAAAAAAAGCCAATTTTTGTCCAATTAATAAAAATTTTTGTTTACATATTTTAATAAAAATAATTTTAAAAGAAAAAAATTAAAATTTTGAAGGACAGAAATCTTTATTAAAATTTGTGAAGTAAAAAATGTACTTAGTAATAGTCATGGTGCATATACACAATTGAGACATAAAAATATAAGCATCATATTAAATTGATTGCAGTTAGTCGCTGCCCTGGGCTGGGTACCTAAGTTGGTTAGAAAATGGTTTGGACACATTAGGTTGTAGGTTTGACCCCCAATGGGGGCACATTCAAGGATTAACCAATGAATGCATAAATAAATAGAACCACAAATTGATGTCTCTCTCTTGCTCTCCTTTTCTTTCTCCTTTCTTCATTCTCTGACATGAATAAATAAAAACTACATATAAAAATAAAAAATATTGCAGTCCAATCAGTAATTAAAACCACATCTTGGCCCTGGCCAGTTGGCTCAGTGGTAGAGCGTCGGCTGGCGTGCAGAAGTCCCGGGTTTGATTCCCAGCCAGGGTATACAGGAGAAGCACCCATTTGCTTCTCCACCCCTCCCCCTCTCCTTCCTCTCTGTCTCTCTCTTCCCCTCCCTCAACCAAGGCTCCATTGGAGCAAAGATGGCCCGGGCGCTGGGGACGGCTCCTTGGCCTCTGCCCCAGAGCATCGCCCCCTGGTGGGCAGAGCGTTGCCCTGGTGGGCGTGCCGGGTGGATCCCGGTCGGGCGCATGCGAGAGACTGTCTGACTGTCTCTCCCCGTTTCCAGCTTCAGAAAAATACAAAAAACAAAAACAAAAAAAACCCCACATCTATAGCATTAAATACCTTGATACTAAACTCCAAAACTTAATGTGAATAGGAATGCTGTGAATTATAAAAGCAGAAAAAGGAAATATTAAAAAAAAGATCCTAACCTAACAAAGAGTATTAATTAGTTAAGATTAATTCTTTTTCTTTCTTTGATCTCCAAGTGAGAGGAGGGAGATCAGAGAGACAGACGCCTACTTGCACCCTGAGGGGATCCATCCGGCAACCCTCATTTAATGGTCAGATGCTCTGCCCATCTGGGGTCATGCCAGGGCCAACACGATCAAATCAATTGATCCATGGCTGCAGGAGAGGAAGAGAGAGAGCAAGAAAGAAAGAAAATGGAGAGAGAGGTGGAAAAGCAGATGGTTGCTTCTCCCGTCTGCCCTGACTGGGAATCAAACATGGGACATCCACATGCTTGGCTATTGTTGCTCTACCACTGAGCCAACTGGCCAGGGTCATTAGTTAAGATTAACATTAAATTAAATGGTTAAAAAAATCAATCTTATAATTCATTTATTTTCATAAATATATAGTTAGATTTTTAGGGATGTAAAAATAACAAATAATAGCAAATAAATGAAAAGTTTGATAACAAATGGGAGAAATTACAAACAAATTTGAAAAGAAATGAAATATATGAAAGCTAAATAACCTGTTTGTATTTATTTTTCTCTGTAATTCTCTAATGAAACTAAATAATTGGTCTTTATTGTTCTTTGTAATTTGTAACTAAAAATCACATATCTCTGTAATAATCCATTTTTAAAAGTTTTAGTAAATTAATTTATTGAACAATCCAAGTAAGCTTGACTGGAAGAAGAATGATAAAACATTTATTAAACCAATAAATATGGAAGATTTAGAAAAAGCTTTCAGTGTAATAAAAGTTTATTTTTATATTGTGTTCTATTAATTAGAGTTAAAATAGTTCTAATATATTTTGTCTTATATCTCTAAAATATAAAAGGAGAAAAGTGCTTAATATGTGAAGATGTTTCAATAGCCTAGCTTTCTGTATTGAACTGAAAAAAAAAAACCCACAAAATTTGTTTTAAATATGAATAGTAATGCAAAATGATAAATAAAATAGGCTTATTAACAAATAACTATTTATTTATTTTAAATATTTTTTCTTCTTTTTTTATTTATTCATTTTTAGAGAGGAGAGAGAGAGGAAGAGAGAGAGAGAGACAGAGAGAGAGACAGAGAGATAGAAGGGGGGAGGAGCTGGAAGCATCAACTCCCATATGTGCCTTGACCAGGCAAACCCAGGGTTTCGAACTGGTGACCTCAGCATTTCCAGGTCGACGCATTATCCACTGCACCACCACAGGTCAGGCAACAAATAACTATTTATTAATATGCACAATTGCCAAAAGGAGTTTATTACAGCAACAAAAAGTTATAAATTTTTTAATATAGTTTCTCTTATTATATGCTTTTAGAATTTAAAAAATAATAGTATTATAACTGTACATTGCTTGTATTCACATATGTGTGCTACCCTTTCTTCTAAAATATATTTATTTTCCTAATCCTCAAATATATTTAAACTATTTGTAACAGTAGTTTCTTTCTCCTAGAAATTTATGTTAAGTATGTAGATGTATTCTAAATGCTGGTCATCCATTTATAATTGATGATAAACGAACTTTGATAAAAAATATATATATTATTTTGTTGTATCTGTTGAAAAAGAATTGTGTGACACTACTTGGAGTTATAACCATGTTGCTAAATAGGTTTAATAACAAAGGAATACATTTTATTTATATAGCACAAAGATAGAGGCAGACATTAGATGGCGCTGTCTTGTAAAACAGCAAGTGATACATTGTCTGCGGTGGATAAGAAGATGAGCAGAAGAAAATAACCAAAACCTTAGGTTAATAGTAATTTTTTTTTCAGTGCCGGTTAGGCAATTTAAATTTATTTGTTTGAATAAAGAGTATATATAGTATAGTATTTCTAGGTTAGACATATTAAAATTCATATTTTAATTGATACCTTGAAAACCTGCCTGACCAGGCGGTGGCTCAGTGGATAGAGCATCGGACTGGGATGTGGAGGACCCAGGTTCGAGACCCCAAGGTTGCCAGCTTGAGCGCGGCTCATCTGGTTTGAGCAAGGCTCACCAGCTTGAGCCCAAAGTAGCTGGCTCGAGCAAGGGGTCACTTGGTCGCTGTAGCCCCCCAGTCAAGGCACATATGAGAAATCAACCAATGAACAACTAAGGAGCTGCAATGAAGAATTGATGTTTCTCATCTCTCTCCCTTCCTGTCTGTCTATCCCTCTCTCTTACTGTCTCTGTCTCTGCCACAAAATAAATAAATAAATAAAAATTTTGAAAACCAAGATAATAATATTAACATGGTCATCAATAAGAATATGAAATGGCAGACAGATATGCAAAATAAGCAGCTATGTTATAGCACCACTGAATTCCTACCTCCCAATAGGCTCAAGTACTTTATTATTTTCTATAATTTTAGATATATGCTACTTTATTGTCATTCTCCATAACATTCTTTTTCTTCCAACTTCACTTACAGAAATAGAAAACTACAGCCTGGCATAAAAAATATTTTATCTATGTAAAAAAAGAAAAGAAGAAAAATTAAACAATCAAATTCTTTATCAGAAGGCTGTTTTACAGAAGTCCCTGTTGCAAAATTGATACTAGAGTGATTTGTTATATTATTCTAGTGTTTTGCATTCTTTGCCTCAAGTTTTTTATTTGAAAATACTTTTTCGATTATTTACATTATGCCTTAATAACTGGCATATTTTTAGTGTATCAGCATAAAATTCCAATGTTAGATTATAATTGTTCTTCATTTTTTATTATTTTAATTTTAAATGCCTCATCTTTAGAAATAGGTTAGCTTTCAACTAGACTAGTGTTTGAATACTCACTGCCAATATTTAATTCTCTTAATTTTATTCCTCTTGGTATTGAATTCTCATAGTTCTTGTCACAATTTAAAGCTAACTTAAACCATTTCATTTGGTTGGCGATTTCTTAATTTGTTCTGGTTGGTTAATCACTTTAAAGTGTGAATAAGAGGTGTGTTATATAAATGCAAATTATTGAGAGATTGTTATAGATTATTCAGTTTACAGGAATTCAACAGTTACTAGAATAAATTATGTCATAAACAAGAAAATGTCACATTGAGAGTGTTAAAATATAAAATATCTTCAACTCTTCTAAGTAAAAAAAAAAAGGTTATTAAGCTATCCAGTATATTGTGTATATTTAAAAATATATAGGCAATTAGAGTTTAAAGAAAATTTAGTAGATATTTAACTTAAGCACCTTGTGTGGAATAAGAAACCTCAGAGCAAACATCTTGAACATCGGTGCCCTAATATTTACCAGCAGAATTAAAACTTTAGAAATTAGACTTGATCATTCAGGTTTCAATATAATGCTTTTGGATGAAATGCATTTTAACTTAGATGGAATAGGATAGAATAATTTAAACACTACTTTTATTGAATTATAAAAACAAATATCAATGATATTATCAAAAGGAATATTGGGATTTTTAAGTATATATGCTTCAATGATCTATCTTCTATTTATCTATTTATCATCTATCTATTTATGCATGTATGGGTTTTTAACATGAGACTGAACACAAGAGAGAAATATTTTAAAAAATGATATTCAACATTTTCAAAAAGGAGAGGTAAATTCAGTCTATATTAAAGTTATCTAGAATAAGAGCATTTACTTTTTTAAATGTTTTCATAATCATAAAAGAACTGATTAAAGTTTAACAAAAATTCATCTACTGTGAATGTTATTAAAATAATATAATAGAAGTATGTGTTTTCCCTGATTACCCTTTAATATATACTTTGGCATAGGTTAGTTTAGAATAAAATATTTTCTCTTTTTGAAAAAATGATTGGTTTCAGCTATATTGGACAAACTATCATTTTGTTTTAAGAAATTAGATTGACAAACTCAGCTAATATCATAAAGGTGAAAAGATGAATGATTTCTTTTTAAGATCAAGAACAAGACAAAAATATTTACCTTTACCACTTTTATTTAGCATAGTATTAGAAGTCTTAGTCACACATAAATAGACAAGATAAAGAAATATAAAACATTCAAATTGGAAAAGAAGTAAAACTATCATTATTTGCAGATGACATTATACTAGATACAGAGAATCTTAAAAATTTCCCCCAAACTATTAAAACTCATCAGTGAAATTAATAAAATGGCAACATACAAAATTAGTATTAAAAGTCAGCATTTTTATATACCATTAGTGAACTCTAAGAGAAATTAAGAAAAAAATCCATTTATAATTGCATCTGAAGGAATAAAATACATAATAATAAATTAAACCAAAGAGATAAATACTGTACTCAGAAAACTATAAGATATTGAAGCAGAAACTGAAGATGATACAAATAAATGAAAGGATATACTATGTTTATAGATAGAAATAATTAATGTCATTATAATGTCCATACAACCCATTTAATGCAGATTTAACAATATTCTTATCAAAATACCAATGATATTTTTCACAGAATTATAAACACAAGATACCCTGAATATCTAAAGCAATCTTGAGAAAGAAAAATAAAGTTGCCAATATACTACCTGATATCAAACTATACTATAAGGATATAGTAATCATACTGGTATAAAAACATATAGATCAATAAAATAAAATTAAGAAACCAGAAATAGAGTCACATCTATATGGTCAATTGGTCAATGACAAAGAAAGCAACAATACAGAATGGGATAAAAACAATTTACTTAATAAATGTTGTTGGAAAAATGGGACAGATATATGCAAAACAATGACACTGAGTCACATTCTTACACCATATGCAAGAATAAACACAAAATAGATTAGAGAGTTAAATGTAAAACCTGAAGGCATAAAATTCTTAGAAGAAAACATAGGCAGTAAACTTTTTAGAACCGTTCTTAGTAATATATATATATTTGGATATGTCGTCTTAGGCAAAGAGAACAAATAAATAAAATAAACAAATGGGACTACATCAAACTAAAAAGTTATTTCACAGAGAAGAAACTATCAACAAAACAAAACAAAAAAAGTTACCAAGTGGTTGATATTTGCCAATGACACATTCAATAAGAGGTTAATATTCAAAATATGTAAGAAACTAATATAGCTTAACAAAAACAACAACAACAAAAGTCCAAATAACAAATCAGGAGGGCCTAAATAGACATTTCTCCAAAGAGGACATACAGATGGCCAATAGACATATAAAAAGTTAGTCAATATCACTCATCATCAGAAAAATTAAAATTAAAATTACAATGCCATACCATCTTACACTTATCAGAATGAGTGTCACCAAAAAAACCCCTCAAAAAACAAGAAACAAGCATAGGTCAGAATAAGTAGACAAGCAAACCCTCATTCACTATTACTGAGATTGCAAATTGGTGCAGCCTATATGCAAACCATTATGGAGGTTACTCAAAGAATTAAAAAAAAAAAAGGACTACCAACAAGGATGGATTATGATAACATCATATTAAGTGTCACATCAAATAAAAATAGAACTACCATGTGAACCAGCAATTCCACTTCTGGTTATTTATTTGAAAATATATATGCAGCTTTATGAGCATTGCAACATTATTTACAATAGCCAAAATATAGAAGCAAACTAAGTGTCAATCAACAGATAAATGGATAAAGAAGAGATGGTTTATATAGAGTGTGTCTGTAAAGTCATGGTGCACTTTTGACCAGTCACAAGAAAGCAACAAAAGACGATAGAAATGTGAAATCCACACCAAATAAAATAAAACTCCTCCCAGTTTCTGTAGGATGATGTGGCATTATGTGTGCATGCACAGATGATGACGTAACACCGTGTATACAGCGGAGCAGCCCACAGCCATGCCAGTTGAGATGTGGATGGTACAGAGGAAAGTTCAGTGTGTTCTGAGACTCGCTAAATTCAAATCCATGACCAAAGTGCAACGTGAATATCTGCACGTTTATAACGAAGCGCCACCACATAGGAATAGCATTACTCGGTGGGATAAGCAGTTGAAGGAAACCGGCAGTTTGGTGGAGAATCCCTGTTCTGGTAGGCCATCAGTCAGTGATGAGTCTGTAGAGGCTATACGGGATAGCTACCTAAGGAGCCCTAAAAAATCTGTGCATGAGCCCACATCGAACTGCACTGAATAGGTATGAAACTGGGAGAGTTTTCCAGTTTATTTGGTGCAGATTTCACATTTCTATCATCTTTTGTTGCTTTCCTATGACCGGTCAAAAGTGCACCATAACTTTATGGACACACTGTATATATATATATATATAATGGAATATTACTCAGTCACAAAAAAGAATGATATCTTGTGATTTATGACACAAGGATGGATCTAAATATTTTTGCTAAATGAAATAAGTCAGATAGAGAAAGACATATGATTTCACTTATACGTTAAATTGAAAAAACAAACAAAACAGAAACAAACTTATAGAGAATAAATCGATGTTTGCCAGATGTGTTTGGGGCATGAATAATAAAGGTGAAGAGATTAAAAAGTACAGATTCCTAGATATAAAAATCTCAAAATGATATAAAATGCACCTCAGGAAATATAGTTAATAATATTGTCATAATTAGGAGTCAGATACGTACTTCACTTATCAAGATAAACACTTTATAAATTACATAAACATGTAATCACTATGGTGTACACTTGAAACATATAATATTGTATGCCAATTTAATTAAAATATTAAAATTAATTGTAAATTAAATTTAATAGAATAATATTAGTCAATAGGATTATGTAAGTATCAAGTGGACAATTCTATAATACATTATTTGTATATTCTGTGCTTACAAAGCAAGGTCAAATATTCTTCAAAAATTAGATTGACTCAGCCCTGGCTGGTTGGCTCAGTGGTAGAGCATCAGCCGGGTGTGTGCAAGTCCTGGGTTCAATTCCCAGCCATGGCAAACAGGAGAAGCATTCATCTGCTTCTTCACCCCTCCCCCTCTCCTTCCTCTCTGTCTCTCTTTTCCCCTCCCACAGCCAAGCCTCCATTGGAGCAAACTTGGCCCTGGTGCTGAGGATGGCTCCATGGCCTCCACTTCAGGTGTTAGAATGGTTCCAGTTGCAATGCAGCAGTGCCGCCGATGGGCAGAGCATCTCCCCCTGGTGGCAAGCTGGGTGGATCCCAGTCTTGCACATGTGAGAGTCGGTCCCTCTGACTCCCCTCTGCTTCTCATTTCAGAAAAATAAAAAATAAAAAAACAGATTGGCTCAGCATGTTTTCCATGTGACTTCTCTAAATCAGACATGCTACATTAGGTTAAAAAATATAATATTATAATAAATTACTGAAGTATTCAATTTCTTTATTGAAGTTATATTGCAATGACACTTAAAAGTTTATTTACATTATTATTAAACATATTTCAATGCAGTATACTTCTTCTTTCTTTATTATTCTAATAATATTTTCCCCATGTACTTAAAAAATGGTGTGGCAGCAGATAGATACTCATATCTGAAGGACATGACAAAACATCTTTCTAACACTAGGCTCAACAGAGTATAGCAAAAGGGAAGAGATGAAAACCTAAGTGAGAATGTGACATAGGTTTCTATTGAAGTCTGTTAATTGCAGAAAGGGATCTCATGGGAGGTAGCAGAAGCCTTCTTACTTGAATCACTTAAAATCTCTCTTAGAATATGTAAGAATATGTTGGTTTGAACAATTTCATATTGTAAAAGAGCGAAAGATAACCTAGAAGTCTTTTCCTTCTTTAGCTTTTACTGTTTTATGAATCTGTATACAAGAAAAATATATTTAAGTTTGAGGTAAAGTTTTAGAAAACATAGAATTGTTTGTATAGTTTTATAATTGTGTACAAAATTGTCAAGTAGTTCTCTATAGACATAAGTAGTGCAGAAGAGTACACTGAAATTTAAAACTGGTTTATGTTAATGCACCAGAGTAAGCTTTTCTTCCACTGAACCATAGTTTATATATATGAAGCTTAAGGTAGTATCCTAAATACAAGTTACTGAAATTCCTAGTCATTGTTTGATGTTAACTGTATTGAACCAATGAAATACAATGATAAAATATCCATTAAAAAACTATCTATAGATTTTAAAAAGGTAAATTTTAATTCCTCTTATTAGCATATGCTTTCTAAAACTGAGAATTGTCTTTAAATATATTTAACTTGTAAATAATGGATAAAAAATTTATTTATATTAATATAAAATATAATTTTAAAGAAGTCATCCCTAAACATGGTGTAAAATTGTGACTGTGTATTTAAAATAATACAAACTAGACTTTATATTTTTAGCTTAGAGAATGTACCTTCCACCCCCCCAAAAAAAATCTATTTTGATATTGTTCCTCATAATTATGCAAATAAAACTTAAAAATTCTAAAAAGAAATATTTGAGTGAGAAACCAACTTAAAAATAGTGAATGTTAGTACATTTTAGGCAGAATTACTGGTTATGCAACATATTTGACTTATTTAAGAAAATCCTTTATAAGAAAGGTGATGGATTTGGGAATGATAAAAGAAAAATTAAGGGACATGCTATAAAATGTCATAGGCGAGGCTAACTTGTATTCCAATTTGAACAAACCTACTTTAAAAAAAAACACATTTTTAGATTAGCAGAGAAATTAGAACACGCCCTGGATGAATGTCATTAAAGAATCTGTTATTTTAAAAGATATTCATAGTTCATGTCACATAGTGAAACATTTTTTTGAAAAAAAATATGACCTCTCTGATATACTTTAAATAATTTGTAGGTAGGTAATAACAGGCATGTGCATGAAATGGTACTTAAAAATAGGCGTAATTGTTGAAATTTAATAATGGGTTCAAAAGAGCTCATAACACCATTCTGTCAGCCTTTGTCCATGCTTAGAAAACTTCCATATTTTAACAAGTAATATCTAGTTATCAAAATAAATAAATAAGTTTTAAATACATGCAGAAAAAAACATCAATTTTCTAAAACTTCTCTATGCATTCACATTGTTTATTGCTGTTGTTCTTCTATATTTTCACAGTGATAGCCAGATTAATGTAGCAGCAGTAAAACAGTTCTTCTGTATTTTGCAAAATGGACAATACTATAAAATATATATTTATTTTCTCCATAGCAGTTATTTTTCTTTTTGGAAATTTTGCTTGAGATGAATTATAGATAGACACTTTCATATTTATATTGTCTCTTGAATTTTATCAACAATTGAGGCTGTTACTTGCAAAAGTATATTTATGCATATTCAATAAGTTTAATACTGATTTTAGGCTGTTTAAATCATTAAACAGACTTTCTATGATAGCTCTTAAACACAATTCACACGAAAAAATTTTGGGCACTGATGTAGAGTCAAGTGAAATTGAGCCAATATTTCTCCTCACAGGAAAAGGAGGCTCACAAAAACATGCTCATACTTGAAAATCTTAAATCTTATTCTTTAGTGGGTGAATTGTCAATGTACAAGTCTCCTATCAGTAATGTTATATTGGTTATTTGTTACTTCTAAGGGCTCTGAATAGCATTGTTTGCCTCGAGATCTTCCTGTTCAAAAAACAAAACAAAACAAAACTAAAAAAAAAAAAAAAATGTCATAAGAACTCAAAATCAAAGACAGAGCCCTGGCTCGTGGGTCAGTAGATAAGAGTGTTGGTCCCACATATGGATGTCATGGATTCAGTTTTTGGTCAGGACACACAGGAGAAGTGACCACCTGCTTCTCTCTCCCTCCTCTCTCTCTTTTCCGTTTCTCTTGCCCCTTCCTGCAGCCAGGAGCTCGACTGGTTCAAGAATGGCACTAGGTGCTGAGGATAACTTGGTACATGCTAAAGATAGCCTGGCCCCAGAAGGGTGGTGGGGTTGATCGGGGTAGGGAGTGCCCGTAGGGGGTCTGCCTCATTCTATCCTCCTTTAACATCAAACACCCACAGAACAAAACAACAGAAACAAAGAATGTATCATCTTTTTTTCTACAGAACATATTGCAAAATTAAATAAGTATAAATTCAGTTTACAAAATTCATTAGAAAATTTTTCTATCCAGAATTAGATAGAGTCACCACAATCATACTTCAATTCTGAATCTACTGTAAGAAGAAATAATTCAGGCCTGACCTGTGGTGGTGCAGTGGATAAAGCGTCGACCTGGAAATGCTGAGGTCGCCGGTTCAAAACCCTGGGCTTGCCTGGTCAAGGTACATATGGGAGTTGATGCTTCCTGCTCCTCCCCCTTTCTCTCTCTCTCTCTGTCTCTCCTCTCTCTCTCTCTCTCTCTGTCTTTCCCTCCCTCTCCTCTCTAAAAGGAATAAATAAATAAATAAAATTAAAAAAAGAAGAGATACAGGCATTAATAAAAATAAAAAAAAAAGAAGAAATAATTCAGGGAAATTTGGTAAGCCAAGTGACACACCCAATAAGACTTTTCTAACATTTAGTGGAGCCTACAATGAGTGAAATTTATTATGGGTTTTGGAAATTGAAATGTAAAATGATGGCTGATATTGTTAATATCCCTAATACGTTAAACATATAACAGTGAATTTAAGAAAGAATTCAGAGTCAAGACTGAAATACAAGTAAACTTTATTTAGAAAGTCACAGAGGTAGAACAAGTGAGCCTTGCAAGGACTGAGTGAGCTGTGCAGTGTAGGCTCAGGCCACATGTCACAGAAGCAGAAAACTGTCCTTGGAGCTTAGGAGAGAGAGAGAAAGGCAAGGAAATCATGCCTGGGGAAGGGGGGGGGGAGGAAAGGAATTCCCCCTAAAGAGCGGGGCTGGTCCTCTGCTCTGAGGGCTTTCAAGGGTGGGACTTTTAGGGGTGGTCCCAGGAACAGAGCTCAACAGAATAGTCCTCAGCTTTCCAGATGTGTCCTCTCAGGGTTGTGGTCTCCACTGATTGGCCCGTGCCAAAGGCAGAGGTCACTAGTCTATGCGGCTGGTCCGGAGGTCAGCCAGTGCATCACTTGTCTAGTTTTGCTGCTTTTTTAGGGTCTAGAGCCAACACACAACTGAGATCAAGATGTTCTTCCTAGAGGTTAATGAATGTTTAAGGGAGTAGTTGCACAAGGGCCCACACGGAGAGTCCCAGGAGGCCATGCGTTGGTCCTTCGTTCCTCCTTCACGGGGGCCCACCCTGTGACTAGTGACATGCCAGTGGAGGAAAAGTCAGGTGAGGGTCAGAATCACATGACCAGCCATAGACAAGGTCAGAGGGTCTAAACTGCATGGCCAGCCATAGTCTCTAGGGGAAGAAAGGTTACCCTGGGGTCTAGGTCCAGTGTAGTGCCGCTGGCCGAGGCCATGCAGGCTCCCATTAAATTCCGGAAGACCGGAGAAACACTGCAGAACTGGCAAGTGTCGGGCCATCCCCGTTTACTGGAGACGTGCAAGGACAGGCGAACAAATAAACAACAAAAGGAAAATCTGCTGTTCACAGTAAGGGCAAGGGAGCAGGAGATCCGCACCTCATGGTGGCAGGAGAGCCATCCGGGAGGCACCCATAGCCTTATATAGGCTGTGCACACGTGTCTCTGCCACGTGCTCACACACTAATCAAGCGAAGTGCTTGCAGGCGGTACACCAGTGAGCGAGCCTAATGCAGCTGCCCCGCACTCCACCCCTTTAGGGCTGCTTGCCTCACCATCTACCCAACAGGCTTCTTCCGCGATGGTCCCTGTGCGAGGAGTGAGGTCCATCACAAAAACCAGAACGCTACAGTCTACAGCTACAGAATTACAAAATACATATATAGGCAAAGTGATAGACTGGTCAGCAGCACCAAGAGAGGTAAATCTTTCCCTTCTGGCAGAATACAGGCTGGAGTTCTGTCAGCAGACAGCACAGTAGCAGGTACCAGAGGCTGCCCCGGGCAGGCATGTCAAACCTTATTGACCTGCACGTCAGGATCTGCTGGTTCTACGTGCGGCTAAATGGGAGAACCCATCATGGGCCATAAAGGAATTACAAAGGTGACCTTCATAATGTTGCCTCCTGGAGCACTCAAGGGAAAAGACACTTCTACTTTAGGCAGCCAGGTGCTGGTTGCCCAGGGAGTTAACTTGAGGCCCACCTTTAGCCCTCTACCCCACGGTGTCAAAAAAGGCCACTGTCATGGCCAGGCAGGTTCAGATTGGATTCAGGCTGATGGTCGAAAAACTGCGAAAACATGGAAAGGGTTGGGCCAATCCATTTAATAAAGTCTCACAACAGTGGACAAGCACACAGGAAACTGCCTCCCAGGCAAACAGACAGCAAAATGGCCCCTCACAGTGGCAGGCAGGCAATCCGCACCTCTGCAATCCCGCCCAACCCCCAATCCCCGAGCACAAGCACCCATAGCCTTATATAGGCCACACACACGTGGTGCTGCCATGTGCTCACGCACTAATCAGGCAAAGGGCTTGCAGCCAGTAAACGTGCGAGCAAGCCTAACACAGCTGCCTGCATCAATTCTCTTTCTTTCTTACCATAAGTGAAGTCTGGAAGTTACCATCCTCACTATAACGATTCCCCTGTAAAATAAACTACTGCCTATTAATAATTTCAGTAACTTGTCAAGTTCACTGAAAATGGTGATCTCTAGATATTTAACATGATATTTAAGAAGTGTAGGAGAAATAATTTATAGAAAATATAAAAAAGTTTGGTTAAAATTGTTCAGTGGTAGAGCATCAACCTGGCATGTGGAAGGCCCAGGTTCGATTCCCAGCCAGGGCACACAGGAGAAGCGCCCATCTGCTTCTCCACCCTTCCCCCTCTCCTTTCTCTTTCTCTCTCTCTTTCCCTTCCACAGCTAAGGCACCATTGAAGCCAAGTTAGCATGGGGTGCTGGGGGCAGCTCCATGGCCTTCGCTTCAGGGGCTATAATGTCTCTCTTCCCCTCTCACATCCAAGGCTCCATTGACCTGGGCGCTGTGAATGGTTCCATGGCCTCCACCTCAGGTGCTAGAATGACTCCAGTTGCAACTGAGGAATACTCCAGATAGACAGAGTATCGCCCCCTGGTGGGCATGCCCGGTGGATCCTGGTGGGGTGCATGTGGGAGTCTGTCTCTCTGCCTCCTTGCTTCTCACTTCAGAAAAATACAAACAAACAAACAAAAATTGTTTTTAAATTCTGATGATACACTTATGTTCTGTAAGGGGAAAGAAAATATTTGGTGTTACTCCACAGTTAGGGCTTTCTAAATAAATTTTACTAAAATTTGTCATGTGCCCTAAAATTAAAACCTAAAGTTTAGATTATGACTAATTCATTTTCAGGAGGCAGGCAAACAGACATAGACCTACTTAAATGTAGTCATCCGATGACATCTAGAAAATATATCTTTCTTTAATAGTTTAAGGATTCAAGAAAAAAATCACTTAAAATATTTAATCTGAGATAATTATTAATTTCACAAAAAGTGTTTCATGCACCCTTCCTACAGTTTAATTTAATGTTAACATTTTGTAGATCTATATGGTATAAATCTTTTGTCAGATATACAATTTGAAAATATTTTCTCCCAGTCTATAATTTGCTGTTTCATTTCCTGAATTGCATTTTTACATAAAAAAGTATTTTTAATTTTGAAGAGGTCAAACTTATCAACTGTTGCATCTTTCTTTCTTTCTTTCTTACTTACTTTCTTTCTTTCTTTCAGGTGAGTGGAAATATGATAATCAGTCAGATTACTGCATGCATCTCACTGGGATC
Source organism: Saccopteryx leptura (assembly GCF_036850995.1). Lineage (NCBI taxonomy): Eukaryota > Metazoa > Chordata > Mammalia > Chiroptera > Emballonuridae > Saccopteryx > Saccopteryx leptura. The sequence continues at coordinate 17,995,744 of NC_089510.1, forward strand.
TACCTGACAACCACCATCTGGGGCTGGTGCTTGCATCAACCAAGCTATTTTTAGTGCCTGAGACTAATGCACCTAGAGAAAACACTAGAAACAATTGGACCACTTTCTGCAGGAAAAGATAGAGGAGGGGAGAAGGAGGCTAAGAGGGAGGAGGAGAAAAGAATATGATCACCTCTCTTGTGTGCCCTGACTGGGATGTGAACCCAGGACATCCAAACCAAAGCCAGTGTTTCATCCACTGAACCAACCATCCAGAGCTCAACTGTTTTCTTTCTTATATTGCATTTTTAGTTTCAAGTCTCAGAATTATATTTAGTCTTAGATCCCAAATTTTTTCCTAGAAATTTTATAGTTTTGTGTTTTATATTTAAATTTCTGATCTTGTTTGAATTAAATTTTTTATACACTGTGAACTTTGGTTTAATTTATTTGTTTACAAGAGCCCAAATGATTCAATATCTGTTATTGAGAAAGTTAACTCTCCTCAATTAAATTGTTTTGCTTCTTTGACTAAAATTAAATGGACATATTTATGTGGATTTATTTATGGGTTCTTAAAATACTTTGCATGAAGGTATGACCAGGCAATATATTATCCAGAAAAAAAAATAAGGACAGATGACTAACTTGCATTTAAACAGAGAAAAGAACAAACTGGCCTCTCAAAGACTTTGCTTCCTGTTGTGATTGTAGTGTTTGAGATTGATTTATAACTGGGGATTATCACATCAGTGCAGTATGTCTGATTGCATAAGAATTCATTATTAACCAACAAAAAATAATATCTAAATGTATGATTTCAATTTCTATCTAGAAAATCTATCCTTCAACTCCTCAAACACCTCTGTACTGCACCATAAATATACTTTCAATTTTTCCTGAATACTTTAAAATTGAATATTCCACAGGCAACTCGATTTAATTAAGTTGACATCTGTAATGGTGATCCCCCATGGAAATGAATGAGGCACGTTCTTTATACTGCTTTTATGATTTTAGTTAATAACAATTTTATTCACTTAGGCATGGAAATAGAAAATCAATTGTGACCAGTTTTATCCTGATTTCTAACATCTAGCAGATTACCAAATTCTGCTGATTAAGTAACCTAAATATAACTTAAATCATGTCTACTAACTCCATTACCTAGTGTTACTGTTCTAACTTGTATTTAAACTTCTTCCTTGAACTATTTTAATACTTTTGCCTTGGCATGAAAAAAACTATGAAAATTTTACGATTTGCTTGTTATGTTTTTATTGTTTCTGCTTACATGATCTAAAATTAGAATTAGAATCTATGAGTAGGGCAATAAGCTTCTCTTTCATCATCTGTACAATGAAGGCTAATTTACTAATGTGTTCATGTCATTTCAATTATAAATTTAACTCACAATTTGCAAAAGCTACTTATCCTGGTGACCGGCATATAACTGCTCAACAAATGACAACTATTTTAATAAAATAGTAAATTAGACAAAACCCTTAGGGGGGAAAAAAACTTTTTACATTAAGACCTTTGTCTACATTTTCTTATAAAATATTTTTATTTAATTTATTAGGGTGATATTGGTTAATAAACTAAATAGATTTTGGTGTATGTTCAATTAATACATTATCTGTATATTACATTATGTATTGACCACCAAGTCAAGTCTCCCTCCCTCACCAACTATCTATCTACATTTTCAAATTTATCTTTCCCAAACTACCAGAAGTAGTTTAAATTTCCACCTTGAGTTATGCCAACTGCTCCATAATGTTTGAACTTCTAATCATTCTTCAGGATTCTGATCAAGCATCATCCAGTTGATCAGTAATTTCCTGTACTCCTTGGATAATAAGATTTTTTTCCTTTCTTTTCTAAAATAATATATAACACAGTGTGTACAAAATTCTTATGAAATTTTTAACTTTTTACAATTAATTTCCTTCATTTAAACGAATTTCCTAAAGATCTGGTTCTTTAGCTATTATACATTTCTATGCTTAAATAACTAATTAAATTAATGAGAACCTCAGCAATTCAATTATCACTAAATATGATATATGAGATTACACTATGCACTAAGACATTTGCTTGAAAATTAGAAATAATGATGTCTTCAAAATTAATTAAAATGTTAAAGTGAATTTTTATGGTTTTCTAATATTTTCCTCACACTTTTATAATACATCCTCTTTAGAGTAACTAGAATAAACAAATTGTTCATTTCTTTGTTAATGAGTTTACATATTTATCTATATCATGATAAAGCTCTCTTTGATAACTTTTCCATAGAAAAAGAAAATAGTCTAAATATAATCTTCAGGTTTTTTTAATATATTATGTATGTAACCTGAAGTCTGAAATATAGCAATCTAACATTTTCTTAATTTACTTATACATACATGAATGCACATATACACACTATGCAATCTCATATGAATGACATTATATGATATACCATTTATGATAGGAGGACTGATAAATTTCTTTTTTTTCTTTACTTATCACTCCACAATAATTTTCTATATCAAACATACACTTAATGATAACCATTAGGCTATGATTCACATTTCTATATCATGATAAATAATTGGAATATTATAAACTACACATTTTGTTGCTATGTATTTTTAAATATGTTGATAAGATTTTCCCTAAGATATTTTGCAAATAATCATTCTGAAAATATTTAAGAAAATTTAATATAGTTTTAATTGCTTTCTTAAATGCTTCTATAAAGTATGAAAATTAATACCTCAGTTGTTCTAGCTTTACATTGTTATATTATTTTGCCATTGTAAGTGTGTTTCAATACACATGTATATTCATTAATGTTTTCCTTTCTTTTTTAAAAAAAATCACAGAAACAGCCCTGATAAATAGAATAATACATACATCTCTAAATCTTGATATCGTGGCAAAATTTGCATTTGCCCTGACAATGAACAACAGCACCCCAATATTTGCCTTTGTATAGCTGATGGTAGTAAAATAATGAAACAACTCTACCTAAATTTTTATTTCTGTACTTCAAAAAATCTCTGATAGTAGTGATTTTTGAACTACATTTTTATATTTTTGTGCCCATTTGCATTTTTTTAAATAAATTATCAGTTCTTACCATTTCCCGATTTTTCTACTGGATGATATAGAATTATAATTTCTCGATTTGGCTAGCCATATATTTTCCCAAAATTTATTTTTACATATTTCTGGTTAGGGCAAAATCTCAAATCAAATTCTTGAAAGATTTGTAGACTTGAAAAAGGGAGTAACCATCTTACTGCTGATTTACTAATTTACTTCTTGTTTCTCTAGCATCATGGACTTGAAACTTCCTTATTACCCTTTGTATCAATATCTATATCTATTCTATTTATCTATATCATCTATATCTATATCTATCTATATCTATCTATCTATCTGTCTACAAATGTATTTATCATACTACTTCTTAGGGTCTTAAAACATTTAACACCGGGACTGTCCTTGAGGCGTAAAATCTAATTAGGATTCTTCTGATAAGACTGAACTATGTCATATGCTAGAGAAATAATCTTCAAAAAAGGGATGAGTTTTGTCTAGGCTTATGTGTATTTTATTGACTCACCAAGAATTCATAATTGACAAAACATCTACTGCTTATCACCCAGACTTAATGACAAATAAAATTTTTAGTTTAGTCCCCAGGTGATTATAAATCAAACAATTTACAAACTCTTTGTTTCTTTCTTCATGAACTGCTATTGCCAGTGAATAGAAATGCTTCTTATTGTCTCCATTTGTTTTCTTTTTTTCTATCCCAAGGGCCTGGTTTTTCAGCAGAATGCCAATTCCTACTTTGTTATTGAGAATAAAGTAGTTTTATCAGATTAGGTAATTTTGATTCAACACAAATCTAAGTATTATGTTTCTATGTTATTATTTGAGGCTGGATGCTTTCTTTACTTTCAAGTAGAAGTGAGGACAGTGGAGGCTGCTACAGTCTCTGAGGGTGCCTTCTTATAACCTCCCCTAAGTGCCAAAGCAGAGCCGGCTGTGGTTTCAATCATGCTTTCTTTGCAACTGACTCTTTCTCTTGAAAGGCAGGCATCAAGGAAGTCTGAGTCTTTTGTGAAATGATGCACTGGTTAAGGTTTCCAACCTCATGTTTTCAGAAAAGCAAGATGTTAGTCTCATTTAATTATCCAGAACTATTCTAGGATAAAATATCTTAACTTTGTACAGAATCTTCCTCCAGCCTAAATGCATAGAATATTGTCACCAAAGAGATGACAGCACAGGCAGAAGATTTCTATAATTGATTGACTGAACTCCAGGTCTTCAAGGGATCAAGGATGAAGAGCAGAAGCAGTTAGTGTAGAGTACTCTCCTTCTTCTGTAGTGTGATCATTAGCCCCAGACATTGCTCCAACGCCCCTCTTGCGAGTGAGAAGGTAAATGGGATGGGTTGCTTCTCTGATACACACTCTGGACAATGGTTTCTCTCTCAAAATCTGTTCATCAAAATGATCAGAAATAATTTCCTTAAGGCAAAACTAAACTGCCTTTCTAGTAAGAAACAGCAAAAACTGTCAACCTTTAAATATATGGTCAGCTGTTTTAGTGTAGTCAAGGCACAGAAAGGTAAACTTGGAATCACAGTCTTATTTCTGTAAAAATACAAAGCTATTTCCAGGGGGTAAGCTTTTGTTCTCCAGAACATTGGTGTTTGTTACGAAAAAGAAAACTTCATTTTTGGTGTTGTCAACTACATCTCCATAACCTATTTTACTCACTAATCTAACCACCATCTCCCTATTCCAGTAGGGTTTTCTTATTTCTTAATATGCACATTCAATTAAAGACTTTTATTATTGTTAGTATTAATTTACAGAATCTACTTATTTGTGAATGTTAAAAATGGTGCTAAAACTCGTGTTTCTAAAAGTCACTGATGACACTTCAGCCGCTGGTCCTTTTCCTCCCTCTTAGGTTATCTGCCATATATACCAAATTGGTCCACCATAGCTGGATGCCTCTACTGTACAAGAAAGACTTATAATGAAACACTTAAACTAAAACAAAACAAAGAAACCTCTGACCTAACAGACTTTACCATCAAGTATTTTTCAATAGGTTTAAAAGAGCTGAATACATCTGTGCTTTTGAAATATGTAATACGTGATAAAGAAGGAAGTGCTTACCGCCTGTTAGTGCTTAATACCCTTAGAGGGTTAGAGAAGCATACTGAAACAGACACTTTTATGTATAAAACTCTATTTATTTGTTCTGGAAGTCTGGATCTCTCTCAAATATGATTTCTTACAGTTGTCACTATAGATATTTTAGGCTGGATTCTACTGTAGAGGGATTCCTTCTATTCATTGTAGATGTGTAGTAGCATTCCTTACCATTACACTCTAGATTCTGCTAACATCCTCATCATTAATAACAAAAATATCTCCAGGCATTGTCAAATATTCCTTAGATGACACTTCTTGAGAACCATCGCTATAAAATTTAAGTTTAATTCCATGGAGCTACTTCATGGAGCAAATCTAAATTAAAAGAAAAATCTTAAAATTCACATTTCACTTGAAATTAAATTTTATTCCACTTGTTTTTGCCTTTACTTGCCTTATTTTGAGGTAAAATTCATAAAAATCTTTCCTAAGACCTAGTTTAGTACTTATGTTTTATTCTATGTAATGTATTGTTTTATATTTTATATTTATGTCTTTGATCTATTTTGAGTTAATGTTTATATATGGAGCCAAACTATAATCTAGTTTCAATGTTTTGCATTCAGCTTTCAAAACCTTCTGCATAGTAAAAAAATGACCAGCAAAACAGAAATGTAACCAACTGAAAGGGAGAAGGTATTTGCAAACAACAGCTCTGAAAAGGGGTTAATATCCAAAATATGTAAAGAATTCATTCCACTTTAACACAAAACAAATATTAATCCAATTAAAAAGTGGGCTGAAGATGTGAACAAATGTTTCTTCCAAGAAGACATACAAATGGCCAACAACAGATGTATGAAAAGATGCTCAACTTCACTAGCTATTAGGGAAATGCAAATCAAAACTACAATGAGATAACACTTTACTCCTATTAGAATGCCTATTATCAAAAAGACAAGTAATAACTAGTGTTGAAGAAGTGGAGAAGAAGGAACTTACATTCACTGCTGGTAGAAATGTAAACTGTACTGCCACTGTGGAAAACAATATGGAAGCTCCTCAAAAAGTAAAGATTAGAAAGAATTACATATGACCCAGCAATCCCTCTCCTGGGTATCAACTCAAAAAATATGAAAACATTTATTCACAAAGACATATCCATCCCATGTTGACTAGAATATTATTCATGGTCCCAAGACATGGAAGCAACCAGAGTTCTTTCCCAAGATGATTGGATGTGTGGTACATATATTTATGGAAAACTGCTCAGCCGTAGCAAAGATGAAATACTCACAGTTGTGTCAACTTAGATAAACATTGAAAATATCATGCTAAACAAAATAAGTCACTCAGAAAAAGTTAAGAACCATATAATTTTACTCATATGGGATATAAAACTGAAAGCAATAAATGAAGAAACAAGAAAAACAAATAAGCAGAACTTCATAGACATAGACAACACTATGTTGGCTACCAGAAGTAAGCGACGTGGGAGGGCAGTAAAGGATAACGAGCTCGAATGTATTTATATGGTGATGAAAGATGATTTGACATTGGTTGGTGGGCACACAATACAATACACAGATCATGTATTATAGAAATGTACTCTTGAAACCTATATAATCTTTTTAATCAATGACTTCTCAATAAATTTGATAAAAATGTATTATTAAGAAATGTTAGCTTTAGTGACTCCTCTCTTATGGTGCCAGGATGTACCTTTCTCTCAACAAGCCTGGACACATCCATTTCATATGCTGAAAACTCTTGGTTTCAGTCTGGGTTTTCTCATGATTGCATTCTGTCTGGATCTGTAATTAATAAGTAACATGGACATATTCTTACAGTAAAATGAGCAGTTATTTTAAAATTACAATTCAATGCTTAATTGTCAACACTGTCAGAAAAATACAATAGTTCATATTTTGATATACACAAATATCCCCCCAAAAAGATAAGTTTGAAGACAATGTGAACATGATTAACACCAGATATTGAGAAACTCAAAGTTTTAAAATAATTGAACATTTTTTGAATGCTCCTTCTTTCTGTTCTGTCAACATAATATTATATTTCATCATGTGAGATAAAAATAGATATTTTTTAGATATGCAATGTCAACAAAGGTATAATTAATTAATCAACCAAACAAAAGAAAAAAGTAATAACCTTGAAACATTTTATTTCCTTTTATGGTTTTCTAACAATTAGTTGGTTATTTTGCTTTTATCTTAGATAATTTATTTTTTATTGTTTTAAAGAGTGTGTGTATTTGAATCTGTTTATATCCATGCTTTAAATGGCAGAGTAAGATTTAAATTAACAAAGATAGTTTTAAAATGAGTAAATAAAATAAATTTTGGTTACACATTAAATATATAAAGGCTTGAGTAATTTATGTGTTTTGTTTTTTTTTTCTTCTGGAGATGTAGTAGTTTTTGTCACCTCCTGAACAGAGTTGATTCATTTGCTTTAGAAAGGACGGCTAAACAAAATATTTTTAGGACCTAATAAGGTCATTGGTTCTCAATGTCTCCAGATGAGTTGAGCCAGAATCACTTAAGACATTTTTAGAACAGCAAATTGACTCACTTATCACCCAAAACATGCTTCTCCATCCCCATTCTCACCTACTTAATGACATGACAATGTAGGTCTGGTTTCCAAATCTGTGGTTTAACAAGTGTTCAAGGTGCTACTAAATGCATGCCCAAGATTAAGAACAATTAACCTTACTAAAATGGATAAAAAATGTCAACTGCGCCTGACCTGTGGTGGCGCAGTGGATAAAGCGTCGACCTGGAAATGCTGAGGTTGCCGGTTCGAAACCCTGGGCTTGCCCAGTCAAGGCACATATGGGAGTTGATGCTTCCAGCTCCTCCCCCCTTCTTTCTCTCTGTCTCTCCGTCTCATCTCTAAAGTGAATAAATGAATAAAATTAAAAAAAAATGTCAACTGCAAAAAGAGTGTAGTGGTTATGGGGTGGAGGAGGGGGGAGGTGAGCGGCACAAAGAAAACCAGTATTAGAAGGTGATGGAAGACAATTGGACTTTGATGATGGGAATGCAGCATAATCAAATGTCAAAATAACCTAGAGATATTTTCTCTGAACATATGTACCCTGATTTATCAATTTCACCCCATTAAAATTAATAAAAATAAAAAAATATCAATTTTAAAAAAGGCCAACTCTAACAGTAATTTTTTTAAATAGCTACTCTAACAGTATTGATTTTATATTTTTCTTCTGATTAGTAGAGCTGAAACTTTTATATTAAATTTTAACATGATCTTAATTTTCATAATGACAGCAGTAATTCATTTCATAGTAAAAAGGAACTAGATAAGAAAATTTTCAAGTGTTTGAAAGTATTCTGAGTTTTTCTTTTTTTTTTCCCATGGAGAGAAACATTTTCTAAGAATTACTCTTAACTCTTGGTGATTAGAGTAAGAGCACACCCAGGTAACGAGTTACTCATAGGAAGATTTGACCAAGGTTACCTGAACAAAACTTTAAATCCTCTAAACCCCTTTCCAGAATGCAATAAAATGTCATTTATAATAAATGAAATATATGAACTCAATATCAGGATTATTTTAAGAATCCACTGAAAGCCCTGGATCATGTGGTAAAGGTCTTGCATGTGAAATGTAAAGGCTGATTTTTAGACTCACACTAGATTTTACCTCTTCATGAATTAAATTATTTAAATATTTGCTTTAATATCAATAGTTCTGATGACAAGATAATTAAGGGCTAAGACTCCCATAATCAATTTGACAATATAAAATATTTAAACACATGTGAGTACAGTCATATCATAGGATTTGAACTTCTTTTATAATCCTACCTAAACACTTTATATTCTAGGCAATGCAGACTTTTTTAAAATTAAAACATGCAGCCTGACCTGTGGTGGCGCAGTGGGATAAAGCGTCGACTTGGAACACTGAGGTTGCCAGTTGGAAACCTTGGGCCTGCCTGGTGAAGGCACATATGGGAGTTGATGCTTCCTGCTCCTCCCCTTTCTTTCTCTCTCTCTTTCTCTCTCACTCCACTCTCTCTAAAAATCAATAAAATATAAAATATTTTAAAAAAATTAAATAAAATTATAACATGGGAAAAGTTTTGTGTCTGTATGCCTATGGTGAGAAAACTTAAGATCTCTACTAGAAAATTTTAGTATCTAATACAATATTATTAACTGTAATCCCCATGCTGCCTAGTAAATCCATACAATTTACCTTCTAACTGAAAGCTTAGACCCTTGCCCAGCATCTCCCCATTGCTCCCAGCCCCCACCTTAGCCCTGGCCAACAAAGTTCCGTTCTCTGCCTCAATGAGTTCAACTTTTTAAAGACCATTAGATTATTTTTATTTTTTAGATTATCGCTCAGAGTTTAGATCTCACATATAATTAAGATCATTAGTTGTAGCATGGATAAAGAATCTTGACTATAAATTCAAGACTAAAGATTGAGTTAAACCACCAAAAATTATTTTACTAGCAAAAGCTTAGGTTAAATATTAATTTTTAATTTTTTTAAAAAAAAATTATTTTTATTTTCAAATTAAACTTAATAGAGTGGCATTGACCAATAAGAGTACAGAGTTTTCAGGTGAACATCTCTATAACATTTGAACTGTTGATTGTTCTTGTGCTCATCACCCACAGTCAAAACATTTTGTGTCACTGTATATTTGTCTGTCTTTATTCCCCTCTTTTCTGCCCCCGTCTCCCTGGTTAACCACTTAACTGTTATCTATGTTTATGTTTCTCAGTTTCATATCCTAGTATTTTCATTTTAAAATGTGTTTTGTAAAGCTTTGAGTTTATTTTCGGTGTTTGGAATTTTTGAGAAGTAAACTAGCCAAATCTGTAGACAGGGGTGTGTGTGTGAGTCATGCAAATATTTTGTCATTTTTTTTATGTTGACGTTTCTAAATTTTTTCATAATAAATCATACGAGTCTTTTATGTTTTGAATCTAATTCTGTTTTATAATACATAAATCATAAACATCTACTCTCAAACACGTACTCATTTATGTTTTTTCTGTAACTAAAGATATTAATTTTATAGACATATTGTATGAGACTTTATTTTTATTAATACTTTTCTTTTGAAGAAACTATTTTCTTTTTTTTTTGTTTCTGGTGACAAAGACAGAGAAAGACAGAAAGAGGAACAGACAGCAACAGACAGATAGGAAAGGAGAGAGATGAGAAGCATCAGTTCTTCATTGCGGCACCTTAGTTGTTCATTGATTGCTTTCTCATATGTGCCTTGACTGGGGGCTGCAACAGACTGAATAACCCCTTGCTCAAGCCAGTGACCTTGGGCTCCAGCTGGTGAGCCTTGCTCAAACCAGATGAGCCCACACTCAAGCAGGTGACCTCAGGCTTTCAAACATGCATCCTCTGCGTCCAGTCCAATGCTCCATCCACTGTGCCACCATCTAGTCACACTCTCTGTACACCTCTTTAAAGGAATGATAAATTTGATTCAAAATTTATTTTGGCTCTGGCCTTTTAATACAATCAAATAAGACCATTGTCTCAAAACAACGTTGTGGGTTTGATCTCTGGTAATGGCACACACAGGAAACAACCAAAATATGCACGACTCAGTGGAACAACAGATGCATCCCTTTCTCCCCTCCTCACTCTCCCACTCTCTGTCTTTCTAAAATCAATATAAAATTAAGCCCTGGTTGGATAACTTAGTTGGTTGGAGCATTATCCAGAAACCCAAAGGTCAGTGCACATACAGGTAGCTTAATTTCCTGTCTCTCTCAAATTGTGGTTAAAGTAGGACTCATTATAATAGCTGCTGCACTTTCTAGTTGCTCAAATAGTCTCATTATTCTTTTCTCTGATAATCTAAATCATTATATAAATAAAAGAGGCCCTGGCTAGCCTATTTGTGCTCTATCTTATGGGTAGGTTCTATGTTTGAAATATAAACTGCTATCAGGGAAGGTCAAGCCTTAAATAAAATAGTTAACACATACAGGAAGATGGAAAGCAATGTGGATGGAATGTATGCATATACATGGTAATAATAATGGTCATAATATGGCACGTTAAAGGCAATCATTGTTTTCTTGAGAGAATATGTTAGAGCAAGTAAATAAATCTCTGAGCTATTTCTCTCATGATAAATTCAGGGAAAAAAAAGTTTTGTTTTTACAGTTGTTTCTTTTTCTTTTGTTTGTGTGTTTGATTCACCCCTGAAAACAAAAGTTGAATTAAAGTTAAAATGTAAGATTTACTGAAGATCTATCTATACATGGTTGACTTAAAAAAATAAAATCAGTTAATATCATTTAAAAACTTAACTTTATCATTACAAATTAGAATTATTATGCTTTTTTTAGTTACATATCTCTAATTGTTTCTTTGGAGGTCTTGAAACAAAATTTACCTTTGATACTGAATACATCATTTAACCGGAAACTTTTACCTGACAACTGCTTTTCTGTGAACCAGAATGGCATTCTTTTAAGGATACTAGTTAAGTAAGATTAAAAAAAAATCAGAGATTTTTGTTTTACTCATTTCTTCATAATCCAATATTTAGGATAAAAACAAAATAAAATCCTGGAGCATTTTGATGTTTTAAGTCTATAAAAGTTTGCAAATTCATATATTTACTTACTGCATGTATTTTATTCTAACCAAGTGTTTCTGGACTGGCATTTTCCATAGGTCAAACTTTGAGTAGCAATATACCATAGTAAGATGATTGATGTTGAACACTGAATATAATAACTGTAGAGTGAAGAAAAAGAAAACAAATGTTAAGATGATGATATAATACCTAGATTATGTCTGACAGTAAACAAATCTTACAACTAACATAACATAAGGGAAAAAAGAGAGCTATTTGACCCCTTAGCCACTTGTTGATAGAAAAAGTAATCCATTTAAACAGATAAACCAAAGACTAACATCGAATAGTTTAGAGAAAAGAGAAAGGGGAGTTGGGATGAACAAGTTCCTATCCATTTCCAGTATTGCTCAGAGTCTAGAAAAGACAGTAATGAAAAACACAGACAAGACAAAAGATATTTAAAAGAACATTAATATGGCTTTTGTTCTAGGACAAGATAGCATGAATTCACTTTTCCTTCTAAATATCACTAAAGATCTGTAAAGTATTCAACAGATAGTGGTAAAATGACTGTTAAAGCAGAAAAGAAAATAAACTGATGAGAACCTTCAAGACATGAGAAACAAGAATATGGTGAGTTCTGGTATTTTCTATATCCCAGAAATCCTAAATTGTATGTCAGAAGGTCCTGCAATCTGGTAATGCCAACAGCTACAAATAAAATATTTTCAATAAACCATTTATTTCTGGGAAAAAAGTTTGAAAATAGGAAGCCTAACAGAGGATTATTGGAAAACCCCTAAACTCACTCCAAACTTAGGCTCCAGCAGGTGGTCTTGTATCATGCCAACAGCAGCAGCACTAAAAAGACAGGCTGTGCTAAACACTGCTGCACAGTTTTCGTGCTGGTGAATAACCCAACCTGTCTGCAGCAACATCAGTAGTGATGCATTAAGTGTCTTGTCATTCCATCCAGCGGGAAAAGAGACCCAGGCCCAGTGGGTTGGTCCTGAAATCCCGTGACATTTGGCTAGCCAACGCTGTTGTTCTAGGGAAACTCCTTTTGCTTTGGAAACATTATTTGCAAGAATTCAAAAGGAGTGTCTATACCACTAAAAAAATGAAGTAGACCGGAATATCCTAACAAAGGTTCAAAAAACTGAACTGCCATGGAACTAAGTCCACCAAAGTAAGAAAGTACATTGAATCAAATCTGAACAAGTGGCTGAATGATAAAAGAGAAAAAGTAAACAGGATCAAATTATCCCAACATAAGAAGACCTAGGAAAACCTAAATTTAAGTAAAAAACAAAACAAAACTCTCAACTGATCTCCATATTAAGATTACTCAGATGTTGGAATCATCTGACTAGCATTTTTAAATGACCCATAAAACTGCTGCAAAACTCAGTGTGAGAAGCTGAATAAATCCTAATTAGAAACAATATCAAAATAAGTCTATAACAAGAAATATAATTAAATTTTATGAAACTAAAGACAAAAAATCTTAAAATCAGCCAATTACTTTTTACAGAACATTTGCATTACTTTTAACAGAACACCTATTAGAATGACAACAGATATCTATGAGAGAACATAGAGGCCAGAAAACAGTGGCATGCATTTTTTTAAAAACTTTTAAAAAACTTTTTGTTTGTCTAGTTAGCTTCTATCAACATAGTTGCATTTATTTTTCTTATGATAATAATTTTAAGATCTTCTGTCTTAGCATTTGCAAGTGATAAAAGAACTGTCAAACTCCAAACTATCTTATAGAAACAAAGGACAAATAAAGATGTTCTCAGAAAAAGGAAAGCTAAAAGAAACATTTTTCTAGGAGATCAAGCTTTTAAAAAAAGCCTAAAACTAGATTTTATACTAAAAAGAAAATAGAGCAGACTAAGTCTGAGTCCTTCAGACTAGAAAGTTGAATAGAATGGGTAAAAATAGAATTAACATAATAAAGTATCTTTACCTCATGAGATTCTTTAAAATTATATATTTTTTTAGTTGAACAAAATGTCAAACATCACCACATGTGCTATTCAGTGTGTACAGAGGGAATACTTAAGAAATACAATTAAAATGCCGTGATGGCAGAGACCTAAATGAAAGTAAGTGTTCACTACTTCTTAAAGTGATAAAACATCAGTATTCATGGGCTCTGATAAAATATGCATATATGTGGTATAACTATATCAACCCTTAGGAAAACTAAAAAAAAAAAAAAAACATTGTGAAAGTAAAAGGGAATATATAAATGTTTAAGGTATGAAACATATAAATGAGAAACAGAGAACAAAGGTAAAAACTTAATAATAAAACAGTAGTCTGAAACCCTAATATAATAATTATTTTAAATATAAATGTCTCAAAATACCAAATAAAAGACAGAGATTAGCAGAAAGTACAAACAACAACACTATATTCTGTTTATAAGAAACTCACTTGCTACTTAACAATATAGATTATTTGGAAATAAGATAATTCAAAAAAATATTATGAAAAAATTAATTTTAAATGTGTTGAGTGTAGCTATATTAATATCAGATGAAGAATAGTTCAGATAAAGAAATTACTAGATATAAAGTGGGACATACCCTGGATGGTGGCTTAGTGGATAGATCGTCATTGGAATATGAATGTCCCGGGTTCATTCCCTGGTCAGGGCATACAAAAGAAGCTACCATCTACTTCACTTTCGCTCCATGTCCCCCTTTTTTCCCTTTTTTCTTCCCACAGCCAATAGCTTGATTGGTTTGAATGTGGCCCTGGGAACTGAGGATAGCTCAGCTGGTCCAAGCATGTCAGCCACAGGTGCTAAAATTAACTCAATACTCAAGCATTGGCCCCAGACAAGGTGGCCAGGTGATTCTCTGTCAGGGAGCATGTGGCAATCTGCTTCACTATCTCTCCTCTTATCTCCTAAAAATCAAACAAACAAAACAAAGTAGGGCTTAAGGGCATTTCATAATAAAAGGATCTATTTACCAAGAGCACACAGTAATTCTAAATATGTATGCATCAAAAGCCATGAGGTCCAAATATATGAAACAGAAACTAGTATATTTAAAATATAGAGAATACCATATTTTTTGTTGAGGAATTCAAAACTACACTCTCAGTAATTAATAAAATACTAGACACATAATCTAAAAGGATATAGACAAAGTGACTATCACTAGAAAACAGGAACTACATAAAATAATTTGGAACACTCGTGCATCACCAAGATACATATTCTTTTCAGGTGTACATAGAATATTGAGCAAAACTAAAAATACCATGTAATAAAGTAAATTTTAACATATTAAAATAATTAAAATTAAACATAGTGTGTTCTCTGACAATAATGGAATCAAACTAGAAATCAATAACAAAAAGACAAGAGATAAATCTCTGAATTTAAGATAATTCATGGTTAAAACAAAGATAAAAGTAAAATAAAATGAAATGCAATGTATTGAAGACAGATATGCAGTTCCAAATAAAAAATCAAAATCCAACAGTACAACCAATGTGTGAGATACAAATAAAACAGTACCAAAAGGGAAATTTAGAACACTAAGTTTTTAGCTCAAGAACCAAAGGGTAAAAAGAGCATAAAGGATTTAAAGCAATGAGGAGGAAAGATAACAGCAGAAATCCAAAATCAATGACAGAACAATAAAGAACATCAGTAAAACATGGAACCAACTCTTTAAAAATACTAAAATTATAAAACTTCCAGTGTTATTGATAAAGATAAAAAAGGACAAAATCACCAATTTCAGGTATAATGCCATATTAGAACTGGAACTGCAACCATTTAAAAGATAATAAGGATACTAATGAACAATTTTAGGTTCATAAATTTGACAACTTATAGAACAATTTCCTAAAATCTACAAATGATCACAACTTAGTCAAGATACAATATTATATATAATTGAATGGTTCTATAACCATTCAAGACATTAATTCATAATTTAAAAGGTATCAGAGCCCTGGCCAAATGGCCCAATTGGTTTGGAGCATTGTTCGGAAGTGCAGAGTTTGTCAGTTCGATCCCTGGTCATGGCACATACAGGAACAGATTGATGTTTCTGTCTCTTTCCCTTTCTTTCTCATTAAAATCAATCAATAAATAAAAATAATACAGCAATTAAAAAAATGTCTCAGAAGAGAAACGTTTAGGTCCAATGGTTTTACCAAACATCCAAAGAAAGATTACCAGCAATTTAATGCTATTTCTTCTAGAAAAGAAAAAGGAGAAAACAACTTTGAATTAATTTTATAAAGCTAATATTATCATGAATTCAGAAACAAGAGAAAGTAAAAAATAAGAAAAAAGAGGAAAAAAAGGAAGGCATAAAAAACAAGGGAGGAAGGAAGGAAAGAAGGAAGGAAGGAAGGAAGGAAGGAAGGAAGGAAGGAAGGAAGGAAGGAAGGAAGGAAGGAAGGAAGGAAAAAGAGAGAGGATAAAAAGTAGAGAGAAAAGAAAGCACAGAGAAGGGAAAGGAAAAAGAGACAAAGAAAAAAATAGTTATATATCAATATATCGCATAAAGTTTAATGAAAAACACTTCAACCAAATTTTAGCAGATTGAATTCAGCAAAACATTAATATAAATAATACACTGTGACCAAGTGAGTTTTTTCTAGGTATGTAAGTCTGGTTTAATATTGTAAAAATCAATCAATTATCCACCATAAAACAGATGAAAGTAGAAAAATTAGGTGATCATATCAATTGACCAAAAGTTATCTGGCAAAATGAATATGAAAACTCTCAATACACTATTAATAGAGCAAAATTTTCTCAGCTTCATAAAAAGAAGTGTAAAAAGTTCTACAAATAGCATCATTTTGGTGGGCAAAAACTTGAATATGTTTTCCTATTTTCACAATGCAGGAATGTCTGCTTTCAGCACCCTAAATATTCAAAATAGCACTGTAACTACTAGACACTGGCAACAGGCGAAAAAAAAAAAAAAAGTATACCTTTGGTAAAATATAATACTGTCTCTATTTACAGTTGGCATACTTAAACATATAAAAATTCCTGGTCCTGGCTGTTTGGCTCAGTGATAAAGAATCGCCCAGTGTATGGATGTCCCATTTGATTCCTGGTCAGGGCACACAGGAGAAGTGACCATTTGCTTCTCTACCCCACCCTACACCTTTCACTCTCTTTCTCTCTCTTTCCCAGTCACAGCCATGGCTCAACTGGTTCAAGTGCATCAGCCCCAGGTGCTGAGGATGGCTCCATGAAGCCTCAGGCTCAGGTGCTAAATATAGCTTGGTTGTGATCATGGCCCCAGATGGGCAGAACATCAGCCCAAGGTGGAGGTTGCCAGGTAGATCCCGGCGGGGGTGCATGCAGGAGTCTGTCTCTCTATCTCCTTTCTTCTTACTTGGAAAAGAAAAAAATAGAAAAGAAAAAAGCAAAACAGAAATTTACAAGGAATCTATCTAGAAAATAAATTCTTGAAATAATAGTGAGTTCAGTAAGGTTGAAGAATAAAATGCCCAAATATAAAATGTAACTACACTTTCACATACAGACAACTAGAAACCATTATCAAAACACAATACCAATTACAATTATTCTTAAGAAATGAAATGCTTAGATATATACCTAACAAAATACATAAAAGCTATTTATAACTACAAAAGTTAATGAAAAAAATCAAAGAACATGTAAATACATATAGAAATAGACCATGTTACATTATGATAGCTGCAATTGACAACTCAGATGTAAAGTAAACACATATTTAAATTGGTATACAGAATAAAATAAATTATGTCCTGAGAAAACATCAAATAATTGCATATTAAATATTGCAGTAGGAGTCAAAAATATTTAATACTCATAGCTTGAAGAGGATAATTAATTTTTGTAATGGAACTTAAAAAAATATTTCTGAGACTGCTCTTACTGTCATTACTTAAAGTATTTCATATAACATAAGATTATGTGATCCTGTGATGATTATTTAAATAACATGTTAACAAGTGACTACAAATATAAATGTGCCTCTGGAAATAAAGAAATTGAAACACAACGTTTAAATTAAAAAAATAATGTTTTTATAGTTTAAATAAAAATTCCAAAATATGCCAGAAATTGTCCTTGTTAGTACTTCATATTATAAAAATAAATTTAACTTTTCTTCCTGAGATTCTTTTTGAAATTGTTAACAAAATGTTATATCATTATAGCTATATGCTTTATTCTTTTACTTAGTATTTTCTTGCTATGTTTTTCTAAAATGCTTCTCATTTTAATTGAACATCATGATATCCAATTGTATAATTTGTTAAAAAATGGTAGCACTATTTATATTACAATGTCATTAAATTGCAATGTTCTCATAAAACCAATATTCATTTATTGTTTAAAGTAATGATTTAAAATTCTGCTGTATTTTCTTAAAGACAGTATATATACTATTTTTAATTATAGTAAATAAAAATAATATTTATGCTATTATATTTACAATTAAAATTAAGTTTTCACACTTAAAGATTTTATTTGATTTTTTCTAAAATAATATGTTATATTGAAAACTAACTTATTCACTGAGATTACAAGTTATATTTTTCAATAAAATGTTTTTATTGTCTCACTGAGCTCTGAACTATAATCCAATTTTAATTTGATTAGTCAAATATTTTCCACATTACCCAAATTTTTCATTGCTTATTACATTGTCTTTCTGTGTTAAACATACAATATGTATTTATTAATAGCTTTTTAATATCTCTGTGAATTTAACCATAAAATAATTTTTTTCCAGAAATGTTTGACATCATTGCTTCTTGTTTTCACTTATAGATAAAAAAAAACTTCTAGATATTTTTTTGAAGGATAGTTTTGTCACAATTTATAAAAGTCCACCGGTAGTTTTTCTCTTTTTTTTTTCAGAGCCAGAGAGAGGGATAGACAGGGACAGACAGACAGGAACGGAGAGATGAGAAGCATCAATCATTAGTTTTTGTTGCGCATTGCAACACCGTAGTTGTTCATGATTGCTTTCTCATATGTGCCTTGACTGCGGGCCTTCAGCAAACTGAGTAACCCCTTGCTCAAGCCAGCAACCTTGGGTCCAAGCTAGTGAGCTTTGCTCAAACCGGATGAGACCGCACTCAAGCTGGCGACCTTGGGGTTTTGAACCTGGGGCATAGGCTTTCCATTCCGATGCTCTATCCACTGCGCCACCTCCTGGTCAGGCTCCACCAGTAGTTTTAATGATGTTCATGATGATAATGAAATCCCTCTCCCTTTGTATTAACTTTGTGTAATTCTTTTTATGCACATACTTGACTGAAATGTCAGTACACAATTATTTACACAAATTTAATAAATTTATAAAATAATGGTGATAAACTCATTGATGGTGCTGATGTCAATTTTAGGATATATATTTATTCATTATCTTATTTTTTTAAATATCGAGGTATTTGATAAATTGTGAAGTCACTTGATTTGTTTGTACTTTCTATCTATATATAAATATAAAATAAAACATCAGAGATTATGACATGTGGAATAAACATGTCATATGGCTTTAAGATAAAACATATCATCTGAACTTTCTTAAAGTAAAATAAATCAATAAAATATAGATGAAGAACTTTTGTTTTTCCTTGGTGAGTACAGAATAGATGAAAATGAATAAGATGGAAAAAGGTATGTGAAATTGTATATTTTGCTTGTGTCATGATAAAAATAATACATCAATGACAGCTTTCTTTAGAACAATTTTGTGTTTTCTGTAGGGTACATAGTTCTGATGAAATTGATTTTCCTCAATCACTGTCAGGATTGTTTTGTGTATTTTACTAACAACAATAGCTTTTCACATAGGGGAAAATTTATGAAATATCCTCAGGTGAGAATAGATGTGACACATAATATAGGTATGTAAATCGAAACAGTCTTATTTCAAATAATACTGAAAGTAATTAAAAATAAATATGAACATACATAAATGTAATAATACAACCTAACCCTATTAACGCTGTTATTTATTTTGTGTGTGCATGCACTAATATATTATATATTTATATGTAATGCTGTGAATAATGGTTGAAAGAAAATTAGCATGAAATATATATCATTTAGAGTACTTTCATTTTTTTGATCCTATTTTTATAATAAGTATTTGATTTTCACAATGTCCTTAGTTTATTTTTTGTCTGACACTGTAATCACTGACCATGTGATTAATTTTAGCCAAAGAATTGAGAACAGATATGATGGTCCAATCTAGACAAAAGATTTAAAATCAGTATGCGATTTTATTTGTTCCTTGTTGAAACATATAGTGAGATAAAGCTATCACCAATATGGGTCCCTGAATGGCTAAAATAAATATGAATCCAGCACTCCTTTAATTAAAATTTTTTTAAATGAATGAACCAAAGAAAGACACATATACATAACACACAGACACAGTAAAAAATGTGGTGACAGCCAGAGGGAAAAAGTGGGGAGGGCCAGGCAGAGGCAGGCAGATGTGGGGAAAATTGGGACAGAAAGAGACGTCGCTAGAAGCAGAGGGCACACAGTGTGGTGGACAGATGGTGTTATTGTTGTTTTTTTAAAATTTATTGATTGATTTTAGGGAGACAGAGAGAGAAAGGGATTGAGGGGGAAGAGAGAGAGAGAGAGAGAGGCAGAGAGAGAGAGAGAGAGAGAGAGAGAGAGAGAGAGATCTTTATTTTTTTTCTACCTGGTTGTGCATTCATCAGTCTCTTCACATCAGTGCTCTGACTGGGGATCAAAATCTGTGACTTTAGTGTTTCTGAGCTGACCCACCACAGTCCAGATGGCGGTTTGTTGAGTTGTATACTTGAAACCTATATAGATTTACAAATCAATGTATCCCAATAAATTCAGTAAAAGTAAAAAAATAAATTAAAAATAAAATAAAATAGATGAATGAGAATAAGCTATCTTTAAACTATTATATATTCTTGCCTCCTTTGTCAAATATTAATTGACTGTAAAAGTGGACTTATTTATGGGATCTTTATTCTGTTCTATTGATCTATACATCTGTTTTTTTATGCCAGTATCAGGTTGTTTTGATTACTATGGGCTTGTAATAAAGTTTATATCAGGTATTCTGATTCCTCCAACCGTGTTCCTCTTTCTCAAAATCACTGTTGCTGTTTGGGGTCTTATGTAGTTTCATGTAAATTTTTGAAATAATTGTTCTTGTTCTGTGAAATATTGCCACTGTGGTGCATTTACACAATGAAATACAACATAGCCATAAAAAAGAATAAAATCTTACCTGTTGCGACAACATGAATGGACCTAGATAGTATTAAGCCAAATAAAGTCAGCTGGTCAGAGAAAGATTACCACATGATCTCACTTACATGTGGAATCTAATAAACAAAATAAACTAACTAACAAAATAGAAACAGACTCATAGATACAGAGGGCAGATTGACACTTGTCAGAGGTGATGGGGAATGGGGAGGCTGAGTGAAAAATGCAAAGATATTAACCAAAGAAAAAAACTTATAGACAAAGACAACAGTATGTTGATTATAAGGGGGAAAAGCAGTGGGGGAAGGTAAAAAAGAGTTAAGGGCACATAAATAGTGGTAGAAGGAAGCTTGACATGAGGTGTAGAACACAATACAATATACAGATGATGTATTATAGAATTGTATAGCTGAAACTTATATGAGTTTATTCATGAATGTCACACCAATAAATTCAATGAAAAATAAATGAGAAAATTGTATTGTGTTATGCTACTGAGGTATTGAAATTAATACCACAGCCTATGTTACACTTTTCTTCTTCTCTAAAAGAATGACTAATGCAAAGGAGATTTCATCAACAATGAAGATTATTTTCTCAGTCATGTTTTATATTCATTCATTATTATTATCTCTGAGGTTACAAAAATAGATCAATTATTTATATAAATGATAAATCATAAGATTATATTTTGATATTTTGGAATCTACTGTATATGTATTACCTAGACCCAATTTTGAATGCATTCCTGCTTTGCTTTGTACACATGGTATGGTGGAGAAATTAATTTTTGCTCTATCAATCCCCTGAAACTTGAGGTTGAATGTCATTGTAACCATTTTTAGCCTTTCTTGTCTAATCTTCAGCCTTAGTATTTGTTTTTCTTAGTCCTTTCTATATTCTTGATATGCTTAGTGCTTTCAAAAAACTTTCTCAAATTTTTATAGTTTTATCTAATATGTTTATTAGATGTTGAAATCTATTCGTTTTTATCTTGTAAACACTAAATATATTTATTTTTAAGTACCTTAAAGAAATAACATACATATTCAGTGTATAACAGACACACAAATATACATATACACACCGAGCCAAAACTATATGATTAAATGTATGTATAAATATGAATAGATAATAAAAGAGTTAAATTATTTTTTTAATTTTTGTAGAATTTTTGTTTATTAGAAAACTTCAATAACTTCTACACATTTGGAAATGTTAAAGTATCCATGGCAACCAAGAAACATATAAAATACATATTTGTTCTTGTTTATTCATTCTGATTTGAAATAAAAATATGTTGAAATACATTAGCTCTAGCCAAAAACAGCATTCTGAAAAGATGTGTTGTCATTTATGATCAATCTCAGGGATATTTAAAGAAAATATAATAGAATTACTGCTCAGAGGGCACATAGCAATAACAAAATGCAGCAGATTGTACCTAATAGACAATAGTGGATTATTAAATCTTCGAAATATTATACACAAAGTAAGTTATAAAAGCATTCCCTAGTTTTTTATACTGCAGGGTTACTAAGCAACAAACAAAATATATATTCTTTATAAAATCTGCATTGAGATTAAAAAAAATCTAAACACAATCTAAACTTTAACTTTTTATTTAAAAAAACTGAGGATTTGACAAATTTAATTTCCTGGGAGGTTTTAATATAAACACCATTACCAATTAAAATATTTTAGAGTAATGCAGTATTTATTTACAAATATTAAAGATGCTCCCTTAACTTAGAAAATAATAACTGAAGAACACTGCCCTATACTGGATAACTTGTTTGCTAAGTCATCATGTTAAATTAATTTCTAATGAGCATTTTTTTATTATTCCTTTTCAATTAAACTGTAACTTAAACATTTCAAACAACAATAATGATTTCTATCATTCTTGATCATGTTAAAATATTATTTTATAAATAATAACTAATGTCTATGAATGCAAATATATTCCCAAAAGTAAGTGTTTAACTGATATGTTAGAAAACATCTGATCTGACCAAGCAGTGGTGCAGTGGATAGAGCATCAGACTGGGACACAAAGGATTGAAACCCCGATGTCACTGAGGGCTAATCAGCTTGAGTATGGGGTTGCTGGCATGAACATGGGATCATAGACATGACCCCATTGTCACTGGCGTGATTCCAAAGGTCAAGCCAGTCTTGAAGCCCAAGGTCACTGGTTTGAGCCACAGATCACTGGCTTGAGCAAGGGGTCACTTGGCTCTGCTGTAGTCCCCTAGTCAAGGCACATAGGAGAAAACAATCAATGAACAACTAAGGTGTCGCAATGAAGAATTGATGTTTCTCATTTCTCTCCCTTCCTGTCTGTCTGTCCCTCCCTCGGGTCTTTCACAAAAAAAGGGAAAAAAAAAGAGAAAGAAAATATCTGATTGCTGATTCATAAAGTAGTTTATTCTTAATTTTTTGAAGAATCACTGTACTTTCTTCCATAATGGCTGTACCAACTTAGATTCCCACTGGCAGTGAATGAAGGCGATGGGTACACAACATAATCAACAGTTCAAATGCTGTGGAGATGTTTACCAGAAATCTATTTATTCTTATTGGTCAATGTCATCACGTTAAATTAAATTTTCTAAATAAAAATTTTAAATAATGCATCTGAGATATGTAAATTTTTCTATAGAAATGTGAGAAAAAGGCAAAATAATGTTGTTTTTTTTTTTTAATATGAGATGGAGTTTTGTCCTCAAGCATTATATCATATAATCAACATATCAGAAAAAGACCATAAAAAGTGAGAAGTGCTAACGGAGATATACTGGTACATAGGACCCTAGCTGATTCAATGACCAAGGGGAAATGTTCTGCAATAATATTTGCATTGTCAACCTCTTGACTTTTTTTACAATAAATAATATTTATAATTCAAAAAAGGCCTTTTCCTTTTATTTCTTTTTAAATAAGTCAAGTCCTAATTTTTTTTAAAAAAAAATATGAATTGAGTATTCTTATATTTCTTAGCAAACATTTTCCTGAAATCTCAATTTTATTGGCAGTTGCCATTTCTTAACCTTAACATATTGTTTTCCACATTTGAACCCATAGGTGGTTCTAGCATTAGTAAGATTGATACATGTGTTGACTGATTTTATTTTAAGAATATAACTTTCTAAGACTGTCAATGTTTGGAGAGAATGTCTCATATACTTATGATATCTCAACATCTCAGCCTAAAATGATTAACTTGTGTATTTATTGCTTTAGTTCAAGACTGATTGTTACAACTATTTTCTAGCAGTCCTAAAATTGGTTGTATTGCATAAAAATGTACTTTCTAGTATCCTTAAATTTGTATTTTTTTCAAACCTTCTCACAATCTTACTTCTTCAGGACACCATGCAATAAATGTTTGGGGAACCTGCTGTTTTCATTTATCTAATAATATTCAGCTTAACGGAATTTTATTCTTCACATGTGAGTTTCATTCACTCTTTCTTAAAAAATGTATCTTACTTATAAGTGGCACTAATTAATCTTTGAAAAACCTTGTTTATAGAAACCCAAGTGTAATTTCAAACCCTCTGGCTTGTGTAACTTTAAATTTCCAGTTTCATTAAGCAACATTTATTTATTTTTCTATAAACAAAATCTCTTCAATTTCCAAGTTAGTGTGTCCCCCTAGACTTTCCTTCAAACATATGCATTTATTTCACTTTTAAGTCAATCCATTACCAAACAGGTTTTTCATTACTCTGTGATTCTAGCCTTTGTTTATCCTATTTATCTATTTATTCTAAAAACACAATGCATATGTAGTATAGAGAAACCTTATTTTATTAAAGTGCCCTTTAATAAAGTACTTATATGAGGATGCATGTACATGTTGTAAACTTTTATTAGAATATTGTGAATAACATCAGTACAAAGCACCATGAATAACATTAAAGGTAGTAATACATGCAACTGATCTTGAACTTATTGTAAATTACTAATATAACAGGGACTTTCTTGAAGGCTATTCCTTGAGCTTTAGTTTATTTTTCTTTTTAATCTTCTTGAGGCTTGTGACTCTTACTATCTAATTCATAACAGTTCAAAGTGTTGCACTGAGAAATATTTAATTTCTAAAACTAAAAAAGAGAAATACAATCAGAATTGTTATTAATACACTTCTCTAATAGAAAAATCAAGGACAACTTATAATATGCTGTGTATTATAGTATATATAACAATCTTTGGAGTAGCTATAGTGATTCTGAATCTTCCATAACATGAATGTATTAGTGCTTATTATATATATATGGACTTTTGTTCTCAAGCAGTATTTCATATAATCAACATATCAGAAAAAGACCGTAAAAAGTGAGAATTGCTAATGGAGACATACTGGTACATAGGACCCTAGCTGATTCAGTGACCAAGGGGAAATATATATATATATTTTTTTATATATATATTTATATGTCTTCCCCCACACGGCCTTTGTATCTCCTCTAATTGGAATGTCTCATGTTGCCAAATTAATAGTATTCAGTCTTAGATTTTCTCCATCTCAGAAGACTTTTCTTTTATTCATAGTAGTCTTAAAATCCCTTTCTGTAGTGTCATTCTACAAAACATCTGCATAGACATTTTCAATGGTTTTTTTGTGTTTTTCTTCAGTTTCTTATGATTTCTTGATGAAATGTACATTGAAAGAACAGGAACATTCTCTTTTTTCATATTTCACTATCCTAGTATCCAGAATAAAGCCTGATCCATAATAGATGCTTAGTAAATACTGTATAAACTAATAATTTAAAAAACTAAAAACTAGTCTAGATATCTATTCTTACTTCAACCTAGGCCCTCCTTAGCCTAGTTTTAAAGTACAAGTCTATATTCAGCTCTAACAATATTTTTTATTCTACTGTCTTTTCTATATCCTCAAATTTCCATACCAGTTTTATTATGAATAATCTCAAAATAGCACTCATAAAATATTACTTAATGATTTTTAAATAGGAAGAACTCTACAATGATTTGAAGATTATTATGTACACTGAACAAAGAATAACTTCAAATTTATTAGACCAAGACACATTTTGAGATTTGACCAAAAAAACTTGGTGAATTTGATTCTGCTATAGTTTTAAATATTTTTCTATATTTGATTGTAGATCTCAGAGTGTTTTCATTTATTGCAATAAACTGTGATACAGAATTAATTATTTGTTATTTTTATTTATCTCAGTGAATTTAATATAATTATGAAATATTAATTTGATCTTGTTCAAGTAAACTCTGATTTTTTCACAGAGTTATCTTTTAAATTATATCCTCTGTGTTATATGCATATTTGTATTAGAATTATTTTTGGAATATGAATTGTGAATTATTGCTGTTTCATGCATCAAACAATGTTATCTGTGTCACATTTAAGATGTAAATATAAATTCCTATCATGAAATGTATTAAAAATAATTCATATAAATACATAAAGATTAAAATTGTATTTGAATTAATACAAATCCTTTGCTAGCATCAAAGAACATAAGCACTCGATTTTGACTTAGCTTTGTGGTGACAAAATGTCATAATAATTGATGACTTATCTTTCTGTCAATTTGATATACTTATATTAATACAGTAATAATGTTTTACATGGCCCAATGATAATGCATGCATTTGCATCATTCTAACATAATAGCATCACTTATTAGAGTCAGAGGAGGGATCAAAGGGACCAGAGGGAAAGGGGATGATAGGATGGGATGAACCTGAAATGAAGGGAGGAGGGCGCTGTAGGGAGGGGGGCAGGGGAGATGTTGAGGAGAACAGGGGGGAGGGGGGAGGCATTCGGGGTGACCCTAGAATCTATGTAAACACAATTAATTAAATAAAAAAAGAAAATATGCAAGTATTTAAATGCTAAGCTAAACCATAGTATATCATAGAACTCGTTTGTTACTTTTTTTTTTTTTTTTTTTTACAGACACAGAGAGAGAGAGTCAGAGAGAGGGATAGATAGGGACAGACAGACAGGAACAGATGAGCATCAATCATTAGTTTTTTGTTGCGACACCTTAGTTGTTCATTGATTGCTTTCTCATATGTGCCTTGACCGTGGGCCTTCAGCAGACCGAGTAACCCTTTGCTCGAGCCAGCGACCTTGGGTCCAAGCTGGTGAGCTTTGCTCAAACCAGATAAGCCTGCTCTCAAGCTGGCAACCTCAGGGTCTCAAACCTGGGTCCTCTGCATCCCAGTCTGATGCTCTATCCACTGCGCCACCGCCTGGTCAGGCATGTGTGTTACTTTCTTATGAAACTTTGCCAAAAACTCAGAAAGAGAAGAGCTCTTATTTCTCTATTTTCAGGACATGAATCTTGTTTAGATCATGCCCTCTACCCAGTAAGGAGAAGGAAGTTAAAAACAACTTGCCTGTAACCCCTTTATCCCTCAATACTGAGGTTCAGAATGAAGAGGAAGAAAGATTTGGTTTAAATTCCTTGGAAACAGATGACTAAAACTTTAAGAAAGGATCCTTTTGTATATAATGCTTTTAGGTCCTGTTCAGCATTGATTACTGTAAACAAACCTAGGATATATTGATTTATGACATATTATTCCCTGAAAAATGTCACATATGCTATGTGATTATTAAATGGATTAAACAAATTTTTTATAACCGAAGTATTTCCTGCAGATATTCAGGTCTAGAAAAGATTGATTGAGGAAAACAAGTCTTTGGGAGCTCCTCTCAGTATCCTAGATAGTCTCTTTCCTTCCTCCTGCCTCTTAATAGACTCGGTCCATATTTTTGTTCAAGATCTGAGCAAAATTCTGAGAAATGAGTCGTGATTCGGAAATCTCATCCTAGCTGGCGCATTGGCGCATGGGTCCAGTATCGGCAGTTTGATATGCAAGTTGACTGACTTATGAGCTCGATTACAGAACAAATTATATAAATTCATACCTCAAGGTCTGTTCGTAACTCAAGGTACCACTGTATATCAGAAAGCACTCTTTCTCTCCTTTTATCATTGTCACTTGGTCTACCATTTTTCCCTTCACACTTTGTTAATGTACATCATATTCTATGGAAAGCCATAATGCTAAAATATATTTTATCTAATAATGATCAAATTATTAAAATATAAGGTACAGTTTTTCTGTATAAGAAAAAGCTATAATGAGCATTACTTTGAATATAAAACTGCTCTCACAACCCAAGATATTATCAGAATGCTAATTTCTCCAAGTCTATGCTATATATATATATATATATATATATATATATACACACACACAATATATATATATATTATATATATATATACACAATATTCTTATTCTTGACTCCTCTACTATTTTGCATGTAATTTATATCATTAGTAGTCAATTTTGTTTAGTTCAGATATTTTCTACTTGTCTAAGATTTTTATTTTATTTATTGACTTTTAGGATACTAATTCATATATTGTTTTCTACTAAAAAATATGGTATTTTGCAGGATTGTGAGTATTTTTTAAATTCTTATTTATTCTGTACATACATACATACCTGCATTCTCTTTTTAGAATAATTTGTAAGAAGAACATCTTTACTATATTATCAACTTTTATTACATGTACTACTTGCATATATAACTCATATTTCAGCCAGTTTTATTCTTTTGTTCATTCTCAATAACTTTATTTTTAAGCAGTTTAGAAATTAAAAATTTTAGAAGTTAGTGTTTTTATGAATGAGATATTTATTTTATTTCATTTTGTAAGTGGTTTATGTCTGATATATGTTAGGTAAATCATTATTTTACATATTTACCTTGCAGTTGATTATTCTTCATTTTTTGTTTTTTAATGTATCACACTTTAATTACATTCATATATCAATTTGCATATTACCTGCAAAAACACAGCATCTTGTATAAGCATGCATTTGTTGATTGGAATTTTAGACTGAAAGAATATTTTGATTGAAATTATGAAGGCCTGATCATGTAAATTACCAAATCCATAGTTGCAATTAACCTTGTTAGGAAGGACTATTGATATCATCAGAATTTTTTTGTGTGTTTTTGTTCAACAGTGATTGAACTACCTGTAGCTTTTTTAATGCATTTTACATACAAAGCCAAATTTAAGTCCTACAAAATCTTATCTATATTCCACTTTTATTGAATTTGACAAACATTTGCTTATGAATTACGTTTTTACATTCCAGCTGTTTTTATCTTACCAGTTGACTTTAAAATTAAGACTTGTCTCTTTACTTCTCTAAATCATCACAGACTTGTCTAGTTGGCTTAGGGGTAGAGCATCGGCGTGGCACGTAGATGTCCCAGGTTTGATTCCTGGTCAGGGCACACAGGAGAAGCAGCCATCTGCTTCTCCACCCCTATCCCTTTTTTCCCTCTATTTGTCTTTTTTCCCCACAGCCATGGTTTTATGGTTCTAGGCATTGGCCTTGGGCACTAAAAATAGCTCAGTTGTGAGTATGGCCCCAGGTGGTCAGAGCATTGGCCCCAAACAGGGTTGCCAGGTGGGTCCTGGTCAGGGTTCATGTGGTAATCTGTCTCTCTATATACTCTCCTCCCACTTGGAAAAGAAATAAATAAATTATCACAACCCTGTGTCTTCGAAATAAAAATTGTAGAAATAATTAGAAACACTTTTTACTACTCTAAGCTGAGCTGTTTGTTCAATTTTAATAGGATATGCAATTTTTAAAAATCTGTCAATAATGACTAAAATATGTTGGTACATTTTTAAAATCAACAGTAATTTTTTAGCATCATTAGCTAAATCTAGAAATAAATATGCCCCATTATACAAATGTGATTAAAATAATTTATGATTCTGTTATGTTTAAAAAGGCATTTATTCAAATTTTTAAAAATAAAAACAATTAATTGGTATAAGAATTCACAATTGCAAATATGTGTATTGACACCCAAATTGGAAGACATTTATTTAAATAAAATAATTAACGCCTGACCAGGTGGTGGCTCAATAGATAGAGCTTTGAACTGGGATGAGGAAGGACCCAGGTTCAAGATCCTGAGGTCGCCAGCTGAGCACAGGCTCAGCTGGTTTGAGCAAAGCTCACCAGCTTGGACCCAAGGTCACTGTCTGGAGCAAGGGGTTACTCAGTCTGCTGTAGCCCCATGGTCAAAGCACATATGAGAAAGCAATCAATGAACAACTAAGATGTCGCAAAGAAAAACTAATGATTGATGCTTCTCATCTCTCTCCGTTCCTATCTGTCTGTCCCTATCTATCCCTCTCTCTGACTCTCTCTCTGTCTCTGTAAATAAAAAGCACAACAAAAAACAACATTCTGATAATAAAAAATATATAGTAATAACTGATTAAGAAAATATCATAGTTGAATCTAAATATTTTTAGAAGACATGAAATAACTTATAAAATATTGACATAAATTGTTTTTCCAATAATTACATAACCTATTTTCTTTACTACTAAAGCAGCACTGGCTAACAAATTAATCTTATTATTATTATTGTCAAGGCAGATAAATAAATTGAGCTTAGAAATGGTACCTTTCTTTTTATGGCTTCCTGCAAGTAAATAACAGAATCAGACTATTTTAATTCAAAACCAATACTCTCTTTGACAATAATATTCTGCCTTCAAATTGTCATTCTACATCTATGTCTCCAAAACACTCCCCGGACTCTAGATATGGTCATATTGATGATTCAACACTATATCACACTCCCAGATTCCACATTTTTATCATAGTAATCATTTTTTATATTAACTATGCTTTCTAAGTTCTCTGGTTTTGTCTAAAGCAAGATCATTTTTCTAGAATGTGGAGATGGAGAAAATCATAAAACTATTTCAAAACTAATTCATATCTTCCGTCTCTATTTTCACAAAATTAAGAAATGCCTTTCAGGAAAAAAAAGTATATTAAATATATTCTGTTAGCATTGTTATACTAATATTAAAATCAAGGTAAGTTATTTTAATTCAACCAATCAGAGCCCCAGAATGTAAAAGATATTGTGTTAAGTAGTAAAGAAATAAAAAGATAATTATAAAAACATCCTTGTCTTCAAGAAATTTATTAGCATGCAAAGGATGGCTATACAACAAAAGGATATTATCGAACCTAACAGAAATACAGCATGACATGATACAAGATCTCAATTGCTTCTAGCATTTAGGTGGAGAGAAAAAGGAGGTCAGCAACTGATCACTGAAAATTTGTCAGAATTGCCTTATATATTTTATTAAAGGCAAAGGCTAAAAATTCTAGTGCCACTAGAAAGTTATCTTTCCTTTAATCAGGAGAAAACTATACTACTAAAGGTTATGTAATGTAAGATTTTGCAGAAACAGATATTGTAAAACTGGGATAAAAATCCGAGCATAAACAATTTATTGGACATAAACCCAGGTAACACTGATGGAGATTGAGGAAGGTGAAGAAAATCCCCAGAAAGCACATAAGGACATCTGTATGTCAAGTGTTTTTCTCACTCTTTAATGTCCATATGTCTAATTCTGGTTTCCACTAGAGGAAATACAGCTCCCTCTTTGTCTAATCTGCTTAACAGAATATCATTAATATAATGACCTAATGTGAGTTTCATAATTTCAGACAAAAATGTTTCTTCACACTATTTTGTGAGAGAACGCTGAAGATAACAGAGATCTGAAAAAATTGTGCGTACTATTTATTGTCCACACAAGAACATCATAACTGCTTCTTATGCTCATATGCAATGAAGATTATAGAGAAAATTTTCTGAATATATTATATCACAATAAAAGTCGTAGTTAAGAACTTGCTAACAGAGAAATAAAGATAAAACCATGTGAGATATCACCTCACATCTCTCATAATGCTATTATCAACAAATCCACAGACAACAAGTGTTGGCAAAAATTGTGCCCTGTTGATGTGAATGAAGATTGGTGCAGCCACTGTGAAAACAGTATAAAGATTCCTCAAAAAGTTAATAACAAAACTACCATATGACCCAACAATTGCACTTCCGGGTGTTTATCTAAAGAAATGCAAAGTAGCCTGACCTGTGGTGGTGCAGTGGGATAAAGCATCGACCTGGAACACTGAGGTTGCCGGTTCAAAACCCTGGGCTTGCCTGGTCAAGGCACATATGGGAGTTGATGCTTCCTCCTCCTCCTCTCTCTCTCTCTCTCTCTCTCTCTCTCTCTCTCTCTCTTCTCTCTAAAAATCAATAAATAAAATATAAAAAAAGAAATGCAAAGTAATAATTTCAAAAAAATATGTATTTATGTTTATTGCAACCTTATTTACAATAGCCAAGATATGGAAGCAACCTTAGTGTTATTAATAAACAATTGGATAAAGAAAATGTGGTACAAATACACAACAAAATATTTCTTGGACTAAAAAAAAATTTTTTACTATTTGTGACAACATGAATGGAACTAGGGGGTATTATTCTAAGTGAAATAAGCCAGAGAAAGACCAATACAATGTTATTTCACATATATGTGGAAACTAAAAAACAAACACACAAAGCAGAAATAGACTCATAAAGAAGAGATAAGTGATTTCCAGATTGGGGAGAGGTGTGGAAGGATGGGTGAAAAATGAGAAGAGATCAAGAAATACAAGTTGGTAGTTACAAAGCAGTCATGGGTATATAAAATATAGCATAGGGAATATACTCATTAGTATTATAATAATTATGTATGGTGTCACCTGAGTACTAGACTTATTGGAGGAATCATTGTATAAATTATATAAATGTGAAACCACTATGCTGTACACCTGAAACTATTGTAATATTGCAGGTTACATTGTGATAGGAAATAACAATAATAATACATTTAAAAAGAAAAATGTGGCTCTCATTTAGAAACTGAGCAATTATTATTTTTTCTTATAATAACATGTCAGTCTCGTCTTCTTCCTTTGGGTTTTTTTAAGTAAAAGAAGTCAATAAATGTTCCTACTGTCTGGATATTTATTTTACACCTTGACACACCAGAATATATTAATCATCAATACAGATATTTTCTGATGGCTCTTCCAGTCTTGCTGTCTGTTATAATAATTATTTTGACCATGCATCTATAAGATCAATGCCACTATGTGACCTTTATTATTCTAGAATCCTGCCATTCTTGTTGCTAGAAGAAATACCGTTATATATTTATACTCCTAATTCCATCAACCCCAACTTTTTTTGTGACTTAGATAAACATTCTCTAAATGGACAGAAATTCTCCCTGACCAAACTTTAGTCAGTTTTCTCTGAGCCCTTTTCTCTTCTAGGCATCGATATTGGTCTCTGTATTGTCTTTGACCTACCCAACCCAGTCTTAGCAGAGAATCTTGCCAAGTATTCCCTCATCCTTGATAACTGATCACCTTAACTTGCCTCCAGTAAGAATCCTGAAGTTTTAGTTTATCAAAAATTCTACTACTACTGTGGCCAGTTAGCTCAGGGGTAGAGCGTCGGCCTGCGTGCATATGTCCTGGGTTTGATTCCCAGCCAGGGCACACAGGAGAAGCACCCATCTGCTTCTCCACCCTTCCCCCTCTCCTTCCTCTCTATCTCTTTCTTCCCCTCCAGCAGCCAAGGCTTCATTGGAGCAAAGTTGGCTCCGGCACTGAGGATGGCTCCATGGCCTCTGCCTCAGGTACTAGAATGGCTCCAGTTGCAATGGAGCAACAGCCCAGATGGGCAGAACATTGCCCGCTAGTGGGCATGCCAGGTGCATCCTGGTCAGGCAATTGTGGGAGTCTGTCTCTCTGCCTCCCTGCTTCTCACTTCAGAAAAATACAAACAAACAAACAAACATAGGCTTTGGGTGTTTTTTATGGTATACAAGAAAGATAATCTGATCACTTACAGCAAGAGGAAGGCATACAACTCTGTCAGCCTAGATGGTTCAGGTGACATGAGTGTTCAACGTTCTTAGAGAATCTACTTAAATGTCTGCCTCCTGTGTATCAGGCTGTCACTCCTTCTCTTACAGAGTACTAACATCCCTCCGCCCAAAGATTTGCCAAGACTGTAAGTTTTACTAGCCTGGTAGTCAGATCTCGTGCTAAGTTTTTAAATTTTTTTTAATTCATTTTAGAGAGGAGAGGGAGAGACAGAGAAAGAGAGAGAGGAGAGACAGAGAGAGAGAAGGGGGGAGGAGCTGGAAGCATCAACTCACCTATGTGTCTTGACCAGGCAAGCCCAGGGTTTCGAATCAGCGACCTCAGCATTTCCAGGTCGACGCTTTATTCACTGCACCACCACAGGTCAGGCTCGTGCTAAATTTTTAACGTACTCTCTCCTCCTGGAAATGAAGTGTCTTTAAATGCTGCCGCAGAGGGTGTCTGAACTTCATAATCATTAAATTGTGTGGTAACAGGCTAACCTGCGGTGGCTTTCTTTCTGTCGGTGTTTCAATGGGAAGTAAAAGTCATCTACGAACTCCATTTCAGATGAGACAAATCATAAAGTGCCCATTTGAACTTCTGCCTGGAAATAACATACATCGTTTTTGCTCATGTTTAAATGGACAAAGGAAGTCACAGATTGCACATAACTTCAAGGGTCAGAAAAGTTCAACTCTAAAGGTGCTTGAGAAGATCTGAAAATATTTGGTGAACATACTAATAGCTATTTTTTATACTTCTCATCACAAAATATGTTTCATTGACTTTTCATATGTACACACACATACACACACAAACTCACATACACAATAACCATTTCATAAAAAGACTAATTCTCTATTCTTTCACTCTATTAAAATCAGCATCCTGGACCCATTTATTAGTGATATATGACAGTATCTTCAACAGAGAATGAAGGCATAAGACAAAAATTATTTCAATAAGTAGTGTATTTGATTCTATTCATATATAAATATCCTGCATAGAGATTTTAAAATAACTATTCTATTCAATATAGTTACATTTATGAATTGGTAGGCCATTACAAGGTAGGTAAGTATGTGAATTAAGTGCTCCCAGGAAATTCTATTCTCAGAACCCTTTATATAAAATCCAAGAAACAAGCCCCGTCCTCTCTAGTGACCTCATTATCTTTCCAACGTGTGTCTGAGGTGAAGAATGATTTTGTCAATCACTGCCCTGAAGGACCAGTTCAAGCTCAGTGAGAGGATCCCTTTTTATATTTCAAGTCTTTGATCTTCATGGGGTGCAATTATTGGGCCACTGACTTTTCTGTCATTTTTGTCTTTAGGGAAACACCTGTAACCTTCAATGTTCTGACACAGTGCAATGCAGACTTTATTATTTTACTTCATGATAGAGGTTTAAATTAGGGTAGATCATAATTTAATAACTTTTATCAACCATGTTTGCTGTTTGCTGCACTTGTGTAGCATGAAAATCATTGGGATATTTTATGGTTTGCTTCCAATAACTACAGAAAAATATTAGAATAAGTAAAATGCTTCTTCAGAAGCATCTACATTTTACAAGAGGCCTTATCATTTCTTTATGAAGGTTTTATGTTTTTGTTTGCAAAACTACCCAGCCAGCAAAAATCACTTTTTGGAATCACTCACTTAAAGGACAGTACATATATTGCAGCAATGATAACAGAAGTCAGGCTCCAAGTCTAAGAAGCTAGAACATTAGCACAAATAACAAGTTGTAACCATTCAGTTACAATGTATTATTATGAAAAAATATAGTACCTATTATTAACCCAAAAAATTTATTCTTATATATTTACTGAAAACTCTATATATGTTTATGTGAGGACTTGTACATGAATATTCATAGATACTTTATTTATAATAGTCTGAAACTAAAAAAAAAAAAGATTTGTCCCTGAGCAGGTAAATAGATAATTACAATTATGTTATATGTATACAATGGATCACTGCATAGTGATCTATTGGACTACTTGTACACGCCACAAAGTGGATAGCTCTCAGAACATGATGTTGGGTAGAAAAGGCAGTTTCAAAAGAGTGCATTCTATCTGATATAATATTTATAAAAGATTTTAAAGTTACAAATACAAAATGACAGAAGGCAGATGGGTCACTCTCTGGCTCTGGCCTTGAGGAAAGTGACTACAATTATGCATGATGAAAATGTTCTATATCTGGATAATGACTGCGGTTCTACAGCTATATACATTTGTAAAAACTCATTATTTATACATTTTTTATATAATTTTTCTGAAGTGAGAAGCGGGAAGCAGAGAGACAAACTCTCGTATGTACCCAACTGGGATCCACTTGGCATGCCCACTAGAGGGCGATGTTCTGTCCATCTGGAGCATTGCTCCTTTGCAAGCGGAGCCATTCTAGTGCCTGAGGCAAAGGCCACAGAGCCATCCTCAGCACCTGGGCCAACATTGCTCCAAAGGAGCCTTGGATGCAGTAGGGGAAGATTGAGCTAGAGAGGAAGAAGAGGGGAAAAGGTGGAGAAGCAGATGGGCATCTCTCCTCTGTGCCCTGGTAGGAAATCAAACCCAGGACTTCCACATGCCAGGACAATGCTATACCACTGAGCCAACCTACTAGGGCCTAAATTATACATTTTAAATGAGTCATTTTATTTTATGTAAATTATACCAAACTAAAGTTCAGAAAAAAATGAGAAAATATTAAAAATTTGTAATATTAATAAAAATATGTAGATTTTAATAAATAGTTATTACTTATATGAATAAATAGACTTTTTTTTACATATACCAGTGGAAACAGTAGTATAAAATTCTAACCTAAACTTAGAACCAAGTAGTGGAACTAACTCATTTGATAGTCTACAAATAGCGACTTTTGTAGTAATAACTATAAAAATTACTAGTATTTCCAATTAGAATAGAGCATACTAGTTATATATCACCTCAAGTTCTGATCATTATTTTAAATTTCTGATTAGTACATATCCTTCACCCATCTGAAATTTTGTTGTCTCAGAATGTTTTCTTGGTAATCAAACTCTTTTGAGATACCAAACTTGAATTCTTCCCTTAAAAAATACCTACCTTTTAACTCTATAGCAATCCATAATTAAAATACATATGATAAAGCCATTTAAATTCGTTATTTGTTATAATGTTTTTTTTAATTAGGAATAATATGCTTAGTTCAAAATAATTGTGATTTTGGAGGGAAGGTGGCATAGTAGCTTTATGAAAGATAAATATTTTTATTCTAGTTAAATGAGTAAAATTTAATTTAATTTCAGTTTTAAGTTGAAAATATTGAATAATTTAAATTAAAAGCATATCTAAACTTTTTATAAAGTTTTTGTATATAAATTATTTAGCTATATTAAATTTAATAAATATTCCTCCAATTTTTTTAGGAATTAAGTACTTGGTTGGGTAGATTATCTTATTTAGATATAAGGTTGCTCAATCAAATACTTATGATACTATAAATATATATTAAAATTCTTTATATATACTTCAAATAGTTTATTGTTTAGATTTTAAGGAACTATTTAAGAATTAGTCTATGTGATTTTCTTAGTAGCACCATTAATATACTTTTCTATGAAAACAATTGTTTTATGATACAGTAAATCCTGAGTTACAAAAAACTGACTTATGTGCAACTTTCATATACTAATGGAAAGCCATATGGGCTATTAGTAATCAACTGTAGTTGATCAACCAAAAAAACAAAAACAAACCAACTAAAAATAATGATATCAAAGAGTTACTCAACTCCCATGGAAAAGAACAAATCAATGATTACTCATGGAGCTAAAGCAAAAAATGTAGGATTTAGTGAAGTAAACAGGGATCTAGAAACTCTAGAACTGGAAAAAGTTTTGTAAATAGCAGTTAGTTGGTGCTTTTCAACCCTTTGAAACAGGTATGACAAAGATAAAGGAGCAAGATCCTGACACAGAGAGGTTCACCAGAGTTTATCATACATTTACTGGAGCACTGAGATGCTACAGGGCCATCTATGATGCGAAGAAAAGCTCTGTACAAACCTCCCTTGATGCCGACTTCAGGAGTCTGACGCCAGCAGCAGATTCAAACCCCGACTCTAACACCAGTCCCATCCTTCCAACAAGTCCATCATCTTTTGCATCATCCAAGATTCTTTAATATTGTATTTGAAAATTTTCAAGTATTTTTATGCACAGGAAGATAAAAATAAATATTGTAAGGACAAACATCTGTCTAAGTTGCATTTAATTGGTAAATGTATCAGTTCCAAGTTATGAATAAATTCAAATTAAGTACAAACTTATAGAACCTACCTCATTCTTCAACCTGGGGACTGCTTTTATATTAAATTATTCAGTTACTATTTTAAATGACTGATTTTTTAAAGATGACTTAAAATCCATTATATGTCCTATAAAGTAAAAGCTCTGTGTAAATATGATTCCATTAGAGAGATGTAGGAAAAGATGATGTTCATGGCAGTGTAGTTTTCTCAGACAAAGCAATTAAATAGCAAAGTCAGAAATCTGGGGACAATAATGTCAATCAATAAATAAGTGCTGGCAAGGGTGTAGAGAAAAAGGAACCCTCACGCACTCTTGTTGGGGATGCAGACTGGTACAACCACTGTAGAGAGCTGTATGGATTTACTTTACAAAATTAAAAATAAAACTGCCTTTTGACTCAGCAATACCACTTCTGAGAATATATCCTAAGGACCTCAAAACACTAATTCAAAGGAATATATGTGCCCCTATATTCATTGTAGCAATATTTACAAAAGCGAAAATTTGGAAGTAGTCTAAGTGCCCATCAATAGATAATTGAATAAAAAAAAAATGGTGGTATCTTTACATAATGGAATATTATATGGTCATAAAGAATCTTTTATGACAGAATCAATGAGCCTGGAAAGCATTATCTAAACAAAATAAGCCATCATAGATAGACAAGTACCATATGACTTCACCCATATGTATAATTTAATGAACACAGTGAACTACAAGCATAACAGAAACAATCTCATACATAGAGAACAAGCTGTCAGCTGTTGGGGCAAGGAGAGGACTCAGTGAAGGGAGTGGAGGGACTGAGCAAAAAAGAACAAAAAGAAAGAGAAAAAACTCATGGACAGCACGGCAGTGTGGTGATTGCAAGAGGCTGGGGAAGGAGGGTACAGAGGGCATAAATGGTGATGAGAAGACTTGAATTGGAGGGGGTGTACATCTATGTGTTGTAGAATTGGGTACCTGATATCTGTATTGTTATGTCATCCAGTGTCACCCCAGTAAATTCAATTTTTTTAAAAGTATAAAAAATACAGTTTAAACTCCCCTAAGGTAAGAGTTTGTCTACTTATTAGCATAACCTTTGCCTGATGCAAAGTGCAAACCGTAAATATTTATGTACTCATAAATAAATTAATGATGAAATGCAGAATACAGTGCAAAGAATTTTTTTTTTTAAAATATTTTATTTATTGATTTTTTTTTTTTTTTTTTTAGAGAGAGAGGAGTGAGAGAGAGAGAGACAAAGAGAGAGAGAAGGGGGAGGAGCAGGAAGCATCAACTCCCATATGTGCCTTGACCAGGCAAGCCCAAGGTTTCGAACCGGCGACCTCAGTGTTCCAGGTCGACGCTTTATCCCACTGCGCCACCACAGGTCAGGCCAGTGCAAAGAATTTTTAAGAAAAAATAATTTAATATTAACTCTGAATTAATTGTGGAACATAGCAATATGGTGATCATTAGACATGTGCAATATATAACTAGAAATATAAATATGGAGTTAATTTAAGGAATATATCATTTAATGAATAAAGTATTTACAGGCTCATTTTATAAGTTTGAAAACAGCTAGTAGGAGTATAAAAGTAAGTAGAGCCAAACTATGCCCCCTGTCAAACTTAAATTGAGACTTTCCTTGTACTAAATAAATGAGATTACCTGGTAGGGAGGTGTGTGGTATAAGAGCTAAATATCAAAAGGTATCTATGAGAAATATAAATCTTTAGAGGAGGAAGAGGAACATAGGCTATATTAAATATGAGTAAAAGCATAGTCAAGGAAAAAGAGTTGTAAAAAATAAATTCTCTGAACAGAAAGAGAAGATTTATATGAGTGTATTTAGCAGTGCCAAATACTGCGGGAGGATTAAGTAGGATGAGAACAAAACCCAGGGATTGAATTTATTGATGAGGAATTCATTAGTAATTGTAGCAAAAGCTCTTTCTGTGTAGTCATAGAGATAAGAACCAACTTTAATACATTAGGGAATGAGGTGGAAATAGAGACATTGATATTAACTGCTTCAATGAGTTTTATCATAAAAGAAAAATAGGGCATGATATTTTGGGCAAGACAATTTAAAAGAAAGATTTTTTTTTCTTTTTAACATGGTAATGAGTAAACACATGAGTTAACTGAGGGGAGAGAAATTAAACAAGCAAGAAAAGCAGCACTGAAGAACAAATAAGGTAGAAAACAATGTGACAAAACCTGAGAAATAAGGTCAATCTCTCCTCTTCATTAAGAGAAATATCAGTTTATGTATTCCTAAAGAGAGGTCAGAGTCACATGTATACTAGACAGATTGCTTAAAAAATAATCATCAAGAAATATCTGCAATGGTATGTTTGTGATATGTCCTGCTATTTCATTTTGGATTATGAATACTATACACTTTGAATAGTTTCTGGGCTCTAAAAAGTTTTTGCCATAAATTTAATTTTAAAAAGTCATTGTCTCTGAGAAAATGATTAGCATTTTCTAATTTTACACATTATTCTTAAAAATCCCAATAGGAGGTTATCACTCTCCATTTCATAATGGTACTGCAAAGCAACTTGATACCCAATTTGATGACATCATTGCAGAGGTGTTAATACAAGCAGGATAAATTACAGGTTAATACAAGTGGTGAGATAAATGAAAAAATGACTAATGGGGATCTTACACATCAGATCTAGAACAAGAAAAGGGGTAGAGCACATTTTTCAAAACATAAGTGGACAGTGGTGGGGTAGTCAAATACATGTTCAAGATTACTTGGGTTTAGGACAGGGATCTGTCTCAGAGATTTTTGAATACAGTGTCTTTTTAGAGAGGACAGTCTTGATGATAAAGAAACAGGTTTAAAGTCGTAAGGGTAGTAAGGGTGCAGCTGAGATTTCATAAGAAGACATTGTTCTGAGAAAATGCATGATGCGAACTGTAATGGCTGAAATGTGTCTCTTTCTTCTCAGATTCATATGTTGAAGCCCTAACCCCCAGTGTCTAAAACTATAAGTTTCTAGAAACATGTTAAAGATGTGATTAAATAACAATCAGTCTTCAAATGTGTGCCCTAATCCAACATGATGATGTCATTATAAGAAGAGAAAATTTGGACACAGGAAGGGACTCCAGGGAAGCAACTACAACAAAGGAGAGACGATGTGAGAACACAACAAGCAGACAGCTGACTTCCGGTTAAGGAGAGGGGCCTCAGGAGCAAGAGACTCTACCCACAATTTCACCTTGGATTTCTACACTTCTAATTGAAAGAAAATAAATTTTTATTGTTTAAGCCCCCCAATCTGTGGAATTTTGTTATGTCAGTCTTATCATTCTAAAACACAAACCATCTCTTTAAATTGTTTTCTTTGATAAGCATTCCAAATTTTTCACTTCATAATGATGGTAATGACCAAGAAATAATACTTACAAGAAGAGTAACATCATAAAATTAGTAATAAAATCTAACATTTGCAATGATGTTTTACTGAATCTTTACCTCAACTACTATTATTCTCATTTTATGGGAAACCATTAAATAATTTCTCCAACATGGCCAAAAAAAAAAAAAATTAGTGGCAGAAACAGTGACTGTCAGTGATACATTGATTTCCTGGAATCCTGTATCTTTCAAATGACAGTTTGAGCAGTATACAGATAACTTATTAATAATGTAATAGATTGGAAAAAGAGCATAACTAAAAAAAAAGGTACATGTTCTGAGGTATAAAAATCTAAATCAAATAAAAAGACATTTAAGGGCCATTGCATAACATATATTTTCTAACTTGAAAAGTAATCTGACAGCTTTTTTAATCTGTAGTCTCTGGAGCAGATATAAATGAGGCAAAAATTAGATTCAGCCAAAGTTCTGTTTTTCCAGTTCAGCAAGTTTTTATAATTACTAACCATGAAATTTAAATTAGAAAGATGACTGCAAACATGTAAGAAGTAAGAGACATGGAAAGAGTGGGAAGGTAAATAGTTCGATGATCACAGCAAAGTATGATCATTTTCAGGGAGTTAATATTTGAGAGAATGAACTAGAAAAACAGAAGGTGATGGTCAGGGAGTTGGATATACCAAGTTGCAACTATAGAGGGGTTGCTATGATTAATGCTGGCCATTTCTGGATTGTGTATCTGCATGTAAGTGACTGAGAAAGACTGGAGCTAGACCTTTGACAGAAAAGAATTTAAGGTACCGAGAGGCTGGACCTTGAAAAGGTCATAAACATGTACATTATACTACTGAGGCATCCAGAATTAAAGCAATAATAGTATTGAACATATTAGATTGACCTAGGAGTTAAAAATAATGAAAAAATTGGGTCAATGTGCAAGGGTGAATAGATAACTGTGACAAGTTAGTGCACACTATAATTTCATTATATGCCTGACCTATGGTTGCACAGTGGTTAAAGAATCAACCTAAAAGCCATTCTCAGAAGATCTCGCTGAGGGGTTTGAGGATCCCCATCTGCCTATATAAACCTTTTCCAT
Organism: Saccopteryx leptura; assembly: GCF_036850995.1. Classification (NCBI taxonomy): domain Eukaryota; kingdom Metazoa; phylum Chordata; class Mammalia; order Chiroptera; family Emballonuridae; genus Saccopteryx; species Saccopteryx leptura. Next base: position 18,038,449 of record NC_089510.1, read on the forward strand.
ATATCTGGAGCTATTTGGAAAAAAGAACAGTGTTATTAACTAGATCTAATAAAGAAGGTAGTAGTTTGCAGGCGAAAAAGATTTGGTGTCTCCTGTTCATCAGCATTCAAAAGAAATGTAAATTTTTTTTTTTTTTTAAGTAAAAAGCATGATATGGTAGACCCGTCGGAGTCATTGGCCTGGTGTGCAGGATTCCCAGGTTCGATTCCTGGCCAGAGCACATGGGAGAAGCGCCCATCTACCTCTCCACCCCTCCCCCTCTCCTTCCTCTTCATCTCTCTCCTCCCCGCCTGCAGCCAAGGCTCCACCGGAGCAAAGCCACCCTGGGCACTAAGGATGGCCCCATGGCCTCCGCCCCAGTCGCTAGAATGGCTCCGGTTGTACCAGAGCAACACCCTGGATGAAGAAGATGGGGCACATATACACCATGGTATACTATTCAGCTAGGAGAAATGATGACATCGGATCACTTGCAGCGGAATGGTGGAGTCTTGGTAGCACTGTGTGGGGTAAAATGGGCGAATCAGAAAAAAACAGGAACTACAGGATTCCATACATTGATGGGATATAGAAGCGAGACTAAGAGGCATGGACGGGAGTGTGGTGGTTACGGGGGGTGGGGTGAGGGAAGGAGGGAGAGGAGGAGGGGGAGGGGTACAGAGAGAACTGGATGGAGGGTGGCGGAGGACGATCTCTCTTCGGGTGATGGGTATGCAACAGAACTAAATGACAAGATAACCTGGAAATATTTTCTTTGAATGCATGTACCCTGATTTATTGATGTCACCCCATTAAAATAAAAATTTATTAAAAAAAAAAAAAGAATCAACCTAGAACACTGTGGTTGCCAGTTCAAAACCCTGGGCTTGCCTAGTCAAGGCACATATAGGAGTTGATGTTTCCAGCTCCTCCCTCCTTTCTCTCTCTCTCTCTCTCTCTCTCTCTCTCTCTCTCTCTCTCCTCACTAAAATAAATAACATTTTTTAAACTAATTTAATTATATGACATTCAAAACTAATATTGTGTATTTATGTGTTTCTCAAGATGTGGACAAGTCCTGCCGGGGTGTGAGGACAACGGAAATGCAAAGACTTGACTCCTGGGACCAGGTTCAGTGACGCAGATCCACTTTATTCGGGAAGTAAACTAGCTTATATACATGGGTTCAGCCAATAGGATGTTATACTAGGACAAATGGCCAAATACGGTCAGGAGGCAGCCTGGCTAGCGCTGAGTCATTTTCATATAGCGGCGAACTCCCTTCAGGGTGTGCCAGGGAGGGATTATCCTTGCTGGAGTGTTCTCACAGCATAGCATCAGCCACAGATGTCAGGTAAATGCTCTGCACTCTACCTACATCAAGAGAAAGAAAATAATGATATGAAAGGGTATATCTAGAGCTACCACTCCAGCTATATATATATATATATGGTTTTGGTGATTATATGTATATATATATATATATTTATATATGGTTTTGGTGATTATATATATATGTTTTTGGTGATTATATATATTTATATATGGTTTTGGTGATTATATATATATTTATATGTGGTTTTGGTGATTATATATATATGGTTTTGGTGATTATATATATTTATATATGGTTTGGTGATTATATATATTTATATATGGTTTTGGTGATTTTATATATATATATGTTTTTGGTGATAAAGAATAATAAATTTTACAGTATAATAAAGGTAGGTAAAATGAGAAAAAGGAAAAAATGAAGAAACTAAACTATAAAGCCCTATATTCTATCAGGTGAGAGTTGACTTGGACCATAGGCATTTTTGGTATGTTTGTCAAAATTAAGTATAAAAGCCTTAATGATACTGATTCTAGTGAATTCAAGATAGATAATGTGACAAAGCTGTAAATAAGAGAAGAAGAGAAGGCATAAATTTTAGTTGGTATTTAGAGTCTATTGATACAAACAGATGACCAGGCTTCATAGGAAAGTACAACATTGAGCCACAACCTACAGCAACCTCCTTAAGAAACCAACCACCTTATCTATAATAAACCACAAGAAGCTAACTGCTTATAACAATTTATACTTATCAATTGTTTTAATTGCTCAAGTAGCAATTCAAGAAATAAAGCAATAACCTCTTTATAGTAATAAAACCCAAATGGCTAACACTATATTACTAATTGATAGCTCCCTTCATTTTCTTCCAAATTCCCCCTAGAAAGCCAAATATGCAACCATGGTCAATCATGTAAGATGTTCTGATTCTAGTTTGCTTCCACAGCTATCCTATGCCAGCAACCTCCAATCAGAGTATGTTGAAAGCCTTTTTCTTTCTTTTAGTGTATAGTTTTCCTACTCTTCTGCCTACCTTTGAGTCCCTGTTAAAACACAAGTGATGATGGCTGACTTTCTCGCCCTAGCCTTTCCATATTAAACATTAATAATGAGGGCAGAGATTTCAGGTGAGTTATAGTCTTTCTCTCTCATCCAACTATAATGGTGACACATTTTGAGATTAAGATCTTACTCCATATATACGTGACCATTTTATTCTTGGTTGATAGAATGGAGGATTTGGAGGAAACTTAATATACTTCCATTTTAGAGTCTTTTCTCTAAACCATCTCTGTGTTAACATTTTATCCTAATTCAAATCTTTTGCTCAGATATCTTCTTGGAGAGGCCTCTACTGATTATAAAATTTTATACTGCAATCTATCTCTTTTCTCCTTCCTCAACAATCATTCGCTATGTCCCCTGCCCTACACTTCTCATACTTAATATATTTCTTATATTTCATATTTCTTATATTTTATGTTAGTTTGTATTACAACCCTTCTGTACTAGAATACATCATATTTAACTGTAGAAAATGATTTTTTCCCCTTACTGGTGAATGGGTCCCAATTTCTAGAGCAGAACTTGGCAAAAAGGTCTTATAAATATTGTTTAAAAAATGACAATCTCTATGCATAGAAATGTTCTTATAGTTAAACCATTTCCAAACATGACCTCTATTTTAAGTTTCAGGCCTACATTGTCAAAATAAAAAATATACAGACTTGTTTCTGATAAGCTATTTTCTGTTGATGTCACCAAAAAGTAAGAACTAACACTGAGTTAATATTTAAATGTAAAAACAACCTAAGATTGTACCTGGATATATGTGCTGATCACTAAATCTTTTCAGAAACTCCTTATATTTTTCATTCCTTAAATCCAGAGCAGTAACAATGGCATCTCCCTAACTCCCCCTTATATAGTACAAAAGGAACTGTTATTAACTAGATTTTTTCTGTTTGAGCCAACATCTCATTTTTCTATGTCTAATATTTTCAATAATGATTTATGTATCTCAAAATTTAAAGGTTATTTATAAATTTGCCCTCTCTTGCTAAAAGATCCTTAAATAATTTAAAGCATATGACAACAAATTTTTCAAGATAATTTTTGCCTAATTTTTTTTTTACAGGGACAGAGAGAGAGTCAGAGAGAGGGATAGACAGGGACAGACAGACAGGAACGAAGAGAGATGAAAGCATCAATTATCAGTTTTTCGTTGTGACATCTTAGTTGTTCATTGATTGCTTTCTCTTTTGTGCCTTGACCATGAGCCTTTAGCAGACCGAGTAACTTCTTGCTTGAGCCAGAGACCTTGGATCCAAGCTGGTGAGCTTTCTGCTCAAGACAAATGAGGCCTTGTTTAAGCTGGCGACCTTGGGGTCTCGAACCTGGGTCCTCTGCATCCCAGTCCGATGCTCTATCCACTGTGCCACTGCCTGGTCGGACTTGCCTAAATTTTCAAAGATACTACAGTTGCAATTTATAACATAGTTTTAATTCAGTGCACTAAAATGTATCAGTAATTATTATAGTCAGAATTATGTCTCTCTCAAATTTACATGTTGTAGTTTTGACCCCGCTATACCTTATAATTTGACTGTATTTAGAAGTAGGGTTTGTGAAATAAGGTCATATGAATAGTTTCTCATAAGATATGACTGGTGTCTTTAAAAGAAGAAGATATGTGAACACATGAAGGAAAACCAGTGATGCAGAGGCAAAGAGGAAAGCCCATGTGAGAACACAGCAAGAGGGCAGTCATCTGTACCCCAGAAGAGCAATCTCAGAAGAACCCAAACCTGCCGATGCCTTGATATTGAAGTTCTAGCTTCAGGAATTGCGAGAAAGTAAATTTATGTTGTTTATGCCACCCATTCTGTAGTATTTTGTCACAGCAGCCCTCGCAAATGAATACAATACTATTTAAATTATTTCTCTCAGTGAAGGTCAATTTTCAAAATAATTGATGGAAAAAGCAACTGGATACTTTTCAGTGATAATTATTTCTGAACTCTACTTCTCTTTTACTAACAGAATGACAATGCTTTTATTTATATCACACAATCAGCATCAGCCATAGCAGCTGCCATTTTCTGAAACAAAGTAAATGTCAAAGGTTGGTTTTTATTCACTGTCACTGTATCTGGTTGTTATTAAACTGTGTTCTCCCAAAATTTATATATTAAAGACCAAACACCAAGATGCTCAATTTGGCTATAAGATTTGTAAGGTGGTAATTAAGATTAAATGAGACCATAATAGTGGGGCTCTAATCCTGTAAGACAGATGTCTTTATAAGAAAGAAATATATATCAAACCTTTCTCTCTTGCCCTTATGCATATACACAGAAAAAAAAGACCATGTGAAAACACAGTGAAACAACACTCTCTCCAAGATAAGAAGAGAGAACTCAACAGAAACTAACCCTGTTGATATCTTCACCTTGAAATGTCATCTTATTACTTTTTAAAATTTTTTTTGATTGAGAGACAGAATAAGGGAGCAAGGACAGGGGAGCATCAACTCATTGCTCCATTTAGTGGTTCCATTTATTCTATTCTTTATAGGATAGGTATATTTTTATTTTATTTTCTAGGTCACAGTATTTGGTCAATATTGTCTTTTTGAATTTGTTCTAAGTATTATGATTCATTTAATATCTATAAAGCCTGATGTCAACAAGATGGAGACCTAAGTTGTTCCTGACTTTGTTCTTCACAGTAACAACAAATAGCATTTTATGGGCAAGAAACAGTTAAGAGAATTTTAGAACATGAGGGTGAGGTTAAATCTCCCACTACAGCACAGACTGAATTAGAATGAAAAAAGAAGAAACTACATACTTACTACACTGCCCTTCCTCCAAGCTAAAACAGCTCCATGCAGAGAGGTTTCCCTTGTGTCTATGGTTTTTTCAATGGAAAAAGAATCAAAGAGAACATACAGCATCCTCCATGTTCTGTATCACTCTATAGCCATTTCATATTCTACTCTACTTTCTTCCCACATTGACCACAGGGGAATCTACAGAGCTAAAACATTGGGATTCAGATTGTGGTGGAGGTGTGGAATAGCTTGTAACACTTAGCAATCCGCTCTTGGCAGATCAAGTCCTGCCTGTAGAGCTCAAGTAGTAGTTCCTCCCATCAGTTTTGCTCATCTGCAGAATGAAACTGGTGGTGAAAACTGACCAGGGAGCTCAGCAGGGTTTGGGTCTGTTTGATTAAGGTCCTAAAATGAGAAGATTCACTGAACTTGAAGCTTGGTCTGTTTTCACTCAGGCAGGATCGCCTAGTTATAACTACTTTCATAGCTGAGAGTGGCTTCTGGGTTCATTGGACTAGATGCGCAACACTCAAGCCAAGAGGCAAGAAGGCAGAGCCGAACTGCTTCTCAGGGAAAGTCAATATTAAGTGTGAATGGCCCTCCTGTTGAGACCAGGCAAAGAAGTTATTTCATGGTCACACACATTGCTGAGTGTAGCTCATGGACCCTACACACTGAAAAATTTGTTTAGAAAGACTTGGAAAATGCCTGGAGTGGTCCTCCCCATCCCACCCAGGGAGGAAAACTAAGCCATAACCCACTCACTTCTGAGTGTGGCTTTCAACCACTCTGGCTAGAAGGTGTAGTGGAAACATCTGGAGCTCAAGCAGAGAGTACTACAAGCAGAGCAGACAGTCTGCAAAACATAAACATTGGCCTTGATGAGTCAGGGAACTTAGAGCATAGGTCAGCTTGAATCAAGACCAAAAGAAAAGAGCCTTACTGACCTTGAGGCTGGCACCTCTACTGCATTCAGAAAGTAAAAATCATTTGTTAGCCCTTCTAATTGCTGACGACCTGACTAAGGAACATAACCAAAGCACATAGGGAACTTCTCAGACCGTTCAAAAAGCCTGCTTAGAGAATATTTTAAAAGAGCACAGCCTTTGACTGTCACCATCTACAGAGCAAAACTGATGGTCTCACCTGGCCAAGAATTTTAGTACAAACTCTTGCCTGGATCCTGCATGTTGCCAACCAAGGAAAAGAAACTAATTTACTTGTCATATACTGTGTATATTACCCAACCTCTTTTATCCAGTAAGCCATTTAATAAAAAAATCAAGCAACTTCAGAGTGCATTCTATGGCCTCCTTTGGATAAGAAAACAAGCCAGCAGTCCCATTCAATGGCTTTTAGGCAGGGAAACAATACCTTTGCCCAAATGCAGAGCTTGGACAGTTGCCTTGCCCCAAAATAGACACTGCTAACAGTTCCCATCTGTCTAAGGATTTTACAAGAAGACACATCAGAAATGTCTGGAGAAGAACTCTTTTTGCCAAAATGAATCTGCAAAGTCTAGAATAGGAGACCACTTACCCAAATGGTCAGATAATAACGTAAGAAATCAAGAATTATAAAAACTCAAGTAAATATGATGTCACCAAAGAAATTTACAAAGTTCTAAAAATTTACCCAAAAGTAATGGAGATCCATGAACTTTTAACAAAGATTTCAGAAAAATGTTTAGTGAGTTACAAGAACACAGGTACACGGACAACTAAATAAAGATATTGAGCAGTGTAAGAGAAACCTTAAGAAAGAAAGAATGTCTGTTTCCTCTTAATACACTCAAATGTCTTTTAGTTTTTGATCTTGATGAGAGCCAAAGTACTCTAAATAGGTTGAACTTAATGTAGCTACCCTAAAAATACATTGTAATTAAATTGTCAAAATCAAGAAGATAATGCAGCAAGAAGATAATAGTTTGATATATTCAAAATACTGAAATAAAAAAAAACCTGTCAATTGAGAATTCTATATCCTTAAAGCTATCTTTCAGAAATAGAGGGGTAAATTTTTCCTCAATAATCAAAAGCTGAGAGAGCTCAGAGTTTATCCCTATTAAACCTGCCTTACAAGAAATGAGAAAGGAAGTTTTTAGAGTAGGAGTAAAAAGATATTAATAAAAATTATAAAAACATAAGAAGTTATCATACAATTTAATGTTAATGGTAAATATATAGCCAAAGTCAGATTATGTAATATGACAATGATGGCACATAACTCACTGACAACTCTAATATAAAAGTTAAAAACAGGTCCTGGCTTGTTGGCTCAGTGCTACAGGGTTAATGTGGCATGTATATGTCCCTGGTTTGATTCCCCGTCAGGGCACACAAGAGAAGTAACCATCTGTGTTGCTACCCTGCCTCCTCTGCTCCCTCTGTGTCTCCCCTCCGAAGGTCATGGCTGATTGTCTCCAGCAAGTTGGCCCTCTGAGCTGATGATGGCTCCATGGCCTCCACCTCAGGTACTAAAATAGCGTGGTTACAGAGCAACAGAGCAATGCTCCAGATGGACAGAGAATCTCCTCATAGGGGGCTTTTCAGGTGGATCCCCATCAGAGAGTATGAAGAAGCCTGTCTTTCTGCCTTCCCTGCTCTCACTTATTTTTTTAAAAGAAAAGTTAAAAAATGCAGTAAAAACCTTATAATTACAATAATCTCTTATTAGTTAGACAATATAAAAATATGCTATCTGTAACATCATTAACTTAAAATGTGTGAGGGAAGAGAAATAAAAGTGTAAGGTTTAGAAATTCTGTTAAAGTTGCTAGCAGTTTAAATAAGGTGTTATAATATTAACATGTTTTCTGTAAGCCTCATGGTAAACATTAAAAAAACTGAAGTATTTACACAAAAGAACATGATTAAAGAACTCAAAGCATACAGGTAACAAAAAGACATTGAAACAAAAAAAGACAGCAAGATAAGAACAATGAAACAGCAATAGATCTTCAAAACAACCATAAAAACCAATATGGCAATAATAAGTTCAATATGGCAATAATAAGTTGATAATTATTTTAAACACAAGCAGAATAAATTCTCCAATGAAAAGATCTAGAATGGTTCAATAGTTTAAAAAAATTGACTTTGGGTGAGGGGTATGCAACATAATCAAATGTCAAAATAATCTGGAGATATTTTCTCTGACCATATGTACCCTGATATCAATGTCACCCCATTAAAAGAAAAAAAAAGAAAAAAAAGTGGGTCTAACATACTGTAACTTAAACAGTCCACACATTGTCTGGTTTTTAAATAGAGTTTATATCTCTTCAACTTAAAAAAAAAGTAAGAACCAAAAATATGCTGTTAACAAGAGACTCAAATTAGCCTTAAAGATTCCCATAGAAAGTGAGTGAAAGAATAATAAAAAAAAAGCTTGTCTCAAGTAAATGGTAACAAAAAATGTAGAGGTAGCTATATTTTTATTAGACTACGCTTTAAACTACAAATGGTTAAAAAAGACAAAGAATATAATTATACTATGACAAGGGGTCAATTCATCAAAAATATTTAACAATTGTAATTATTTATGTGCCCAACTTTGGTGCACATAAATATATAAAGTAAAATTAACAACAATGCAATAATAGTTGGGGACTTTGATATGCCATTCTCAACAATGGACAGATCATTCCAGCTGGAAAGTAAACAGTGCATTTGAACAACAAAACAGATCACATGAACCTAATAGACATAAAAAAATGTGTGTCTAACATAAGGATACACCTTCCTCTTAAGAGCCCATGAAAAATTTTCTAGGATAAAGCACATGTTATGCATAAACTAGTCTTAGCAAATTTAAGATTGAAATCACACTGTCTTTTCTTACCACAAAAGTTTCTTTTTTGGTAGTGTCCCTTTCTGGCTTTTATATCAGAATGCTAGCCTCATAAAATAAGTTTGGGAGTGTTCCCTCTACTTCAGTTTATGCAAGAATCTTATTCAGTCTTGGTGGATTATATGTTCCTAATTCTTTTCCATTTTGTTTATAGGTTGTTTGGCTTAACAATAGTAGTCTCTTATGTTTGCTTTTTGTTCTTGTGGTTGTTGTCCATATTTCTGTGGTATCAGTTGTCTCCTTTTTCAATTATAAATTCTTGATTTGGGTCCTTTCTTTTTTCTTTAGTTAGTCTAGGTAAAGATGGCCAAGTTTATCTTTTGAAATAACAAACTCTTAGGTTAGTCAAACTTTTCTGTTTTTCTTTCAGTTCTGTATTTTATTTATTTCTACTCTTATTTTAATTATTTCCTTTCTTTTATTAACTGTGGGATTAGACTATTCTTTCTTTTCCTAGAATCAAATGTGATTTATCCTTGGAATGCAAAATTTTTTCAACATATGCAAATCAATAAATGTGATATATCTTATTAACAGAAAAAAATAAACTAAATGATTATTTCAATACATGTAAAAAACATTTGAGAGAATTTAACATCTGTTTATGGTTTAAAAAGTCATAAAATCATGTATAGAAGAAATATATTTTATTTTATTTATTTTTTTTTCATTTTTCCAAAGCTGGAAACGGGGAGGCAGTCAGACAGACTCCCGCATGCAGGATCCACCTGGCATGCCCACCAGGGGGCGATGCTTTGCCCCTCCAGGGCCTCTGCCCCAGGGCTAGAGTGGGGGGTCTTTCAAAAATGGCCATGCGTATTTTCAAATGCTCTTAGATTGGGGCTACAGATAAAGGGACAGTATGCCTATAAAAGGAATAGATGAAAGTATGTGGCTCTAACCAGTCTCTGTGAAGAGCTACAGTCTTGCTCTACTCTCTTAAGGATAACTTATACCTTCTCTATTAACCCTTGCAGCTTTTCAGGAAGAAACAAGGAAGAAGTACATGTCTACGATAGTGGATATATTCATGTTTCCTTTACAGCACATGCGAAAATCAGAGACCGGTGTTAGACCTCTCAATATCCCCATAGTGAATACACTTTTGTGGAGATCAGACAACAAAGCTGTCAGTCAATGTTGGATTCCTTTAAAAGTATGAAAGAACAAGGGAGTTGAAATATGCAGGAATAAATTCCTTTATTTTGCCCTTAGAGATCTTAGATAATCTTGCATTTCTAAGAACTGCAGAAGAACACAGGGAAAGTTGACAAGGCAGGATCTAAGAGTAACATTTCAACCTTGTCTCGTAAAAAGACCTTGAGACCCTTTTCTCTCAAAATGGAAAGGAAGAGATTTGGTCTGAGAAAAGCAATATTGTTAAAAATGTCATATCCCTGATAGAGTAGGACTCTAAGGCCTTTAAGAGCTAATGATACATTCCCTGTTAGAATAATAACTTTTTTTTTTTTACAGATTCTTTATCTCCCTCTCAAGAACCACATTCCCCCATCCTCAAAGAAATGCATAATACAGAAGTGTGTGAAAAAGAAATAATACATTGTGGAAGGGGGACTACAGAAATATCATCTTACCATTTCAAATTCCTTATATGTTAAGTGCTGTGCAACTGTTCAAACAAATTGATTTAAACTGTAACAAATTATTTCTATAACTTAATGTTTTAAATAGATCAGAAATTAAAGAGACAGATTTATCATTTTGCCCACCCTTAGAGAAGTGGTAGTTATTTATATAACATATTTTATTTACCATTATTTTAAAAATATTTTTATTAACTATTTTTAGAGTGGTGTTATGTTTACAGTCAATTTAGGAAAAAAGTATAGTGTTTTTCCATATGTTCCATAAACCACATATAGTAACCTTCCCTGTGATTAGCATTTCTTGACAGAATGGTTCATGTGTTCTAACTGATACATCATAATCACCTCAAGTCCACAGTTTACATTATGAATCACTTTTTTGGGGTTTTGCATTCTATGGGTTTGAATAAATGTGCAATGACAATTTTCCAGCATTATTGTTTCATAATACAGAGTTTTTATTGCCCAAATATCTTGTTTTCCACCTGGTTGTTCCTCACCTCAATGCCTGGCAACCAGTGATCTTTACTGTCTCCCAAGTTTTGTTTTCTTTCAGAATTCATATAGTTGGGATCAAACAGCCTGTTGTTTCTTCAGATGAACTTCTTTCCCTAAGCAATAGGTATTCAAGTTTCCTTGATATCTTTTCATGGTTGATAGCTCATTTATTTTTAACACTAAATAATATTTCTTTGTTTGAATTTACAACAGTTGATCCATTTACCTACTCAAGGACATCCTGCTTGCTTCCAAGTTCTAGCAAATATGAACAAAAGTGATATACACATTCATGTACAGGCTTTTGTGTGTTCATAATTTTTTAGCTCCTTTGGGTAAATACTAAGAGAGAAATTGCTGGATTCTATGATAATGATATATTCAGTTTTGTAAGAAACCACCAAAATGTTTTCCAAAGGGTCTGTATCATTTTACATTTATACCAACAATATGAAAGAGTTTTTATCATTCCACATCTCACCAGTATGTGTATTGTTGGTGTTCTAGATTTGGGCCATTTTAATAGGTATGTAGTGATACCTTGTTGTTTCAATATTTATTTCCCTGATGACATAATATATGAAGCATCTACTCATATAATTATGTCCCGTGTGTATATCTTCTTCAGAATACTGTCTTGTTAATGTCCTAAGCCCATTTTAAAGTTATATGGTATGTCTTTTAAGTGTTAATCGTAAGTATTGTTTTGTTAATTTACAGTAACATTCCTTGATCTGATGTCTTTTGCAACATTTCATCCCAATTTGGCTAGTTTTGTTCTACAGACATTGTCTATTGCAGAACAGAAGTTCCTACTTTTAATAAAGTTCACCATTCCATATGTATGTGTCATAGAATATGGTTTTGATATTGCATTTAAAAATTTATTGCTATACTCAAGATCATCTATGTTTATTCTTTATCTTCTAGAATATTTTAATAGTTTTGCGTTTCACCTTTAGATCTGTATTCCATTTAGACTTACTTTTTGAAGGGTAGAAAGTCTGCGTCTAGATTTATATGTGTGGCTATAGATGCTGTTGTTCCTGCAGCATTTGTTGAAGAGACAATTTCTACTACATGGTATTGTGAAAGATCAGTGGACTATACATGTGTGTCTATTTATGCTTCATTTATTATTTTTTTATTAATACTCTCTTGTTTTGATCACTGTAGCTTTATATTAAGTACTGAAGTCACATAGTGTTAGACCTTCCATTTTGTTCTTTCCTTCAATATTCTGCTAGTTTTTCAAGGCCTTTTCATTCTCCCTATAAAGCTTATAATAAGTTTATAGATATATTCAAAATAACTTGCTAAAATTTTTATTGGTCCTACAGTGAATCTATATATCAATTTGGAAATAAATGACATTCTCACAATATTGAATTTTTCTATCTAGAATATTTCTTCTTCAGTATTGAGTTGTCTATTCAAATTGTCTAAACATGAAATATATCTCTGCTATTTAGCTCTTTGATTTTTTTAATCAAAGTTTTGTAGCTTTTCTCATACTTATCTTGTACATATTTTGTTAGATATATACATAAATTTAAATTTCATTTTGGAGGTGCTCATATAAATGGCATTATTTTTTTACAATTTCAAATCCTACTTGTTTATTGTCAGTTTATAATAAAACAATTGAGTTTTATATAATTAATCTTGTATTTTGCAACCTCACTGTAGTTCCTTACTAGCTCCAGGAGACATTTGTCAATTCTTTTGGATTACCTGCACAAATAATCATGTTGTCTATGGACAAAGGAAATTTTGTTTCTTTTTTTTCTCAATGTGTGTGTATGTGTATTTTCTGTTTCTTCTCTAATTGCATTAGCTACAACCTCTAGAATGATGTTAAAGGAAATGGTAAAAAAGGAAAATTTTGTTTTTTACCTCTCTTGGGGGAGAAATTTCAAGATTCTCAACATTAACTATGATGTTCACTGTAGTTTTTTGTAGACATTCTTTGTTAAGTTAAGACATTGCCTTTTATTTCTGCTTTTACTGTTAGTTTATATTATAAATGATTGTTGTCAAAAGCTTTTTTTGCATTTATTAATACGACCATGTGATTTGTTTTAGCCTGTTGACATGATGGATTACATTAATTGATTTTTGAATTTTGAATCAGCATTGCATCTTTGAGATACATACCAACTGGTGAAGGTATATCCTTGTTTTATATAGTGTGAAATTTGTTATATTAATATTTTTTTGAGAAATTTTGCATCTGTTCATGAGAGATATTGGTCTATATTTTTAAGATAATGCCTTTGTCTAGTTTCAATGGTATAATCAAGGTCTCACAGAATCTGTTAGGCAGTATTCCTCTCTATCTATCTTTTAAAAGAGATTGCAGAGGATTGGTTTAATTTATTCTTTAAATTTTTGATGGAATTTCCCAGTTCACTCATCTGGGTATGATTTTTTACTTATTTCTTTTAAGTTTTAGAATGTGGCTAATTATTAAGTATTTTTAATAATTACGAGCCTATTCAATTGTCTATTTTTTTCTTATGTGAGTTTTGGTAATTGTGTTTTTCAAGAATTTATTTATTTTATTCAAGTTATTAAATTTGTGGGTTATACATTAGTTGATAGCATTTCTTGGTTATTCCTTAATAGCCATAGAATGAACAGTCATGTACCCTTGTTTATTTCTGATATTAGTAATGTATATCTTTTCACTTTTCTCCATTGTTAGCCTGTCCAGAGAGGTTTATCGATGTTATTACTGTTTTAAAAGAACATGCTTTTTAAAAAAATTTCATTTTCTTCTTTGATTTTATATTTTATTTATTTCTGTTTTAATTCATATTTATTTTTCTCTGTTTTCTCTGTAATTAAATAGTGCTCTTGTTTTTAGTTTAACAAGTTCAAATTTTAAATTATTGATTTTAGACCATTCTTATTTTTCTAAAATATACATTCACAGATACAAATTTCCCTTTAAGAAACGCTTTTGATTTATTCCACAAAATTGGACTAGTGTTTTCATTTTAACTTAGTTCAAAATATTTTATTTTCTCTTCAAATATCTTCTTTTACCTGTATGTTGTTTACATGTGTTCCATTTTATACCCATGTACTTTAGAGTTTTTCATTTATCTTATTTTTATTAATTTTTAAGTAATCCCATTGTGGTCTGGGAGCCTACATTATATGATTTTGTTCATTTTTTATTTGTTAAAGTAAAATTATGATCCAAAACATGGTCTATCTTGATAAATATTTTATGTGAGCTCACAAGAATGTGTATTCAGCAAAATGAAGTAGTGTGTAGATGTCAACCACCAGTTGATTGATGAGGTTGAGTTCCACTTTGTCTTTATTGACTTTCTTCTGTAGGATCTCTACATTTATAAGAGTGGGTTTGGAAGTATTCAACTATGACAGTGAATTCATCTCTTTCTCATTGCAATTATATTATTTTTGAATTTATGTAGTTGAAGTGATATTGACAGACTGGTACACTTCAACCATTTTTATGTTTCTTAGAAAAATTATCCCTTTTATCATTATGATACCTTTTCTTTACCCCTGATTATTTTCTTGCTTTGAAGTCTTTTCTGTCTGAAATTAATTTATTTTGATTAGTGTTTATAGAACAAATTTATCTTTATGCATTTATTTTTAATCTATCTGTGTATTTAAAATAATTTTTAATGGCATCAGAGCCATGGTGGAGTGAGAAATACAGTTAAACTCTCTTCTTGAAATTTCAACAAACTGAACAGCTATAATTCAGTGAAGAAACTCCAGCGGGCTCACAGGCTTTCCAGAACGATCCACTCACCCACTTGACTAAAGGTGGGAAGGGTTAAAAAAACACGTGGCAGAAGATAAGAAGGACTCAAACAGGGCTCCAGAGAGGGGAGAAGCATGAACTGCCCAGGCTTTTGTCTGCCAGGGCTCTTGCGATGAGAGAAACCTTAAATGACTGGGTCTCCTTCTGCTGAGAGAAGCAGAAAGTTTGGGGGAAATTTGTAGAAATACTCAGCCAAGGCAGCAAAATGTGGTGTCACCACCCGTATAAGCATTGTATGCCCACAGCCTGCACTTGAACAGAGACACAAGAGTACAAAATGTGGGCTCCAGCTTTCCAGATACCACCTGCCTCCACTCACAGATATAGAGAGTGGCAAAAACATCCCCCACAGCTAGTTCTACAGGGCCACCCTTCCCCATAAAAAAAATGTTCTATGTCTGTTTCCCTGGTCTGTTGAGATAAAGGGAGGAGTACGTGAGGGCTTGATCACCATTTCAAAAGTTGTAAATCTTACAGCAAGCTTCACCTATCATGATGATGACAGCCCCACCTCCATCATCTGACAGCAGCTTCTCAGCAGAAGCCAGCCTGAGATTTCAGAGCTAAAAATTGTAATTCAGTGCCACCTAGAGGAAAAAATGAAAAAGAAAATCTTGGAAGTCCTTTTCTGTTTACTTGGGTATTTGGGGAGGATTTTCATTTTCTTCTAATTTGGGGGGGGGTTCATTTTATTTTTGTTGTGTTGTTTTTTGTTTGTTTGTTTTTGTTCATTATTCTCTTTCATTTTTATTCTTTAATTTTTAATTTTTAATTTATTTTAA
Source organism: Saccopteryx leptura (assembly GCF_036850995.1). Lineage (NCBI taxonomy): Eukaryota > Metazoa > Chordata > Mammalia > Chiroptera > Emballonuridae > Saccopteryx > Saccopteryx leptura. The sequence continues at coordinate 18,054,152 of NC_089510.1, forward strand.
TTGTTTTTTTCTTCTTAATTTCATAAAAATATTATTCTCAAATGTCTTCAAGGCAGAAAAAAATATATACCATGGCTACCCAAAAAAGATAGGCAGTGAAGAAGGAAAATTAAAAAAAAAACCTGCATAATGCACCCTCATTCACAAGAAAACCTTGGGCTAAACAATAGAAAATTCAAAATTGAAATTTTGAAAATACTCAAGGAGAAATGAGAAAACACTGACAGGTAACTTAATGAGCTCAGAAAACAAAACAACTACTTTAGCAAGAAGATTGAAACTTTCAAAACAGATAAAAAATCCAATATATGAATTAAAAAGAAGCTAGCAATTGTAACTCATACAACAGGCCAGAGAGAAGATAGAATCAGTGATATTGAAAACAATAAACAAAAAATAATACAGAGGGAAGAAGAGGGACTCAATAATGAAAAGGGAAGAGTGAGTTCAATGAAAATTATCTAACTACATAAGAAAAATCTATCTATGAATAATTGATATTTCAGAAGAAGGGAGGAAAAAGGGATTGAGAGTCTATTTAGTCAAATAATTGATAAGAACCTCCAAAGCCTACGGGAAGAATCAAATCCTCAAATGGAACAACAAACAGAATACCTAGTTACCTCAACCCAAACAGGCCTTCTCAAAGACATATTGTAATAAAACTCTCAAAGCAGCTAAGGAAAACATATAAAGGAAGACCCATATGGTTATTATCAGACTTCTCAGCAAAAGCTGTACAAACCAGAAGAGGTGCAACCAAACATTCCAAGTACTGAAAGAAGGAAACTACCAGCCAAGAATAGTGTATCCATCAAAGTTATCTATCAAAAATGAAAGAGAAATAGAAACTTTTCTAGATACTGAAACTGAAGGAATTTATTACCAGAAAACTCTTCCAACAGGAAGTTCTCAAGGGGGTTATCCTACCAAATACAAAGAATAAACAACATAAACATACAAGAAAAACCTTCAACAAGCTTACCATATAAATAAAGAGAATCTGTGACAACAAAACCATAAGAGGGGAGATATAAATATCCACAAGGGAAGAAAAGACAACAATTATGAATGGCACTATATTAAACTAAAAAGCTTTTGCACGGCAAAAGAAACTAACAATAAAAGAAACAGACAGCCAACAGAATGGGAGTTGATACTCACAAGCAACGGCTCTGTTAAGGGATAAAGATCCAGAATATATAAAGAACTCACAAGACTCAACAACAAACAAATGAATAATTCAATTAAAAATGGGGACAGTAATTGAACAGACACTTCTCCTAAGAAGACATACAAATGGCCAACAGATATATGAAAAGATGCTCATCTTCATTAGCTGTTAGAGAAATGCAAATCAAAAGTACAATGACATATTACCTGAAACCTGTTAGATTGGCTACTGTCAACAAGACAGTAAATCTTGGATAGGCTGTGGAGAAAAAGAAACCCTCATTCACTGTTGGTAGAAATGTAAACTAGTACAACCATTATGGAAGAAATTATGGTGGTTCCTCTAAAAATTAGAAATAGAATACAACCCAGCAATCCCTTTACTGGGTATCTACCCAAAAAACTCAAAAACATTGGTACATAAAGACACATGCACTCCTATGTTCATCGTAGCATTATTCACACTGGCCAGGATGTGGAAACAACCAAAGTGTTCCTAAATAGAAGGTTGAATAAAGAAGATGTGGGACATATATACTGTGGAATACTACTCAGCCATAAAAAATAATGATATTTTTTGCCATTTATGAAAACATGGATGGATCTTGAGAACATTATACTAAGTTAAATCAATCAGAAAAATCTAAGAAGTGTATGATTTCACATATAGGTGGGATATATAACTGAGATTCATGGGCACAGATAAAGGTGAAGTGGTTACTAGAGTGAGGGGGTGGGGAAGAGAGTAAATAAGGACAAATATAAAGTGACAAAAAGTGATTTGACTTTGGGTGATGGGCACACAATGCTGTCAACAGTTCAAGTGCTATAGAGATATTCACCTAAAACCTATGTAGTCTTAGTTGATCAACATCACTCCATTAAATTTGCTTTCTAAATAAAAAAATAAAATAAATAAAATAAAATGGCTTTCTTATATGCAGCATGTGGTTTGTCCTATTTTTTATACATTTTGACAATTTCTACTTTATAATTACTGGATTAAACCATTGACAGAATGATTATTAAAATAGTTGGATTAACATATTATCCACTTTTACTTTTTGTTCTTGTTCATTGTTTCTACAATATGTTGTTTTCTAGTCATTTTCTGAATTTTGTTGTTTTGACTGAGCATTTTATATGATTCAATTTTCTCTCCTTTCTTAACATATCACTTCTTTTTAAAACATTTTAATGGTGTCCCTAGAGTTTGCAATATACATTTACAAGTATTTAAGTTCTTTTTCAATTAATAGTATACTGCTTGATGGGCAGTAGTAAAGTTACCTTATAACAAATAATCCTCAATTCTCCCTTCTTTCTCTAATATAATTATTGTCATTTATTACAGTTACAAACACACATAAGCATGTGTAATTATTTATAATAGAAAATATTATATATATATATTATATTATGTATAAAATAGTAATACATATAATTTATTTTACAATACTTATAGTTAAACATTTCATATCATACATAAGATACATACATAAGAATACATAAGTAAATACTACATTGGTATTATTTTCAAAGTTGCTATTTTATTTTTACTTATTGGCAAAGTAGAGGTCTTAAGAAGTCAATCAATAGGATTCTTAGCTCTTAGTTGAGCATTCTTAAGTGACTCTTTAGAAATAATAGAATAAGGTTTTTCTAACACGTTGAATTCAGTCCTGGATTTTTATTCCTGGATTTTTTTAATCTGTAAAATGCATACATGCAATTACCCTTTGTACCTTGTATTTTTTGTTATGGAAATTAAGTATGGGGGAACAACTTAACCTATAATAGCTTTAAATATTAGAATTTTTTATGCTCTTGGTAGACCAAGCTGATAGCTCTGTGTCTTTCTGGTGTTTGCACTATGTAATGAGTGTTTTTATTCTTCTATAAGTGAGAAGAGGGAAAATAGAGAAACAGACTCCTGTATATGCCCTGAATGATGCTCTGCCCATCTGGGGTCATGCTAGCAACTGAGCTACTTTTAGTGCGTAAGGTGGAGGCTCTACGTAGTCATCCTTAGTGTCCAAGTGATGTACTCAAACCAATTAAGCCACACCTCTGGATGGGGAAGAAAGAGAAAGAAAGTGCAGGGGTGGAGAAGCAGATGGTCACCTCTCCAGTGTGCCTTACCCAGGAATCAAACCAGGGACATACATACGCCAGGCTGACACTCTACCAATGAGCTGACCAGCCAGGGCTATAATGCTTTTAATACCTGTAGATTCTGTTGTGCTTTTCTGTATAATAAATATTTTTCATTTTGCCAAATACATTTCTGAATCATATTACTTTCTTTTTTTCTAAAGAATTTATTTTAACATTTCCTGCAAAGCAATTCTATTGGCAACAAATTCCCTGAATTGCTGTTTTTCTAAGTAAGTTTATTTTTCCTTCATATATATATATATGTATATGTATATATGTATATATATATTCAGGTTATATAATTTTATATAATATATATATATTCAGGTTATATAATTTTAGAATTGTGTTGTTGTTTTTCCCTCTGAATATTTTAATATTTCATTCCACTTTCTTGTTTGCATAGCTTCTGGGGAGAAATTAGTTGTATAATGCTTATCTCCATTTCTCTATAAGTCATTTTTTCCCTCTGGTTTCTTTTAAGATTTCTTTCTTTCTCTTTGATTTTAAAGTAGTATAAAGTGATATTCCTACAGGTGTAGCTTTCTTTGCTCTTACTCAGTTTTGTGATCTTTGAGTTTCTTTATCTGTGGTTTGGTATCTGACATTAATTGGGGAAATTCTCAGTAATTATTGTCTCAAACATTTCTTCTGCTTTTTTTCTGTCATTCTTCTCCCGGTATTCCCATTAAGTGTATGTCAAACTTTTTGTGGTTGTCTCACAGTTCTTGGTCTTCTCTTCTGATTTTGTTTTTAGCCTTTATTCTCTTTACCTTTTTAATTTCATGTTTCTGTAAATATATTCCCTAGTTCAGACACTTCCCTCAAAATTTTCCAATCCACTAAAAAACCCGTCAAAGACAGTCTTCATGTTTGATACAGTGTTTTATTTTATTTTATTTTTTTACCTATGCAGTTCTTTTTCTGTTCAATCTTAGGATTTCTTTGTCTCTGCCTGCACTGTCCATTTGTTCTTACATGTTGTCTACAGTGATTTTTTACCTATGTACCACAGGAGGTCAGTACCTCTGGCTATGAGGCACTGACCTCTTTTCTCTTAGATTGTCTAAAAAAGTGACAACAGCCAACACAATGACAGTCATCTGGTGAGAATGAATCAAAATTATACCTACTTTTTGTCAGATTGGCAAAAAGTTGTCTTTTTGATATGCCTCAGAATTTTAGTCATTACTTTACTGTATCATTAGATAAAAAATTTAGAAAAATTACTACCTTAGCATATTAATCATAGTTGTTTAAAATTCCAGACCTAATAATTTTATTTCATTTATTTATTTATTGTGACAGAGACAGAGAGAAGGACAGATAGAGACAAACAGGCAGGAAGGGAGAGAGATGAGAAGAATCAATTCTTTGTTGTGGCTCCTTTAGTTATTCATTGATTGCTTTCTCATATGTGCCTTGACCCAGGAGCTACAGCAGACAGAATGACTCTTTGCTTAAGCCAGCGACCTTGGGCTTCAAGCTAGCAACCTTTGGGCTCAAGCCAGCAACCATAGGGTCATATCTATGACCCCATGCTTACGCCAGCCACCCTGTGCTCAAATTGGTGAGCCTGCACTCAAGCCAGATGACCCTGCGCTCAAGCTGGCAACCTTGCGGTTTCAAACTTGGGCCCTCTGCTACTTAGTCTGATGCTCTATCTACTGTGCCACCACCTGGTCAGTGAGGATCTCATAATTTTAATATCTCTGGCATATCTGTTTATGGTACTTGCTCTGTGACTTCAAGTTGTGCCTTCTGTATTTGGTGTGGCTTATATGTTTTCCTTGATAGTTGGACATTAGGTATCAGGTAAAAAGGACTGCTAATAATAAGCCTTTAGTAACATGTGAATAAGTTGCAAATAAGTTGCAAGTGTTCTATAGTACTGTGATTAGGTAAGTTTGTCTTGTAGTGAAATTATGCTTCTACACTGTGAACTGTGCAATCGTTACTGAGTTCTTTTCTGAATTTATATGGCACAGGATAACTAGAATGGTTGAAATTGTTTATTTTCTCTCCCGAGGTCAGTCTGGCTCTTATAACACCTCAGCAACTTCGAGTCTGGTTAACTAGATTCTCTTGACATCAAGCCTTCTTAGGAAGAACAAAATGCTCTGACATAATTCAAAATGGTTTCCTTTGTCCTCTGTTGCCAGAATCCTAGGGAATTTTTCACTGATATAAACTATGACTCGGTTTCCCTGGAGTTTTCTACTCTTACACTTATCTATACTAAATGTCCATCAATTTGTCAATTACAGTTCAGGGTTTCCTATCCCAGCCCTGGCTCCCTCAAAGGTTTTCTTCATGACTTTTTGTTCAATTAAACTTTAATTGTCTATATTCTGCTTCTCCAGTCTTAGGGCAACTCTTCTGCCTATGTCTTCTACTCTTTTCTATACTGTTCCCCAAAATTAGGGAATATTTCAACACTTTCTATTCATTTTAAAATGTCCCCTAATTTTTGTGAGCAGTGTAGTTCTAAAAAGAGTTCTTGATTTCTCAGTCTGTTCAACATTCCACTAGTTTTTTAGTGTATACTGGTAATGTCTAAGGTTCTCCTATGTGAAAATGGAAACTGGAATAAACATTTTTGAGTTTTAATTTTAAAATATTATACATGTAAAGAAATGATCAGATTATATAATAAAAAACAGTGTACATTTATATTAATTTAAGAAAATATTACATTCTGTTTATTAACTTTATCTTTTGTTTAATAGTTTGGATTGGTTAAATTTTATTAACACACATATTTATTCTTGGATATAAAACCATTATTTAATCTTGGATTATAATTCTCCTCAAATTTATCTGTAGACACAAAGTTTCAAACTGAAATCTTAGCAGAAATTTTGGATAAATATACAAGACTTTTCTAACATGTATATAAAAAAACCCAAAGTATTTATAATATTAAAAAATAAAATAAAGATCAAACTAAATAGTTTGGGGCCCTGGCTGGTTTGCTTTCTGGATGGAGCATTGATCCAGCATATGAACTTTTAGGTTCAATTCCCAATCAGGGCACTTGTGAGAAGTGACCATCTGTTTCTGTCCCTCTTCCTCTCCTCTATCTCCCCCTCTTCCTGTCTCATAGTTACTGGCTCTACTGGTTCAAGCGTTGGCCCCAGGCACTGAGGTAAACTCATTTGGTCTGAGTGTTAGTCTCAGGTGCTAAAAATGTCTTGGTTGATTTGACCAACTACCCCAGAAATGAGTTGCAATGTGGATCATGGTTGGAGCACAAGCAAGAGTTTATCTCTTTTTCACAGTAAAAAACAAACAAATAAACAAAAAAACAAACAAACTTGGAAGATCTTATTTTTAGACTACGTTGGAATAATTAAGACAATATTTCATTGACATAGAATAGTCAATGTAAAGCCAGAAGCCACGTCCAGGGCCACCATCACAGCATCCTGGCCCATGCAGGTTCGCATTGGATTCGGATAGTCGGTAAAGAAACAACGGAGCCACAAACTGATGGGCCATAGTCTTTAATCCTAGCTTGCACCCGGCGGGCAAGTAAAAACACACACTGGGCTCCAAAACCCACTCACATTCAGTGCTCACAAAGCCGCTGACTTATCCGAGTTTCCTAGAATCAAAGGTTTCTAGCTCACCAGCCTTATTCTCCTCAGTTCCCCATCTCCTTCCTTATCCCAGATACAAACTCTGTACAAACTGGCATCTCACTCAGCACTCCGCCATCTTGGCTGCTTTTCCTGGCCTCCTCCACGTGGCCTCCTTCCACTGCTGGCTCTACCCTCTCTGCTCTCTCATGCTAACCTCAGGAACCAAGAGCGCAAGCTCTCGTTTTGCCCCCATTTTATAGTGTAGAAATCCAAACCCTTAATCCAATATACATAATAGGGAGGTCTCTAATACAAAGACACTTCTGAGGCATGATTGGATTGTACTGCCACATCAAAAAGGGTAGGAAAGGCTTAATCCCAAAACCAAGCCCCAGGCTACAAGGATTCTGCCTGCCTTTAGCCCACCCCAACACACATTAATATCACCTGGGCGACGGCCTCCTTGTGTTATCTTTAACAAAGTGAGCATAATACATTTTATCTGCCCAACAGTCAATTAGATCAATTAAACCAAATAATTCAGAAATAGACCATCCTTTATTTGCTCAACTATAAGCCTACTTTTGCCCCACCCTGTATAAAAAACTTTAAATATCATTAAATAAGAAAACAATCCCAAACCATTAAAAAGTGAAAAATTTAACGGACACTTCAACAAAGATTGACAATAAGCATATAAAAGTTTCCCAAGTAATTAGGAAAAATAAATTTAAATCAGAATGAGACACCATTATAATCACACTAGAATGGCCAAAGAACACTGTGATACCACATGATGACAAGTATGTGGTACATCTGCAGTTTGAAAATGTTGCTGGACCTGGCCAGTTGTCTCAGTAGATAGAGCATTGGACTGGTGTATGGACACCCTGGGTTTGATTTCCTGTCAGGGCGCACAAGAGAAGTGATCATCTGCTTCTCTCCCTCTCCCTCACACCCTTCTCTCCCTCTTCTCCCGCAGCCAGCAGTTCGATTTTTTTTTTTTTTTTCTGAAGCTGGAAATGGGGAGAGACAGACAGACTCCCGCATGCGCCCGACCGGGATCCACCCGGCACGCCCACCGGGGGCGACGCTCTGCCCACCAGGGGACAATGTTCTGCCCCTCCAGGGCATCGCTCTGCCGCGACCAGAGCCACTCTAGCGCCTAGGGCAGAGGCCAAGGAGCCATCCCCAGCGCCCAGGCCATCTTTGCTCTAATGGAGCCTTGGCTGCGGGAGGGGAAGAGAGAGAGACAGAGAGGAAGGGGGGGGGGTGGAGAAGCAAATGGGCACTTCTCCTATGTGCCCTGGCCGGGAATCGAACCTGTGTCCCCCGCACGCCAGGCCGACGCTCTACCGCTGAGCCAACCGGCCAGGGCAGTTTGATTGTTTGAGCATTGGGGGTTACTGGGTTGATCCCAGCAGGGATGCTAGCAGAAGACTATCTGGAAAATAGTTTTGTTGTGTCTTATTAAGTAAAACATGAGTATGCCATATAACTCAGCAATCCCAATCCTAAGTATTAACCAAGAGAAATAAAGTATTCTACATTGAAAATACAATGCTATTTTTAGCAATTTTGGTTTTAATAAACAAAAACTGGAAACAGTTTTAATGTTCATCACCTGACAAGTGAGTAACTAAATTGCAATATATATATTTGTAGTTTGAAGTGCTACTCAGTAATAAGAATGGTTAATTGCTTGATGCAAAAACATAGACAAACATCATAAACATTATGCTGTGTTCAAAAGCCTATATATTGTATAATTCTATTTATTTGAAATTAAAGAAAACAAAAAACGAATTAGTGCTTCCCAGTGGTTCAAGCTGAGGGAGGGGATAATCTGCAAAACAGCATGAAGGAAATTTTGGACAGATATAAATGTTTATTGTGGAGTAGATACAAAGCTATTTCTTTTTCTTTTCTTTTCTCTTTCTTTCTATTTTTTTTTTTTTTTTGGACAGAGACAGAGAAAGGGAGAGACAGGAAAGGAGAGAGATGAGAAGTATCAATGCTTCATTGTGGCACCTTAGTTCATTGATTGTTTTCTCATATGTGCCTTGACCAGGAGGCTCCAGCAAACTGAGTGACCCCTTGCTCAGTCCAGTGACCTTGACCTTAAGTTGGTGAGCCTTGCTCAAACCAGATGAGCCCACTCTCAAGCTGGCAACCTCGAGGTTTTGAACCTGGGTCCTCTGTGTCCCCGTCTGATGTTCTATCCATTGTGCTACTGCCTGGTCAGGTTACATTTATTTCTAAATGTCAAAAATTCTTAATCTATAATAATAAATTGGTTAAATTTATTGATTGATTTTACAAAGACAGAGAAAGGGAGTGAGATGGAGAGAAAATACGAGGTAAGTATTCATTTGTTTTTTCACTTAGTTGTGCGTCCTATATGTGTAGTAACTGGGAATGGAACCTTCAACCTTGGTGTTTCAGAATGATGCTCTCTAGCTGACTGAGCTAAGTGGTCAGGGCTTAAATTAGTTAAATTTTATCATTTGATTGTTTTATTTCAAACCTAGAATAACATCAAATTAAAGAAAAAATATTTGGAATAAAAATTAAACACATAAAATACTAGGATATAAACAATAAATGACTGTCTCTGAAAATATTTCAGTATTCTCAATATCTAAAAAGAAATCTTTAAAAATGCTCTTTTGATACTGAATGTATTCTTTCTACAGCATGCTAAGCAAAATTCTCAAACTTTGACACCATGAGCCTTAAACTTAGATTTATTTCCTGGGGTAGTTCTACAGTATCGGTCAAGCAACCAGTTTGCTGAATTTGATTTAATTTGGCTACTGAATATCTAATCTAGATTTCAGATAATTTCTTTTCCCATGTGCACTGATCCCTATGGCAATAAATGAATAAAGGCTATTTCACTGTTTGAACACCTCTAATTTAAAGGAACTTAATCAGACCTCTTCATTGAAAGATTCTGGACAATTACAGCACTAATGTCTAGCTGTCGGTTCTTTTCAGACCACGTAGCAGAGAGTAATTGCATCCCATGTATTTTCTTCTGCAAATTGTTTCATGACTGGAGGTGATTCTTTTCCCTTAATCGTTTATTTTATATGATTTAACTGTGAGAAACATAAAGGACTTTTTGGGTTCAGTATTTATATGTGATAACTCCTTTTATCTGGACATGATCCAGGTTTAAAAATAATTAATTTGTAAAAATTTAGCAATGCCAAAACTACATTCAATAGTAAAAGGGTCAGAAAATGATTGGAACATGATCCTGATATTTATATAATATTCTCATTTTTAAGGTTTATTATATGCTGGGAAAATTTTATTTTGGAAATCTTAACAGAGAATACTTTGACAATTATTTTATCATCTTGTGATTTAAAACTTCTTATTTTAATACTCAAAATAGCTTCTTGATAGTCGACTATAACATTTACCATACTTTTTATAATGTTGTCATCAGAATAATTTAACAGCTCTATCAAACATTTATTGGATGTTTTATAGAAAATTTCAAAAATGACAAAATTATAAACATTTAAAAATTTGTATTTATATATCCCACATATATATTAATGTGAATTTATGACCTAATAAACATAAACTTTCATTTAGTATTTTTAGTTTAATATTTATGATTGAGCCTTATAAAAGTCATCAGCTTAATTATATTAAATGGAATCTAATTTGATCCCAGACATCCCTTAGTAAAATGTTACATATTTGTCACTTAGCTTCTCTAGTTTTACTCAGGATCATTTACCTTGCACTAATACAGTAAGTTCCTCCAGCATATCTTATTTCTTCTGTAAATGTCATTGTTGAAGGTTCATGGAGTTACAATTGTAGCTGCTATAGACAAGCTGGTCCAGGATATAAAACTATTTTTGGTACTATTTCAACTGCTCTTTATAAATTTTTCTTTTTAAATATTAATGACATAAACAATTTCATACACTTACTTTTACTTAGTGTTATTAAAGTACCCACTCCCTCCAGTTTAAAATTCTTATACTGAATTTTAAAAATTACCTTCTTCCCTGGCGTGAAGTTATTCACGGTTTGAGATTTCATTCCTGCAGTGTGCTAGGATTAGTAGAAAGAAGAGGAAAAGTTCCAAATATATTTTTTCTTAATTATCCATTGTGGGAATTCACCCTCAATTACCATTCACTGTTTTTAGAGACAAAAATTAATGCTGTCTGTGACAGTGGTCCAAAGCTACTGACTTCTCATGTGAATCTGAGTATATATGTGAGTGTGTGTGTGTGTGCGTGTGTGTGTGTGTGTCTGTGTGTGTGTGTGTGTGTGTGTGTATTGGCTCCTGATATACTATAATTTCTTGATTTTTCTCTTAAACTAGAGCATCCTCTTTAGTTTCTTTAAAGTGTATATCTCCCTGGTTTCCCATTTGCTTATTTTTTAGTGTCATTTAGGAATATTTTCTGGGTCATCTTCTTCCCTATTCTACCTAAGAATATCTGATAATACAATATATTTTAAGACGGCAAACCATGTCTTCACCATGTTATTAATATAGATTTGAATATATATATATATATATATATATATATATATATATATATATATATATGGTCTACCGGAAAGTTCTGTCCGTTTTTGGAATAAAACAAAATACAATTTTTTCTTACCATCAATAAACTTTATTAAATAATATAATTGCCATTATTATTAATGATTTCTTGCCAGCGTGAGGGCAGTTTGTATATCCCATTTTTGAAAAATGTTTTATCTTTTGATGCGAAAAATTGAACCAGTGCTTGTTTGATATCTTCTTCATTTTTGAATTTTTTGCCTTTCAAAAAAAATTTTAAGGACAAAAACAAGTGATAGTCAGAGGGTGCTAAGTCTGAGGAATATGGTGGATGCAACAGACATGCTTCTGTAGCATTTATTTCTTGTTGAAATTGGTAAAAATTACAGTGGCGTAAATGAACTTTATCAGTAGCCATTGGTACACTATGGCTTCACACATAAGACTAACGTGAATCAACTTTGTTTTAGTTAATTTGCTACGTCAGTATGTATACATTAAGTGATAAAAATAGAGAGGAACACATGCGCCAAATAAACATGTGCTTATGTGTCAAAACTTGTGATAGAAACGGACAGAACTTTCCGGTAGACCTTATATATATATGGAGATGTGGTTCAAGTTCAACATTGTTCAAAATTTATTTCAGTTTATGTTTCCCTATTGTGGAGGATCCCTTTTCCACATTGGTAGCAGTAAAAAGAAGAGAGTTTAAATCTCATTTTTTTTCTTAAATAATATTGTGATTTCTTAAAAACTCACTTATCTTGACTACTTTGCATCTTGAGTATGCAGTCTGCTTGACAACCATCTTTGCATTCTCCATCCTGTCATGTCCCCAGGTATGCATCGCATCTGGTCATCAGGTACAGGACAAGATCAGGGCCTCCACTGAAAATTCACCAACCAATTGTGGTTGAGGGGCTCCATTCTTTTTAGGCAGAAGTTCCAGATATATTGTAGTTATTCTCTTGGAATCTCTTCTCATGGGACTCCCAGCAGTAAACTGTATAACATCCTCTCTTCCTATATAAGTTTCAAGCAATTAATCCTATATTTCCCATATATGCCTATTTTTATAGATACCCAAACCTTTCTTATCCAACATTTAGCAAATTTTTTTACTAATATAAACACCTGTGCATTTGTATCCATGTGTATGTTCTCTTGGTTCCTGAGATACGATGGTTTCCTGATTTTTCTCTCAAACAGGGGCCATGTTCTCTTAGCTTCTTCTAAGTATCGATCTCCTTATTCCTCACTTTTTTATTTCTTAGTGTCACTTGGAAATATTTTCTAGGTCCTATTCTACTCTATTATAATTACTATGGGAATATCTCATAATTTCAACACTATTTTATAAGATAACAAACCATGCCTTCACCATGTAACTCATATAAATTTGCAGTTAGTTGTTCAGTTGCTGATTTAACATGATTTAATTTTATCAAATAATATTTGAAAACACTAAGTAAATTTGAAAAAAATATATTTTATATACCTTTATATACATTTACAGGTATAAGTATTAAAATTTTATTTTAAAAATTAATTAACCATTTCAATAAATACCAGAAGAACATTGGACCAAATGTGTATCCACTTATGATTAAAAAATTATTTTCTTAAAAATTTTGACCAGGCAGTGGCGCAGTGAATAGAGCGTCAGGCTGGGATGAGGAGGACCCAGGTTCGAGACCCCGAGGTTGCCAGCTTGAGCACGCCCTCATCTGGTTTAAGCAAAAGCTCAGCAGCTGGGACCCAAGGTCGCTGGCTCCAATAAGGGGCTACTCGGTCTGCTGAAGGCCGGCAGTCAAGGCACATATGAGGAAGCAATCAATGAACAACTAAGGTGTCGCAATGCACAACGAAAAACTAATTATTGATGCTTCTCATCTCTCCGTTCCTGTCTGTCCCTGTCTATCCCTTTCTCTGACTCTCTCTGTCTCCATAAAAACAAACAAACAAAAAATTAATTAACCATTTCAATAAATACCAAAAGAACATTGGACCAAATTTAATATCCACTTATGGTTAAAAATTTTTTTTCTTAAAAGTGGGTATAAAGTAAGTGTACCCTAATAAAATAAAATAAAAATGTCACAAGCCCACAGCAAACATCATACTCAATGGCAAAACATTGAAATATTCTCCTATAAGATCAGGGGCAAGATAATAATGCTCAGTCCTGCTATTTTTATTTATCACAATATTGGAACTTGTAATCAGAGCAATTAGTAAAAATAAATAAAACAAAAAAGGAAGAAAAAGCAAAAAGAAAGAAAAGGCAACCAAATTGGAAATGAAGAAATAAAATTGTCACTATTTCCAGATGACATGAAGATATGTATATACTTAAATATACCATGAAAAAAAACTGTTAAAATTAATACATAGATTCAGTAAAGTTGTAAGACACAAAGTCAATATACAAAATCTGTTGCATTTCTCTATGCTAATAACAAAGTATCAAAATGCAATATTAAGAAAATAATCTCATTTACGATTACATAAAAAAGTATAAACTACCCATGAATAAATTTAACCAAGGACGTAAAAGACAGGTACAATGAAAGCATTTAGACATTAATAAAAGAAATTGAAGAAGACAAAATTGAAGAAATTGTCCATGTTTATGGATACAATATTGTTAATATATCCATACTTCTCAAAGCAATTTAAAGACTCAATGCAATCCGTACTAAAATTTTAATGGCATTGTCAACAGAATTTTTTTTTAAAAAATTCTAAAATTTGTATAAACCAACCAAAGAGAATCTCAAATATTCAAAACGGTTATGAGAAAGAAGAACAAAGTTAAATATTTCATAGTCCCTAAATTCACATTATATTATGAAACATATTGTTTTCATCCTGAATAAGAATAAACCCATGAATTAATAGAGCAAAACAGAAAGCCAACGAATAAACCCACACATATATGGTCAATTAATTTACAACAAAGAAAGAAGAATACACAAGGAGGAAAGAAAAGTTTTTGTTATTGTTATATTTTTAATAAATGGTGTGGAGAAAACTGAACAACCACAGTAAAAAGAGTGAAACAGAAAACCATCTTACACCATACACAAAAATTAATTCAAAATGGATTAAAGACTTGAATGAAAGACCTAAAACATAAACCTTATAGTAGAAAACATAGGTGGTAAATTCCTTGACATTGGTTTTGGAGATAGCTTTTTGGATTTAACACCAAAAGCAAAAGCATCAAAAGCAAAAATAACTGAGTGTGACTACATCAAACTAGTTTCTGTGCAGCATAGAAAATCATCCATAAAATGAAAAGGCAGCCTACTGAAAATGAGAAAATATTTGCAAATTATGTATATGGTTAAGGGTTAATGCTCAAAATATATAAATAACTCATAAAGTACAATAGCCTATATATATATTAGGAAATGAGCAGAACTGAATGGATTTTTTCCCAAAAGACCTAGAGATAGCCAATAGGCACTTGAAAAGATGCTCAACATCACTTATTGTCATGGAAATACAATTCAAAATCATTATGGGATATCACCTCACACTGTTAGAATGGCATTATCCAAAGAGAGAAGAAATAACAGATGTTTGAAGAAATGTAAATTGGGTAAACCACTATAAAAAAAGAGTATGAAGTTTCTCAAAATATAGAAATAAATCTACTGTAAGATCTAGCAATTCCAATTTGGGATATTTACCTTAAAAAAGTGGAAATACTAACTTGAAGAGATACATACATTCTATTGAAGCATTATTTACAAGAGCCAAAAATAGAAACAACCTACATGTCCACTGACAGATGAAGATGATAAAGTTGTGGTATATATAATAGAATATTATCCAGTCATATAAAATAAAATCTTGCCTTTTGTAACAACATAGATGGATCCCGAGGACATTATGCTAAGTGAAATAAATCAGACTGAGAAAGACATTGTGATCTTACTTATATGTAAAATAACAAACAGTCAAAAAATACAACTACTGAGCTTACAGATACAGTAAAGAGAATGGTGGTTGTCACAACCTGTGGGGTGGAGGTTGGAATTAGCAAATTGGCTAATATGGGTCAAAAGATACAAACATCCAGTTATAAAATAAGTCATGGTGATATAAGGTACAGCCCAGTGACTATAATTAATAGTATTGCATCTTTCGTATATAACCAAATATGAGTACTTGGACGGTTGAAAAGTTTTGATTAGAAATTATTGGTGACAAGGAGATAGTACATGTTTTTGAGTTAAAGAATAATGTAGATGTCTATTTAATAGTGCTTATTAACAAAATAAATTTTACAGTTAGGTGAAGAAACAAGAGCATAGAGGTGAGGACCACTAACACACACACACACACACACACACACACACACAGAAAACAACAAAAACTACCTTAGCAATTCAATATTAGGTACAATGATATACTCATCAGATGACCTTAAGATATAAAGGAATAAAGGAGAAACAATATTCAAAGGTATATCTTATAGAAACTCAAAGTTAATGGTAATTGTGAGAAAAGGTAAGCAAATCATTTGAAGGACTTATTTTTCAAAGTTATTCTAATTCTTTAACTTAGTCTTAGCTAAGATTAAGAAAATTACTCTTGGCTATGCCTTTGCTTAATAAATATGAATGGTAATCTACTCAAGAAAAAAATTGTCACACTTTTAGTTTGAAATTAAAAGGTGGACTTAGAAAATTGGTAGGTAAAAAGTGAAATAACATAATTTTAAGATTACATTACTAGTATTAAAGTTTCAAAATATTGTTCAAAATGTTGAAACTATTTTAAAACTTTAAATAAAATATTCATATAAAATTGAGTAAATACTATCATCTATATGTGTTGAAAGTTTAGGGATCCATTTGTTATAACTTATCATTTTAAACCTATAAACAGAAATTTTACAAGATATAATAGATCCAACTAAGGTATATTCTCACAATACTTTGACTCAAAATGGTTAAATATTTAAAACCCGAGGATCTGAGAGACTAAACTTGTGGTGAAATCCTATATTTCACCTTCAACAAATATGAAAACAATGTTAAATAAATAGTAGATGCCTCTTCTTTTTTTTAAATGTTTATTAATTTTAATTTATTGCATTAACATGGATTTAAGTGTCCTACTCAATATAACACTTTGCCCCCACCTCGTGTCCCCCATTACACTCCCTTTGCTCCCCTGCCCCTAACACCCCCCTTTCCTTCTGAGATTTGTTGTCCTGTTATCTGTATCTATGCATTATGTATTCATAATTTTAATAAACCCTTCACCTTCTCTAATCCCATCCCTCCATTCTCTTCCCTCTGACAGCTGTTCCTCTGGTCCCTGTGACCCTGCTTCTGCCTTTATTCCATTTCTCGGTTAACTGTGTTCATTAGATTCTACATATAAGTGAGATCATATGATATTTGTCTTTCTCTGCCTGGCTGATTTCCCTTATCATAATAATCTCCATGTCCATCCATGCACCTTCAACAAATATAAAAATAATGTTAAATAGTAGATGCCTCCTTCTTCTTAATGTGTAAATATAGTCCTTTGCAAAATCTTTACAGAAATATTAAGGTAATTTCTTCATTAAACAACACAAAAATAAATGTACTTGTTAGAAAGTATCTTTTGTTTACGGAAGAAATTTCATGGGCTATAGACTTGCAATATTAAGTTATTTCCATATTCTTTTAATGTTGTCTCAGATAAGACTTTGTATGGTAAATAGTATATTCACATTTTTATGTTCTAGATTGAAAAAAAATCATAAAAATTGCCTTGTATGTACTTTTCAAGAGTTTAAAACATTTCTTTAATTTTTTCAGCAAGTCCTCTGAGGAGGTACAAGCAGCTTATTCAAGGCTTTGAACTTATTCCCACTATTCATTTATTGCTTTCTTTGCTAAAGGATGCTGAAACACCCCCCTCTCTCTTTTGATTGCTCTTTTCCTTCTCTTTTTATTAGTCTCTTGTTGGACAATTTTTCATGCTTCTATGAAATATAAGGCTATTTTTATCACAGAAAAATATGCATAATGATATAAAACATATTTCATTTTATTTAGCCTTTTCTGGGACAAAGTCCAATTACGGCTTGTAAAGTATGCCCTAGTTGATTCTGTGCCTGCACTGAACTTTCAAGATATGCTTTATGATAAAGAGCCATTTAAAAAGTGTAGCTTGGTATGTGCTGATTTTAAAGCACTGTTTTAGTTACTGTTTTCTTTTGCCAATTAGTCTTCACTATATAATCTGTGTGTACATATAAACAGCATACATTTAAAAATCACATTACGCAAATGAGCACTTTGCAAATATAAGTTGTTGTTGTTTTTTTTTTTTATCAGTGCTTGCATTCCTTGAAATCACTCACTATATTTAAAGGACAAAATAATTTAACCTGACTCTTGGAGTAAATTTTATTATTTTTCTAATATGCATATACAAGTACTCATTTATTAATTTTATAAAAATTTTTGCTGTGTTTATGGATGCTTAAATTCAGTAATATTTAGATGTAAGAAAATTTAAAACTTTAATAATAAAACTTGAATATTTTATGGACACCATATATATATATATACTATACCAATATCATAAGACCAAGTTCTTGAAACAAGTAGGTACTAATTCATGAATTTATATTTATAAGAATTTGCTTTTATTCTAAATGTTTCTCTTCCAGGCTAGATTAAATAGACTGTGAAACTTGCTCTTAATCTAATGCAACCACAATGTCATTTTCTCCCTTTAATCATATTTCTTTCTATATTCAAAAAGCTGCCTTTTTCTGTTCATTTGCAAATCTATCCCTTTTTAGTGGGTGATTCTTGGTAATGCATAACTGATCTTGTACTCATAGGACCTTAAATGCAAAATTTAGTGTAAAGAGATTTCAGTGAATAAAGCAGAATGGCAGAAAGTTACTAATTTCTATATTGGAAAAATAAAATTAACTTTTATTTGTAACTAAATAATTCAAAACTTCTTAATGTTACTGAAAGTTTAATATTCAGTAAAACATCTATTTGTATTTATGTTGTTCTTCATTTAATTAAGATAACTTGAAGAGAACTGCCTCGTTGGTTACCAGCCTGGGCTGAAGGGCAAGGAGAGAAAATGGGAGGATACATTTTTGGTGGTAATCTATATTATTTCTAAATTTAGATCTTAAATGGGTTAAGATAATAAATCCTTTCGTGTGAAACGTAAAAAATAAATATTGTAACATTAGTATTATCAAGTTTTAAAACACTCATGCCAGCTGTTTTGCCTCTCCACACTGAAGAATTAGCCGACAATAAGAGGGCTCTTTTATTGGTGATTTTGCTCTTATCTCATTGCTTAGATACATGTATGATCTAAAGAATGATTTCTCTCACTGCCCATATGCATCACCTGTGGCAGGTATTTTCAAGTCCAGATGTCTGCCAAAATCTGCCAGACACAATTTACACCTGATTGATCCTTTGAATTCAAAGTTGCACATAAAAATATGACTGCTTTGACATAAAATCCCTTGAAGAAATTCTATGATTTATTATTGTTATATAACTATTTTACAGGACTTATTTTAAATCAGACAAAGAAAAGATAAACCAGAGTGTAATATTCAATGCAATAAGTTTTGTGGTTCCCCATTTCTTTCCTGATTTCTTGTAATGATAGCCCAGATTTATACCTGTTCCATAGTTTATGTGGCACCAGCATAATCATTATCTTATTGGATGCTCAAAGCCATCTAGTTATGTAGACCTGATAGCCTAGAGTTACAGATAAGGCTTCCAATGACAACAGAGTTTAAATATGTGTGAACCTAGTCCTTATAAATATTGCTTATTTTAGATACTTTATATTGAAGGTCAATTTTTTCTTTATAACTTAACCAAGTAAATTAAAGTATGCTAGAAAATTATAGCCTTATTATTTAGTGCAAAGACAAAAGTATCAAAACCTAAATTTTATTTGTTTTGGTTCATTTTTGGTTTTATTGTTGTTTATGTGATTTTGGTATTTTCTTAACCATTTTTCAAGATTACTTTTTCTTTGCATGACCAAATTGGAAATTATTGATATTAAGTAAACAAATCAAATTATTTTCTTTGAAATCTTGTTGACCATTTGTCTTTGATCATTAAAATAATTAAATGAAAATACCTAACAAAATTTAAAGGCACAATAAATTATTTTCAAAAGAGACAGTGAGAAAGATTATAGCTCTATTTTCCACAGTTTACTATAGATATTTCATTCCATAAGATACTAAACATAAACATTTCAATTTCTGACCTTAATATTTAATCTTAAGTATTCTTTCTAAATAATTTAAATTTATATTTATGGGGTGCTTGTTTTATTTCAAATATTATATCAGATACCTCCAAGTAACAAATAATATCAAAACCTACATAAATAAGGTGAGAGACGCCTGACACTATACGCATCCAACTATAAACAAACAAAATCAGTTATAACTTTGTTCTTATGAAACTTAAAGCCTATGGTCCTGTGATTCAAAGTATTGTCCATAAACCAGATTTTCATCATCTGCAAATTAGTTAGAAATGCAGAATCATCTCTGGCTGCACCCTAGTTGATGACTATATATATATATTCAAGTTTAAAGAGCATTGGTACACACATAATTTTACATAAACATAGTCAAAAAGGCAGCCTGTACCTTGCCTAAGTATTATTGAGTATATATACAATAAAACAATTCAATCAAACTGAGGAGTGCACACTACAAAGCATGCTATCTTCTCTCCAGCTTCCACAGGGATGTGGTGAGTCAGAGAAAGAGGAGTAGAAAAATGATAACTCATCCATCCCCTTATGAATGAATGTCATAAGGGGAAGGAAGTAAAGATAATTAAAATTCTTTCAGTTTTCTTTGGAACGGAAGAATATTAAGCCACCTGTGCTCATAATGAGTATTAAAGGAAACTGCCAAAGAGCATAAGAATCTTCTTGACACTCAGGTGTTGGCATGATCCAGCCTTGCTGACTTGCTGGTGATCTTTAACAAATGAATTCATTTGCTAAAGTTTCTATGACCTCATTAGTAAAGTGGGAGTAATGTGAATCATGTGTAGTACTGTAAGGGTGATTCTAAATCATAGAATCAAATCCTGTGGTCTACCAAAGAGTCTTGATTATTAAAAATCATACATTGTATGATTATAATACATGTTGATTAAAAAGTACAAAATTCTGTAGTATGTTTCAAATATATTTCCCAAACCTAGAAACTAACATGTTCATTGATGGAAAAATTATGTAATTAACTTAAAAGTTTAAAATTTTACTTTTTAAAATCTTATCTCTTTTTCAGTTGTTATTACAATGTAGCCACATGTCTATCCAGCGATAGCATGAGAAATGAGTAAGTATTAACAGTCAGTGTTAAAGTTGAAATCCGTTTGGTCAGCTTCCCAAGATACAAGAGGTAACTTTTTTAGCTGCTGCATTTGAGGGAAGAAACTGAATTTGTTGTATCAACTTATTCTGATTTATCTCTTTTAGCTTTCACTGTCTGCAGATCAAACTTGTAATAGTGAGAAGGTAGAGAGAAGCTTGGAGAGAAGAGGTAGTATTCAATTTACTTCAGAAATTATAGTACTGGTTACATCTTTGACTGCAGATCTAAACTGTTTTCTAAAATAATCATCAACAATTACATACAGAAAAAGCTGATGGTTTTCATACCCAAGTTTTCTATGTCATTTTTTAAAATCAGTTTTTACTAAATTTAGAGGGTATATGTGCATCCCATAAACCTTAGCTAAAGAATGCTATATTATCAACATCAGAGTTCTTAAACTCTTGGGGTTTATTCACATGGGATAAAGTACATTGTCATTCTGCAAATTATTCAGTTGTATTTTAGAGTCCTATTTTGAAGTCATTATAACAGGGGCAGGGCCAAGGTAATAAAATATTTTATTTGAAAGGAGATATTAGATTTATAATCAAGGCTCTTATTGTGGCAGAATACACTGCTCAGCTATACTGCTTATCAAAATATTAAATATTCTTATACTTGTTGAAAATGTGTGCTGACTTAAACACTCTTCACTAAATTAATGTCATCCTCAACACTCTATAATTTTCCTATAATCTAGCAAGTCAAGGGGTAATGTTTGTTTCAGAGACTTCCAGTCATAGTCTCTTCAGCTCTGAAATGGTTGTGCCTTTGATTTAGCGATTGTTTTTCTCTCCTCTGACTTCCCCTTCATGGCAACCAATGATAGGTTTCTGTGTAAGAGAATTTCTGCTTTGGTTCACACCAACTAAACTACTGAAAGAATGAAGTTGCTTTCTGTTTCTAGTCCAGGAAACTCAAGTTATTCAATATCTCTGGAGCTGTTCTTACTGTGCTGAGAAACAAGAGAGTTAAATTTATTTAGAAATAGTATTTTATTAAAATAGTCTAGGTGTTTGAGTGTGTGTGTGTGTGTGTGTGTGTATAACACAATAATCCAAACTGGAAAATATTGTTCTTAACTTTCAAGTAACATGAGAAGGAGAAATAAATTATACATGCACAAACACACCATCAGG
Organism: Saccopteryx leptura; assembly: GCF_036850995.1. Taxonomy (NCBI): domain Eukaryota; kingdom Metazoa; phylum Chordata; class Mammalia; order Chiroptera; family Emballonuridae; genus Saccopteryx; species Saccopteryx leptura. The sequence goes on from NC_089510.1 coordinate 18,076,187, forward strand.
CTAAATATAAATTGATCTTCATTTTATCCACAATTATATCTTTCAATTAGGATCAGAATAAAAAAATAATTCTACTTATTATCATAACTATAGTTCCACAACAAAGTAGTTGTTAAATGCAAAAGCAGTGATTCTCTAAAGATAATGACAAATTTGAAGATTCATAGAGTCAGTAGAAGAAAAATTAATAGTTGGATAGAATGACTACTAATAAAGGAGTGAAGAAAAGACAATCAAGTCCATGGTTTATTCTTATGATCACCTACTTGAGTCTATTAAGAAATAATTTTATATCTCATTATTAGTTTGACATTGCTATAGTAATGTTTAGCCTTGAAATTTCTACTTGGTCTGCATTGGTGCTATATTACATTTCTCAAATAAGAAACACCTTGGCCATTAGTCTGTAAATATAAAAAAGTAATAAAATAGTTATATAAAAGATTAATTTCAACTAGCTCTAAGTTCTCTACTCTTTTCTTAATAGTTATGAATCAGTTTTATTACCAGATAGACTATCTTATTGGATGAATATAAGATCTGTCCATCATTCTGCCTTCTATTTGTGCAGCAGTTATTAGAGTAAGGAATCACCTTCTTCTTTTCAATTTCTTCCTTCTTCTGTATATTGTTTTTGAGGAACTAAATACTTTAACTTTGAAAGAAATTGGTACTTCCCTTAGTTTAATGCTGTTTTAAGTAGAAAAAATGAAAATTCTGTTTATAGTTTGGAAGATAATGGTAAAATAAAAAATATTGTGTAACATTTAAACAAGACAAAATTTAGATGACATAAAATATGATTTAAAGAAATGTAAAATCAAGCCATATTTATTGAGAAGTTGACATAAGAAATTACACTGTAACATAAAATAAACATATAAATAAAATATCATTTAAAAATTACATTCACAAAATTTGTAAATTTTCTATCTTTGTATAACTACATTAAATGTATATAGACGATATTCTAAGTCCAGAGCATAGATAATGAATGAAAATTAAAGAACCTCAATCTCAAAGTGCATGATTAAGTCACCATGATAAATCAAGACATTGATTCAAAATTGTCAATTAGATTCTGAGATTGACTTTTCAAAGGAATGTCAGAAGAATGGGAACCAGTGGATTTTTAATTATTCCACAGGTAGAGGTTATAGAAAAGTTTTCTTTTTAAGAAAGTGTGTTCTGTGAGTGAAGGCATTGCTGTAAATCAGGAAGCAATGCCAATATTCTTGTGGTATAATTTAGGCCTTTAGTATACTTGCGAGAACTTTCCTTTTAAGGATACTTTTTATTTCTTATTGTAATGGCATTACATGATATTAATTTGGGGTTTACAACATAATGATTCAATATTTGTCTATGTTGCAAAATAATCATCAGCATAAGTTTAGTTGATATCTGTCACATACATGAGAAGCTACGTATTGTACTCCTGGAGAAGCTGTTACTGTACATAATATATGTACTAATAGTAGTGGCAGTAGCCAGAAAAGAAATAGTCAAAGCAAAATACTTTTCCAACGTTTTTTATTGACACTAATGTGGCCTCAAACAGTAATATGACAATTTGTTTCAAACAAGCAATATTAAGATACTCGATTGCACAATATTTCTCTTTCAGGCAATACATGTGAATTCAAACTGCATCCTCTGGTTAAGAGTAAACATAAGTATTAAAAGAAGAATCTTGTTTTTAAATATACACAATTATTTTGATCTTTTAAAATCACTGTTGTTCCATGTTGACTAGTTTGTGCGTTAATCAAAATATATTTAATTATTATGAATATGTTATGTGAACATAGCATGAACAATAGAAGAAAAAAATCAGTGAGGTTATATTTATTTATCTGAATTAAACTATTAATTAATTTTGTTATAAAATTACATAATGGAATTTGGCGAACTTTTTCTTCGTGATGTAATGTATGGTATTCTAATGTGCTTAAATTTTGCTTTAACCTCTGAGTTTCAGTCATTCGTATTGGAAAGCAAGGAGCAACTACTGGCTAAATCAAATATGTATTTCAAATAAGGATATTCCACATTGCAATCAGGGAAACATACTTTTTATGGTAATGCTTCAATTTTTATCATAATTGGATCCCTTTCAAAAATGATTCCACTCAACTCACCCTACTCATTAACATGAAATATATGAAGGACATGTGTCTCTTAAGAAACCAATAATACCTTAGTCCCTAGAGAAAACCGCATCTGAATATCAAGATTTGATGGGCTGGGTTATCTAAAAAATGGGGTGCAGGGAGAAATATTTCATTTTAATCATTCAGAAATTACTCTATCAAAGTTTGAAAGGGAATTTTTACAACTTATTGAGGTCACCTTCATCTCTTACATATTAATTAAAATTTTCTTCTTCATACTTGTCTTTAAGCATGTAAAAGAACATTTGAAGGATCTTATTAAGCACAGTCAGTCCTTAACTATAATTTCATAGTGATCAGGAGAATGTGGCTACTGAAATAATAGTTAATTAAAATGTTACATCATAGAAATTATAAAGATTTAAATCAAATAAAAATCATTATATTCTGCTCAACATTTTCCTAATAGTAGTAGATAATTGAAACCATTTCATTCTAAAGTTAAAAATACCATTTTGTTAATGAATAGTGGTCTGGAATGAGTGCATTAGATAAACAATGCACTCTACTTTTCCTCTGTAAAACAATGAGATCATTAAAAATCAAGTACATTAAGCCTGACAGGTGGTGGTGCAGTGGATAGAGCATCAGCCTGGGATGCAGAGGACTCAGGTTCAAAACCCTGAGGTCGCATGCTTGAGCGTGGGCTCATCCGGCTTGAGCACAGGCTCACCAGCTTGAGTGTGGGGTCACTGGCTTGAGCATGGGATCATAGACATAACCCCATGGTAATTGGCGTGAGCCCAAAAGGCACTGGCATAAATCCCAAGGTCTCTGGTTTGAACTCAGGTCACTGGTTATCTGCTGTAGCCCACCCCCTGGGTCAAGGCACATATGAGGAAACAATCAATGAACAGCTAAGGTTTTCATTATACATTTTTACATGAAAAGTTTCAGGTCTTCAGATTATGTTCAGACATTGTATACCTTGGGATGGAAGCATTTATATTTTCAATGACTTTTTAAATTAGATAAGTAATTTATGCTTTCAACTATGATCTGGTTTCCATTTTATTGAGACCATTAATATTTTATAACTGACCACCCAAGGACATTAAGGGTTAGTTCAGTAAAAATGACAGAATTGACTTTTGGAAGGATATAGTTTTAGCTAAAATCATAAGTGGTTGTGGCTTATGCACTTTGAGGTAGTGGCTTCTAAAAGTAAAAACATAGTAATATTTAATAGATGTGGTTGCTATCAAAGTCCAAATAAAGTTTTTGGGTCATATGTATATCTCCTCAGCCACATAAAGTTTGACTAAACCAATATAGAAAGACAATGCTTTACAGTTACCTTTTTTCTTAATGACAGTATAATTTTAAATGTATTTTATAAAACTTGAAGTATATCTGATAATAGTTTCTAATTATATATTGATGTATTTCTTGACTAATGTCACAGTCTCATTATTTTATAAAAAGAGGATCATCTTTAATACTTTGAAAATTAATTTCCCATTAAAAATATAAGAAAACTTTTATGATTTATGTAAAAATAAAAAGGTTCTCTCAAAATTATTTAGATTTTGTTACTAAGACAATTAAAATTATCTGCATTTTGTCAGTCATCTTTTTCTACAACTACTATCTTAGAGCTATTACAAACAAGAAAACTGAGACAACACAGAACATTCTTTTAAAATAAAACAAATAATGTTCTTATTTCATTGGTTTATATATTTAAAAATATGTGTTTGGTGCTTTCTTTGTGCCATAGCATGTCTCACAAATTTGTGACACAGTGTTGAACAAATAAACAAAAAACTATCTTATTTAACTGCAATTCACTAAGGAAGAACGTAAAAAGCAAGACAACAGTCACAAAATAGAGTTGCTTATGTGAAGTTGTATATCACCAAACAAAACTTAACTGAGTTATAGTTACAGCTATTCCAGGAATAAAATTCTAAATCAGCCAATCAGGACTCTCCTGACCCACATTAGGCAATCTGCTTGATAAATCCCTGCAATCTTCTATAAGGAAAGGAACTGTGAAATAACCAATCTGCTCTTTGTTTGTTGTAACATCCTTGTCTCTGCTCCCTCTGCCTGTATAATTTCTTGCCTGTAGAGTTCTTTAGAGCTCCTTTATACAGTGTGTCTGTAAAGTCATGGTGTACTTTTGACCGGTCACAGGAAAGCAATAAAAGACGATAGAAATGTGAAATCTACACCAAATAAAAGGAAAACTCTCCCAGTTTCATACCTATTCAGTGCAGTTCAATGTGGGCTCACGCACAGATTTTGTAGGGCTCCTTAGGTAGCTATCCTATATAGCCTCTACAGACTCATCACTGACTGATGGCCTGTAGAGAACGGGGTTTCTCCACCAAACTGCTGGTTTCCTTCAACTGCTTATCCCACCGAGTAATGTTATTCCTATGTGGTGGCGCTTCGTTATAAACGCGCCAATATTCATGTTGCACTTTGGTCACGGATTTGAATTTAACAAGCCACAGAACACACTGAACTTTCCTCTGTACCGTCCACATCTCGACTGGCATGGCTGTGGGCTGCTGCGCTGTATACACAGTGTTACATCATCATCTGTGCATGCTCACATGCTGCCACATCATCCTACAGAAACTGGGAGGGTTTTCCTTTTATTTGGTGAGATTTCACATTTCTATCATCTTTTGTTGCTTTCCTGTGACCGGTCAAAAGTGCACCATGACTTTACAGACACACTGTATCTACTAGACTGGAGAATCTTCAATTTGTGACTCACTAGCAAAGTTAGTAAGATCTTTAAAATTTGCTCAGTTGAATTTTGTTATTTGACAACATAAACAATTAAAATATTAACATTATAAATAATGTACGATAAATAGAATATTAAACAGAATTAAAAAAGTACTAGAATAAGAGATTACTCTTCAAAGAAAACATAGAAGGCCTCAAAGACAACTATTATAGCATTTGATAAGACACCTGAAAAAGATGAGAAATTCTCACGTGTTAATTATCAGAGGGGGAAGGCTGTTCTAGGTCTAGGAAAAGCAAGTATAATTTACTAAATCTGTAATGTATTTACTGTTAGAGGAATAGAAATAAGGTGAAGAAAGAGAAGTAGTAAGAAATACAGGCAGAATCTTTACAAGTAAGTCAGAACAGTAGAAAATCTTTTACAAGAATTTTCATTTCAATTCTGAAAAAAAAATAAGCCATTAAAGAGATATGGTTAGAAGAATGGTTTTCTGAATAGGATCTCCATAGCGGCTATACTTGAAATGGACTGGGAGGGAAATCAAGACAGAAACACTGATAGCAGTTTACAGATTAGAAGACAATTTGGGCAAGAGGTAATGTTAAGTGAAACCTGTGTTGAGATAGATGCGTTAAGAGGTATTGGGTTCTGGTATGTTTTGATAATAAAGAAAACAGAATTTAGTGATGTATTTGCCATGATATGTGAACAAAAGAAAGAATAAAAATGGACTCTAAGGTTGTTGGTCTGAGCAACTGGAAAAGTTAGAGTAGCTATTTATTGAGGAAGAAAAGAATGCAAAATGACCAGTTTGGGAAGGAGGAGTATGAGATATATTTGACTTAAGTTTTATATATTTATTATAAAATAAAGTAAATGTGTCACATTCATATTTAGATTTATTACCTATACTTTGGATGATATATCTATGCTAGATATATAATTAGGAAAATATAACTAAAGGCTGTTTACATGACATATAATCCATGAAACTAGCAGAAGAAAATGTATAGAGCTGGTCCAGATAGAGAATGAAAAATCCTGAGGCCTAAGGCCTGAAGCAAATTAAATTTAATTTGAAGGGATAAGAAGAAATGACTAAAGATAATTTTAAAAAAGCACCTTTTAAGAAACAGATAAAATCAGATGTGTGTGATATTAAAGAAGCCAAAATAGGAAGGAATGTCTAAATGATTCAAGCACTATAAATCAGTCAAATCAAAGGTCTGAGTATAGAATTAGGAGAACTGGCTTCATGGGTTATCTTCATGAGAAGTTTTGGTAGAGTTTTCTGCAGGAAGATAATTATATTGAATTAAATAAAAAACAGTATTCTATGACTGGAAATAAAATAGCACTGCCTTCTCTGATCACTTCAGTGCAGTTGTGGAGTAGAGAGTCTAGCCAGTATTATAATAAGTTAACCAAAAGAAATAATAAAGGAATTAATAAAAATATATAAAATTGCCTTTATATGAAGATAGAATGACTGTCTGCATAAGAAAATCAAAAGAATTAGTGAGTAAAAATAATAAAAAATAAAAATTAGTAGAACTAATCAAGATTTTTAAGAAATAGGATTATTGTCTGATGACTGGTAGTGGCAAACTGGATAGAGCATTGACCTAAGATGCTGAGGACCCAGGTTTGAAACCCTAAGGTTGCAGTTTGAGCACAGGCTGACTAGCTTCAGGGTAGGGTCTCTGGTTTGAGCGTGGGATTAAAGACATGATCCTGTGGTCACTGTCTTGAACTTAAATGTCACTGGCAGGGCTTACTGGTTCAGTTGGAGCTTACCTGAACTCTGTCAATGCATGCATGAAAAGCAATCCGTGAGCCTGACCAGGAGGTTGCACAGTGGATAGAGCATTGGACTGGGACACAGAGGACACAGGTTCAAAACCCCAAGGTCTCTGGCTTGAGAAAAAGTTTACCAGCTTGAGGTGGGGTCACTGGCTTGAGCCTGGGATCATACACATAACCCCCATGGTGGCTGGCTTGAGCCCTAAGGTCACTGGCTTGAGCCCAAGGTTGCTGGCATGAGTCCAAGGCCCCTGGTTTGAGTAAGGGGTCACTTACTCTGCTGTAGCATCCCACCAAAGTCAAGGCACATATGATAACACAATCAATGAACAGTAAGGAACTGCAACAAAGAATTCATGTTTCTCATCTCTTTTCCTTCCTGTTTGTCCCTCTCTCTGACTCTTTCTCTGTCTCTGTCAAAAAAAAAAGAAAGAAAAACTATCAATGAATAACTAAAGTGATGCAACTATGAGTTCTGCTTCTCATCTCTCTCCCTTCCTGTCTCTGTCTCATAAATAAATAATAATAATAATAATAATAATAATAAGATAGAGTAGAATTAACAGGCAGCATTAAGGCACAGAAGTTATTAGTAGTAATAAGTTTAAATATCAATTAATATAATGGTTGCTTCTTTTCTGTGCCACATTCCATGGCACAGATTCAGCAATTAAAGTGGTAGAAAGATACATGTAATAAAGACAATATTTTTCTGACATGTACTATGGAAAGAAAGAGAAAGAAAATTAAGCATGCTGAGTCAATTAAAAAAAAATCGCATAACACTGGTTAGGATCAACAGATTTTCAGACCTAACAACTTTAACATAAATGGAGGTGAAGTGTTTATGGAAGAAAAATGAAAAGGTAGGTGAGAAGAAAGAGGCTTGAACCTGACTAGAGTTACAGATACTTTTTTTTAATTTTTTTTTCAGAGACAGAGAGAGAGTCAGAGAGAGAGATAGACAGGGACAGACAGACAGGAACGAAGAGATGAGAAGCATCAATCATTAGTTTTTTGTTGTGTGTTGCAACACCTTAGTTGTTCATTGATTGCTTTCTCATATATGCCTTGACCGCGGGCCTTCAGGAGACGGAGTAACCCTTGTTCGAGCCAGCGATCTTGGGCTCAAGCTGGTGAGCTTTGCTCAAACCAGATGAGCCCGCACTGAAGCTGGCGACCTCAAGGTCTCAAACCTGGGCCTTCCGCATCCCAGTCTGACGATCTATCCACTGCACCACCGCCTGGTCAGGCACAGATACTATTCTTGATAATGACAAAGTCACTGCTGAGGCAGTGTTGGAGGAGTATCTCCCTGAAAAATTAAAAATCCCGGAAGCCTTGATAGAAAGGTTCTCTCAGCAAAAATATTAAAATTCACAAATATTAGGACAGGAATAATTTAATAAGAAGATTGAGTCGCCATGATATCTGCAGTCAATTATAAAAAGTAAAAGAAAAGAGGGGATACAGTTTGGTTTCAAAAGACTAAAAGCAAGGCGTTCAAAGGGAAAAATAAGTGATGACAGAGCAAGAAAGAAGGTGTTGGTATTTAGAATAGGAAGTGAAGAGAAAATGCAGAGCCCACCCGTGAGAAACCTCGCGGCACATGATTACAGACACTATGGCCTCCTGAACTGATCTCTGTGTCTGTGAAGTAATGGGATTCATGCCAACCTAAGAGACAGCTGTGTAAGTAAAGTCATGCATCAGTTCATTTGTATTGATAAATGTTATTTTTAAATTTCCAGAAACTTTAATAAGCTGGAACAATAAATTTTCTTAATATACTGTATTTATATTTCATATTTTCTGAAAGATAAGAATTTTTTAGGCCTAATTATTTATTAATTTGGATGGCATTATTATTATTTTTTTTTGTACTTTTCTGAAGCTGGAAACAGAGAGAGACAGACAGACTCCCGCATGCGCCCCACAGGGATCCACCCGGCATGCCCACCAGGGGCGACGCTCTGCCCCTCCGGGGCGTCACTCTGCCGTGACCAGAGCCACTCCAGCGCCTGGGGCAGAGGCCAAGGAGCCATCCCCAGCGCCCGGGCCATCTTTGCTCCAGTGGAGCCTCGGCTGCGGGAGGGAAAGAGAAAGACAGAAAGGAAGGAGGGGGGAGGTGGAGAAGCAAATGGGCGCTTCTCCTGTGTGCCCTGGCTGGGAATCGAACCCGGGTCCCCCGCAGGCCAGGCCGATGCTCTACCGCTGAGCCAACCGGCCAGGGCCTGGATGGCATTATTTTTAACTATGAGTGTTGCCTGCTGAGACTTCAGAGAATAAAACAATTTAATCTTGTTCTTGTTTTGTTCCTGTTGCATCCACCGGGTACAAGAACAAACGTAGGAGACTTTCAGGAGATTAGGTCATACTTTATTGGCCAAGTTTAACCTGCACAGGGGCGAACTCCCAAGATGTCCGGAGACACCGTACTCACAAGGAGCTGCAAACGAGAGTCGTGCCTGGCGCTTACAACTAGGTCCTTATATATCCTAAGTGAGCAAGCATTATACAGAAGCAGATGTGGCAGTTAGCTATTCGCTAGGGAGGTCACACGTAGCATAGCAACAGGGTCAGGGTTTAGTTTAGTAGCGAATTTCAAACATAAACTTCTGATAAGGGTTTCTGACCAATAGAATGCAGGATGTTTGTTCTCCTTTGTGCTGATCTTCTTAGTTCTCAGCCTCACAGGAGCCCTAAGCACCTCCCTTTTCCTGCTTCTTCAATAGTTACACTCTGGCAGCCACAGCACACCTCCCCAAATATAACAGTTCCCTATTTGCTTAGCTATATCTGAATAAATGTGTCCCACATTTCTGAAGACACATACAGTCATATATATATAAAAACTAAATGTCAACTAAAGATAAAAAAATATTTTATTTTAAATACCTATATTTCTTAAAATAAAATCAAATACAGTAATTATTCACATAATTTATTTTTTTCTGTAAGTGTATTACATTCAAAATATAACCAATATAAAATTCTTGATGTACTATACATAACTGTATTGTTAAATAAGTTGACCTGAGAATAGTATTGACACTTAATAATAGCATCAATTATTGAGTTGAGCACTGGGAAAGGGAGTTTTCTACATAAGTTCTATAAAGGTATTTAGTACTTACACAAACAGTGGACTTATGAGATAAATTATATTTTGATTCTTAAATTACAAGTGAGGGAATTGAGGCATAGAAAGTTTAAGACACATACTTACTATTAAAGAGTAAGAGGCAGAGCTGAGTTTGAATCTGAGCAATTGGGCTCCAGATGCCATGTTATTGTAAACCATCCAATGACCCTAATGCCATATTTTAAAATTTCACAAAGGAAGAATTCTTTACCTGCCATCTAAAGTCTTGTTTTTTATTTAACATTAATGATTTTGTAATTAATTACAGAAGAGAAAAAAATTCCAATGCAGACTTTTGGAGGAAAAAAAAACCAATTCAGCTTTATAAATTATGTTCCTATTAAAACATTCTTGACAGTTCTGTTTCAAACAACATACATGGTGATGAATGCCAGCCATTTAATGTTTTTAGTATAAGCAACAAAATTTGAAAGTAAAGGTGACAGAAAAACTAACTTGAAAACCTATTTCCACCAATGTCTGTTAAAATCAAAATTGTTTGAAATTTAATTTTTTAAAAACTTAAAGATTTTAATTTCAGGTCTTCCATTTACTAGTTGTATAATACTTCTTGGGCAAGTGACAATTTTTTGGTCTTCTGTCTCCTCATTTGTATAATAAGAGTAATGACACTTTCCTTACAGTGTTATTGGGCAGTAAACGAAGTTATGTATTTGGAACACCTAAACAAGAGATGAACTTTTTGTGAATATTAACAAATGTCAGTGACATTATTCACCAATTTGATATTTTTAAAAGTTTTCTTAGGGGTGGGGTAAAACTGAATTTATTAGTTATTATTAGATAATATAAAAATTAATTGGTTATTTTCCTGCAAGAAATAATAAAAGAACTATGGCGCTGTACCATCATTTGATATATTTTTTTTCTTTTATTTGACATTTTTGGAAGCTACATTATTTAATTAAATTTATTGGGGTGATTTTGGTTGATAAGGCTTTACATTTTGTACCCAGCCATTAGAAAGATGAAATGCTGCCTTCTATGACAATAAGCATTCATCTTGAGAATCATGATAAATAAAATAGATAAGATAGAAAATGTTAAGAATCCTATGATTTTTCTCGTGTGGGGTATAAAACTAAAAGTAATAAATGAACAAACAAGAAAAAACCAAAAACTTGCCAATACAGACAATAGTATGGTAGCTATCAGAGAAAAGAGGGATAGTAAAGGTTTAAGGAGGGGTCAAAGTTATGATGATGAAAGAAGATTTGACTTTACATGGTAGGCAAACAATGAAATATAAAATTAATATATATTTTCAAAATGTGAAGCCAATGTAAGCAATGTAATCAGCAATGCAAACATGGTCCAGATAGAAACATTAAAATAATATATCTAATCCCATTTTTTAGCCTTACAATTTTTTTGTTTTGTATCTTTCTGAAGCTGGAAACGGGGAGAGACAGTCAGACAGACTCCCGCATACGCCCGACTGGGATCCACCTGGCACGCCCACCAGGGGCGGATGCTCTGCCCACCAGGGGGCGATGCTCTGCCCCTCTGGGGCGTTGCTCTGTCGTGACCAGAGCCACTCTAGCGCCTGGGGCAGAGGCCAAGGAGCCATCCCCAGCGCCCGGGCCATCTTTGCTCCAATAGAGCCTCGGCTGCGGGAGGGGAAGAGAGAAACAGAGAGGAAGAAGAGGGGGAGGGGTGGAGAAGCAGATGGGCGCTTCTCCTGTGTGCCCTGGCCGGGAATCGAACCGGGACTTCTGCACGCCAGGCCGACGGTCTACCACTGAGCCAACTGGCCAGGGCCTAGCCTTACAATTTTGCCCTTTAGTACTTAGATTATATATAAAAACCCTTACGAAAACTAAAATGCTAAGAACATCAACCACACTTTAAAATTAATTAAAAGCATCCTAGGTGAAATATGCCATTATTTCTTTTTTTAAAAAAAAAATTAAAATATATAGCACAGAACATTATGACTTAGCATTCCACCTGATGGCAAAATGAAAATAAAGGGGTTGTAAGTAGTTTTGTTTTATTTAAAGTAGGCCTTTTTTGAGAATATACTTTATGACAGCAAATATCCAATTATATTTTCATAATCTATATTCATGCACAGGGCAGAAAATTATCATCAGTTCTCAAGCAAAATAATAAAAGGGCCAAAAGATTAGAAAACAAATCTTTAAGTTTTGCTTTCATAAACTCTTTACAACATAAAAAAATCGGTAATGTCTGCTTAGTATCAAATTTCAGGGTGAATAACAAATAATTCAAGCAGATTATTTTTCAAATGTTCAATACTGTGAAACTCTGCCATCCTATTCTACACTTTTGGAAATCAATACCAGAAATGAATCAAGCTGCAAGGTATTTATCCACTCTATGCTTTCTCCTGGATCTAGACAAAATAAGAAGAGTTATGTTATATACCACTGGAAAAGTGTCATGTAACATTGATTTACTATGTTAGTGACAGCACTGAAAAAAACAAATCAAACTATCCAAGAAATAGCAAAAAGTGCATTCTACAAATGTTGTCTTTTTGATAACATTGTTAGCCCTGGGTAAACCATGACTCACAAACTTGCATTGAAAGCACCCATGAACCTCAGTCAATTCATTTCACATCTTGCCTTTTAAAAGCATTTGTGAAAATTTTAGTTCTCTTTTACACATTTATCATGTATATGTTATATGGAATATAATTTTCTCTCTTTAAAAAAATGGTTAAATCAATAACAACAAACTAGCAAAAAAACACTGTTTTAAAACAATATAACCCTTGTAATTTGGGCAGCTAATCCTTAACCAATGTTTTGAGAGGTCCCAAGTGAATTAAGTAATTACTAAAATATTAAAAACAAAAGCATTTCTATTTAGTTAATATAGAGCCAATTTTAATATTTTTGTGTTTAAGTGTTAAGATATTCTGTCACTTATCAATTAGATGAAGGCAATACAAACTTTTGATTAATGCCCATTTAGACAACATATCATTATTCATTATCTCCTCTTGCCTTATATTAATTTTAGATTAATATTTCATTGTGATTTAATGACATTTCTTTCCAAATAGCCATAGAGACTTTAATTCTATTCTGTGATGGTGCTATGGTTTCACTTAATAGTTGTTCTTTAGTTATCCATAATGTCAAGACACATGACATAATAAAAATTTAATTGGACTGTAGCATAAGGTAAGTAAAGGATTGGTATGTATAATTCAAGTAACATGATACTTCCAGTCCCACAAAAAAGGTAAATTTATGGCATGAATGAAAATCAAATGGGATTTAATTAAGTTGCTTCAAGATTACTATTGTTATTTAAGAATTGATTTGTTAGTCTAAGAAATTCACAAATATTCACTTAAAATAGTCTTAAGAAGTAAAAATAAAAAAAACCTATCTCCTCATTTCATTGTCATATTTATGATCTCCTTTGTGCATTAAATATTTATGACTATGTGAGTCTCACACTAAGATGAGCAGAACCACTTTGGAGTAAAGGATTTTGTCATTTTTGAGGGAAGAGTCACACCTCCCTAAGAACAACTGCCTGGATTACGAATAGTTGGTTTCATGGAACATTGATTTCTAAGCTTTTGAAAGAGCAATTTCACAATCCTGCATGAGAACTATTGGCCTCCTTACAGAGACTAAGACCATATGAGCAGGTACAGTGCCCAGTAGCAACTGTGATTTATCATGCTATTGTCAATAAGCTACAGAAGACTTTGGGCCAAACAAATAGGAAACAATGGTGGAGGGCCATGGTGCAAGGAAGCCAAGTAACAGGAGAGCCAAACGTGTGCTGAGCTAATTTAATTTTTAAAGCTGTAAGTCAGCCCATGCCTTAGGGACACAATTTCTCTCTGGCAACATTTTCTGAGAAGCTAAAACAGCTGCTTCACCTATCTCAAATCAGATACTGTGCTGTACTAAACAAATGTTTACCAAAAACAATTGTCAGGTATGCTTTTCCAGAAAACTTAGATTGATCAAAACAGATAATTACACCTCTAAAATAAAGGTTGATATAAATTATATTTGTTAATAAATATTTGTAATTTGGATATCTAGTAAATGAAGATATTAAGAAAATAGTTAAGGATGCTGTAAAACACTTTAGAACTATGTATTTCAATAACAATTAAAAATAATTATATATATATATATAAAGCATATGTAATTATATGAGGGGCAAAAGCTTTATGAAATATGTATCTAATCCAATTTAGAACACTATTAATCTTGTATAATGTAGAAAAATTTTAAAGTATTTAAAACAGTGATTTATATAGCCTGACCTGTGGTGGCACAGTGAATAAAGCGTTGACCTGGAATGCTGAGGTCGCCGGTTCGAAACCCTGCACTTGCCTGGTCAAGGCACATATGGGAGTTGATGCTTCCTGATCCTCCCTCCATCTCTCTCTCTCTCTCTCTCTCTCCCTCTCTCTCTCTTTCTCTTGCTCTCCTCTCTAAAATGAATAAATAAAATCTTTAAAAAAATAAAAAAAATAAAACAGTGATTTATTAATAAAAATTTAGCTATCAGTATATTTAGCCTGATCTTCATTTTCTTAATAAAAACAACTTCATCACAATACCAAGTCTGAAACATTGAACATACTTTCTATTTTCTTTTGGGTTTCTCAGCACATTGAAGTGAAAACAAGAAAATGCTGAAGGACTAGCACACATTTGAAAAGAAACTTTCGCCATAAGACATGGAAATGACAACATATTTATCCATTCATTATAGCACGTGGAATATAGTGCAATACAAGATGGTAGCAGAAGGAGCATTTGCTTTGATTTGTTTCTCAACTATAAAGGTCAGTTTCTCCTTTGTAATCTGAAATTTTACAAAGAAAGAATAAATGCATTAAACAGCATAGATCATGCGTCTCAGTATTTTTCTATATACTTCTGTCAGCATCAGTATTACTAAAGCACAAAGCATGTTCAACAGCACAATGTCAGATGACCCTTTATGCCTCAGGAGCAGAAAGTCTACAAGACATAGGAAGAAACTGAAGGTCAGAATGTAAAGAAACCTATATCCAGGTCCTGGAGCTACATTAAAAAAAATGCTAGAAGGTAAATTCTCTAGCTTCTGGATGAATTCAGGGAGATGTCACAGTCCAGATGAATGAAGTTTCAGGAACTGGGATGAATGTCAAATGGCTTATGCCAAAGAGCAGCTTGTTCTTGGAGCATGCTTAAGGCCATTTTGTGCAGAGATTTCAGAGAGGAAACAACCTCCAATTGTAACTCTGAAAAGCCCGCTAAAAACCATATAAAAATTTTTAGACATATTGAATTATATGAAATGACTGAGTAGGCCTGCAGCATACTGAAAAACTTTTTTTGTTGTTTGTTGAAAATTGTTTCAAGAGCAGAATGACTGAAAATAAGTCCATGTAGCATTCCGAGCCAAAGTTAGCAGATGTCCTCTTATCTTAAAAGTTACATGAACAATAAGGCAAGTAGAATAAAACATATGGACTTGACAAAATTCAGTGTTGGAATTAAATAGAAATATACATTGGCCAGTTTTACAGTTTTGAATATTCTTTTCTTCCAATAATGACATGACTGACAGCCATGTGTTTGGCTGGCCATAGAGAAACAGGCAGATATTACGACACCTCTGCTCCTGCCAAGATGAATTCTATGGTTGCAGATGCCAATGCCACAGCTAAAACATTAGCATCATGTTTGCAACCCTCATATCCTCTGACATTCGCTGTACTGACATTTCACCTGTCAGTTTATCTGACATCTGAAGAATAAGAGATGCTATATTAGCATGACCTAACAGAACAACAATTAATAGACACCATCTGTTTATGGAAAGCAAGAATGTTTGTATGAGCTTGGACAAAATCATGCTTTGTGAATATTGATTTTGCAATAGTGAACTGGGTCAAAAATATTGCATCAACCAAAGAATGCAAAAAGAAATGGAACAACAAATCTATATCTCTTTCCCTCTCTCTTTTTACCCCTCTCTCAATAAAATAAAATAATTTTGTTTTATTTCAAGCATAACCATCTTCAGTTTAAAGAAGAGCTGTGGAGTCCCTCTGGTTCCAGAGATCCTGCTTATAACCAGCAAAAATGGCATTGAGCCACAACCTTCCAGACATATCTGTCATTTTAGAAGTTCCAATCCCCGGAAACCACCACAGGATCCAAGAGGCCAGAAAGAGTTGAATATATTCTTCTTCATTTCAAATCTTAAAAATAAAGTTCTCTAAGATCTTAATATAGCTAACATTTATTGAGCATTTACTAAGTGCAAGAAATTAATTTTTTTGTATTATTTGTTTAATTTTCACAGCTCTTTGAGGTAAGTAATACTATTAGCTTAATATTTCATATGAAAAACTGAGTGACAGAACCCCCAAAATGAACTAGAGTCAAACAGTTATAAAGCACAACCTTATTTCAGCCCCTGTGAATCTGAATCCAAGGCATGCATTCTTTCTTAATGAGTACACATATTTCTCTCTTAGGTATTTGATTACTGCGGCAGAAATAGTCTAATAAATCACGTGAACAGTGAGATAATTCTTACTCAGTTGATGTCTTACCTACAGAACCTTGCTTCCTATCATTATAATGCATAAAGATTTGAATACACTAAAATTGGACTTTTTTATACAAACATTTCTTAAATTAAGTCATTCAGTCAGAAGCTTAGGTTCAGGTAGGGTTTCCAGGAATTTTAAACATACCAAATTTTTTTCAAACTGTTTTTCCGCTTGATAACAATTTAAATAAATTTTAAACTTAAATAGTTTTAATTTATACATATCAATTTTAATGTCATGATGTATGAATTGGTTTTTCATAGCTTAAAAACAATTTGGAAATAGCCTGACCAGGCAGTGGCGCAGTAGATAGAGCGTCGGACTGGGAAGCGTAGGACCCAGGTTCAAGACCCTGAGGTCTCCAGCTTGAGCGCAGGTTCATTTGGTTTGAACAAGTCTCACCAGCTTGAGCCCAAGGTCACTGGCTTGAGCAAGGAGTCACTCAGTCTGCTGTAGCCCACTGGTCAAGGCACATATGAGAAAGAAATTAATGAACGACTAAGGTGCCGCAACAAAGAATTGATGCTTCTCATCTCTCTCTTTTCCTGTCTCTTTGTCCCTATCTGTTCCTCTCTCTAACTCTCTCTGTCTCTGTCACAAAAAACAAAACAAAATAATTTGGAAATATAATTTTAGCAAATAGCACATTAGCTACTATACAGAATCTTTTGTTGTATGTAAATAAGTACATGAGTATCATAACCTTAGGGTCCTCTTTTTAGGTTTAAAACAATCTGTTTATCTCCACTCAAGGTATAAGTATTTAATTGGCAACACTACACATAAAAAAATCCCCTATTATCCTATAAAATATTATAAACTATTTCTTGGATTACACCATATGATAAGTTTATAAAAATATAATCATCTTGACATCATATAAATGTGAACATTCTGTTTACCTTCTTGATGATACTATTTTTTAAGTGCTACTTAATCATCTATTATATTAGCTGTTCTAAAATTGTGTCAACAGTAAACAATTATAAAACAAATCTAGAAGTTTTAGATTCTTTTTATCCTTTGTATAACATATACTATCTGTTGTGCTTCAGCCAATAATCTATAATGTAAGCATATCTAAACCCTGTAGATTTAACTTTCTCTATTATTTTATATCACAAATAATTATAACAGACAACCTCTTATTCATTGTACAAACTCTGACAACCTCTCTAATATTTTATTTAGATTACACTGTAAAACAAATGAAACATATTGATTCACGCCTTTGTTCAATGTACCAGCATAACTACATTAAGTCATCATCTTCTCATTTTCTTGGAAATCAGAAATTACAAATAAATGGGAAAAACACCACAAATTACATGCTCAGCACAACCAACTGACAGACATTCTCATATTTCGTATTTTAGGCAGTATTTGCAAAATAAAATTGGGAAGACTTGCTTTTTTAATTATAATTGGGCAAAAGTTTTGAAAGTAGTTAGAAAAAAAAATATTTGCTAATGTCAAGAATGATTATCCAATGGAGTTTCCAGGAAACAACAGTATAACATTCTTGGCAAGTAGAGCAGCCTACCCCAAAGAACAAAACTATCCCTTATTTGCAACACTTCCTAGGATAATGATTTAGAAGGTTTAATGACGGAAGTCCTTCAGAATCTGTTCTGCATCATAGAAGCAGAGAAGCTAGGGCTACACAGAGAAACCAACAGAGAAATTATAATTATAAAAGTCTATTTCTGTAGAAGTACAGAAGGGGAATGTCTTAGCTTCAAATGTTTCCATTCTCTAAAGAAACTTCTACAAATAGCTGACAAGGAAATTTAACTCTATTTGAAGAGAATAAATATAAAGCAGAAACTTGCCAAGAAATAATAATAAAATAAACAATACTAAAAATAAATACAAATTATACCTTTGATGAAGACATTCATCAAAATAGTAACAAGTTATAGCAACACCAAAGCAAGCAAAATAAATGGAAAGAAAAATTAGTTAATAGGGTTTGAGATTTAAAAAAAAAAAAGAAAATCAAATGAAAGTATTTAAAGATGTGTAATTCAAAGAAATCTGTAGAACCTACTACAAGCCTGGAATACTCATGATACTCAGTGTGTATTTAACTTATAATTGAGTAAATTAAAATCAGTTTTGACAATCAAATACCATATGCTAAGTGAAATTGATCCAAGATTTAAATAAACTGTGATATATTACTAAATTTAATGAGCTTTATGTATAAAAAAAATTGAGGATAGTTATAGAGAAAGATCTTTTAAAAACATTGAACTTCTGAACACTATAAACACTTTTGTAAAATTCTCAAGAAACACAGTGCACCTATACACAACTAATTAAGTTTTATTATAAAATTTGAAGAAATGGAAAAAAAAATTTTGAAGAAATGGGCCAAACCAGGTGGTGGCACAGTGGATATAGCATCAAACTGGAATGCAGAGGACCCAGGTTCAAGACCCTGGGGTCGACGGCTTGAGTACACGCTCATCCGGCTGGAGTGCAGGCTCACCAACTTGAGCGAGGGGTTGCTGGCTTGAGCGTGGAATTATAGACATGACCCTGTGGTCGCTAGCTTGAGCCCAAAAATTACTGGCTTGAAGCTCATGATCAAGGTTGGTTTAAGCAAGGGTTCATTCACTCTCTTGTGCCCCCCCCCCTCAAGGCACATATGAGAAAGCATTCACTGAACAACTAAGGAATTGCAACAAAGAATTGATGCTTCTCATCTCTCTCCTTTTTTTGTTTGTCTGGGCCTGTCTATCTCTCTCTCTCTGATTCTCTCTTTGTCTCTGTGAAAAAAAAATTATAAAAATGAGTTTTTAGATAAGAAGTATAGAAAAATAATACACTATGAGCTTTTCAAAGATAAAACTAACCATAAACTAATAGGTAAGATATATTTTGAAAATTAAATGAAAGAATAATAGGAAATATTGATAATCAATCATAGTACTAAAACAGAAACAAAAATATAGAGTGAAAAAACAGCTTCTAAATGTTTCAGTCCCTACCATGTAGAAATAATATTTATAGGAAAATATTAATAGCACATTATCAATTAAAGAAATTTGGGAAAAAATAAATTTGTGGATTATTTACTTATATATAACAGCTGGAGTTCAAAGAATAATTGTTATAGCTGAAAACTGAGTAAAAATTTTGATTATATAAACATAAACTTTGAAAATTTAATAGTTTTGACTCATTTGAAATTCTGGTGTGCGAAGAAGAAAAAATATACTCATCAGATTGCTTTTCCCTTCCTCTTATCATCTGTTTATATTCTGTGTGTGTGTGAACGAAATTTTATTACCCAAATACAATGCTATTGGGGACAAAGAAGAGTGTGGCTATAGAGGAAAGTGAAGAACCAATCAGATTGGCCCCTTCCCTGAACCTGTGCTAAGGGTTCTGCTAGTAGTAGTGGTGACCACCACCTCAGACGAGGTGGTAGAGAAGCTGTGAGTTACTGCTCAGCTACCCTGGTTTAATGGCTTTTAACTGGAAAAACCTGTTTCTCTCCAGACATGCATGACTGAGGAGAAGAGTGAAAAAGATAATGAAATAGATTAAATTATCAAATGTCTGTGCAGAAGTCCTGGGTTCGATTTCCAGCCAGGGCACACAGGAGAAGCGCTCATCTGCTTCTCTACTCCTCCCCCTCTCCTTCCTCTCTCTCTCTTCCCCTCCCGCAGCCAAGGCTCCATTGGAGCAAAGATGGCCCGGGCACTGGGAATGGCTCTATGGCCTCTGCCTCAGGCACTAGAATGGCTCTGATTGGGGCAGAGCGACACCCCAAGATGGGAAGAGCATCACCTCGTGGTGGGCGTGCCGGGTGGATCCTGGTCGGGCGCATGCAGGAGTCTGTCTGAGTGCCTCCCTGGTTCCAACTCCAGAAAAATAAATAAATAAATAAATAAAATGATCAAATGTCATTAAAAGAATGTGTATCCTGCCTTCCATTTCAGGACTTCAGTAGCAAGTCCATCCCTAAATTTTTGGAAAAACCCAGGTCAGATATTATTCCACCAGTTTCATGGGTTTTTCTTCAGCCTCAACTGCTAATCTCATACCTACTTTTTTTAATTCTGACTCCTTGTGTGTGCTTAGTGGTACACCTGGAAGAGCAAGCTTTGGTAGACAGGGACAGAGTGTGCTCTGAATATAGGCCAAGGTCAATGGACAAGGTGAAACCATAAACTTGAGTAATACTACCATCTTCTGAAATACAAAACAAAGGTTTCTAGTAGCTAGCCAGTTGAACTGTAGGAACCAAAGTAACCACAAAACCTAAAATGTGAATGTAGAAGCTCATACCTGCAAACAATATAAAAAAATCAAAGAATATGATTTTTTTCTTGAGCAACTAAACTTAAAGGCATGTAATATTACAGTCTAAAGAAGTCAAAATAGCTGTTATAAATACATTCAGGTAGCCACAAAAAACCCAAAAGACAATTCAATGAAATCAAGAATCAAATTAATGAACATAATGATGTTCTTTACCAATGTGATTAAAATTATAAAAATAAAAACAAATTTCTAAAGCTGAGAAATTCAATGAATGAGATTAATACTTCAATACAGAGCATCAGTTGAGGGCAGAACAGATGCAGGTAAGAATAAGTGACATGGACAATAGAAATGTGAAAGTAATACATAAGATTGGGAAGTGAACTTTAAAAATTCATGAAAGCTGTCGAGAGCAATTAGATGCAAATTGAAAGGAAGTTTTTAGAAGTAAATAAGGATCCAGAAAGAGAGTAAGACAGGAGAAGTGTATTTAAATAAATAATATCTAAGAACTTCACAAACTTGAGGAAAGACTTGGACATACAATTGCATAAATCAAATAGAAAATTTTATTACTTATTAGTGTCAAACACTGTTGGGCAGATAAGATTTATTTTGCTCACTCTGTTAAAGATGGCCACTCCTCTCATGTGGTGATGTTCTCACATGATACAGCTGATTGCCCTTCTTGCTTGGGAAGGGGCTTGGTTATGCTAATGTGTGCTGGAGAAAGGGGTTGTCCTGGGGAAAAGTTTTAAAAGCAGGAGCTAGGAAGCCATTTTGGGGAGAATGATCACGTTTTTATAGAGAGGAGGAGCCCATGGTTTAGCGGGGCAGAGAGGCCAGATGGAGGAGTCAGCCAAAATGGCAGAATGGTGAGGTGGAAGCCTTTGATGCTAGCAAAAATCGGATGAGTCAGTGGCTTTGGGATCCCTGAATGGAGAAAGAAGTGTTTCCCGCATTGTGTTTTTACTCGCTTGCTGAATGTGAGTCTAGAATAAAGGTAAATGAATTGCCAGTTTTTGGCTCCACAGTTTCTTTACCATCTCCCTGAATTAAATGCAAACCTGCGAGAGCCAGGCAGCTCTGAAGGTGGCTGTGGCTACTGGCTTTACAAACACCCTGTCCAAGACATTTTATAATAAAACTATCAAATATCAGTGGTAAAGAAACTAAAAGGCACCCAGAGGAAACAAGAAAGTAACTTATAGAAGAATCACTCATTAGACTATTAGCAGATTTCTCAGCAGAAATTTTACAGGTTAAGAGCAACAGGAATAACTTAGTCAAGTAATTGATAAATAAAAATTTTTAGTCAGAAATATATTATCCATTAAAGTTACCCTCCTAACATGAAGAAGAAATATAAGCTTTCCAAAATAAACGAACATGGCGGAGTTCACCCTGAGTTAAACTGAAAGAACTTTTCAAAGTGAAATGAAAAAACACTAATCAGTACCATGAAAACTTATCAAAGTACAAGACACACTGATAAAAGTAAAGAATACACAGTCAGTATTAGAAAAATATATTAGTGTGGTGTGTTCACCACTTCATTGTAGCATAAATGTTAAAGACAAAATATCAATAGGCCCTGGCCGGTTGGCTCAGTGGTAGAGCATCGGCATGGCGTGCAGGAGTCCCAGGTTCGATTCCTGGCCAGGGCACACAGGAGAAGTGCCCATCTGCTTCTCCAACCCTCCCCTTCTCCTTCCTCTCTCTCTCTCTTCCCCTTCCGCAGCCAAGTCTCCATTGGACAAAGTTTGCCTGGGCGCTGAGGATGGCTCCAGGGCCTCTGCCTCAGGTGCTAGAATGGCCCTGGTTGCAGCAGAGCAACACCCCAGATGGGCAGAGCATCGCCCCCTGGTGGGCATGCTGGGTGGATCCCGGTCGGGCGCATGCTGGAGTCTGTCTGACTGCCTCCCGTTTCCAACTTCAAAAAAATAAAAAAAAATAAAAAAAGACAAAATATCAATAACTATAGCTAGTATAATGTTAACAAACACATGACGTAAAAACAAGAAGTCCAACAGCAAAAATATAAAAGGAGAGGATAAAAGTGTAAAGCCTTTATGGTGAACACAAAATATATTGTACAGAGAGTGTTTTAGATTTGGGCATCTGAAACTATAATTATTTTAAGTGGTGTCACCCCAATAAACAGCAGTGATACTCTATACTTGTTAAAATAGCTCCTATGGACACGTGTCTTTGTACAGAGTCTTTGGTCTTCAACAAAGAATGTATAACAACTACTCTGATGACCATTAAGCTAGATCTGGAAGAGCTATAGCAACTTCTGAATCTGTAGCACTGAGGAGATGCTATTTATTCTGGACCAGGTCAGTGGCTGACTAACAGAAGGTAAACTGCACTCAAAATGGAGGTGATGTAGTGAGAGGTTCTCTATTGCCAAACCTGAAGATATTGCTCCACAAAAATTTCTTTTCAACCATGTACCTTTCCATTTCTTACAAAATATTTAACTCCTTTAATAACTAATGGGACCATTGTCATATATAGTGCCCATTGTTGACTAAAACATCATTATGCATCACATGATTATATATATACATTTTTATTTATTTAAATGTGCTTGAAAAACTGTGAGCTGACACAGCAGAAATTATAAGTGGTTTTCTTTGTGAGAAAAGATGGCGAGCTCAATAATTAGAGGTGTAAAGGACATGTTTCGTTGTATTTTTTATAGTTTTAGAATTTTAAACCTTACAAATATAATACCTTGTCACAAAACTAAGCTATATTCATGATTCAAATTGTAGTAATATGTGTTCATGTTGTCACGTCCCTTTTTGTTGCTATTCTTTGTTGCCAAGGAGAACATAACCATCTTTTTATTTCCCAAGGCAGTGCTAAAGCAAACACAGGTAAAGATAGTGATTAACTAAAGCTTCATTAAATCAGGGAGGGTAAAGGGAGATAAAATACAGTGGTAGTAGTGAGGATGAGGTATTCATGTTTAATAAAAAAATAAATAAATAAAGGTTGCAATTTAGAATAAAAAATTACAATTTAGTTTTCAGCTATTGAAATTAGACTATTAAATTTAAAATTTAATAATTTTAACATCTTATGCTTTCTGCCCCTTTTATCGCCAAGATTGACTTCTTTTTTATTTTTTTAAATTTATTCATTTCAGAGAGGAGAGAGAAAGTGAAAGGGGGAGGAGCAGGAAGGATCAACTCCCATATGTGCCTTGACCAGACACGGCCCGGGGTTTCGAACCAGTGACCTCCACATTCCGGGTTGACATTTATCCACTGAGCGCTCCACAGCTCAGGCGAAAATGGTCTTCTTACCAAACACTTTCACTAAGGCCTTTTTTTTTTTTGGAGTCTCAGGACTTTAACAAAGACAAATCCATGCCTTCCTGAAACTATTGTACCTAAAAAAGTCCAACAATCATGTAAAGTTCTAATAATCTTACACCACTTAAATACCATTTTATTTATTTTTTTTTTTTGCAAAGCAGTAAGATCCTTTTTATCTTAAACTTTTCATTGCTGACAATACCTTTCCTTTAATAACCAAGGTGATTAATGTATTGTACTAAACAAAAGAGTCAACTACCTTTAGTCTCCACCATTAAAAACACAAAGAACTGGCAGAGCTTAGAAATAAGAGTTTTTAAAAAATTTCTTCCAACGCATTGTTTTAATCCAAAGAATTTATTAGAAATAACTTAACATTTTATACTTTAATAATTGCCTGTCTTTTTTATCTCTTAAAAATATTGTTAAAAGAAATTCTAGCCTTGGAAATATACTTTCTGAACTTATGTTGAAATTTTCATTTATGATGCCAATACAAGAGAAAGCATGTACCTCATTTTACAAACAATTTTTCAGATGTCCTCTACTAATATAAATATACACCTAGCATGCCCACAAAGTATTTCAGCTTCACAATTATATGAATATGGGTAAGCTATTAAAACTTTTATTAGCCTGACCTGTGGTGGCACAGTGGATAAAGCATCAACCTGGAGATGCTGAGGTTGCCGGTTCAAAATCTGGGCTTGCCTGGTCAAGGCACATATGGGAGTTGATGCTTCCTGCTCCTCCCCCCTTCTCTCTCTCTCTCTCCCCTCTCTATAATGAATAAATAAAATCTTAAAAAAAAAACCTTTTATTTTCTTCAACAGAAAATGGATAAAATAATCCAAGGGTTGATATGACAATGTGTTACCTAAGGGGTTGAAACCAAACACCAGGATTACTTTATGTTTGACAGTCTTCTAAACCAACTTGACAATTCCATTCAGATACCCCTGTACTTCTGATGATGTTCTGATACTCCATGAGAGGAAGCCATCCAACACACACATCCTTCTACCTTTGCTCATACCCCAATGCCACACTATAGTAAGCAAGGAAGCATGCCTTAAAAGACACACACACACACACACACATTTGTATCGTCTCACAATGCTATGTTTATTTAGGGGGACCTCTCCAATACTCTAATAGAATTACATGCAAGTTGCACACAAAGAAGGGGAGTTTACCCCAGAGAAACAAAGAGAATAGTGTACCACGCAAAGTCCTGGTCACTGGAGGTATCCGTAGTCAGAGAAGCATGTCTGTCTCATGCTAGGCGGCTACAATTATGACACACATCTGGTGTAGGGGAAGTCTGTCAGGGTCTAAGCATGACCTATGGTACAGCTAGGCCTTAACATCCAATCATGAGAGCTCTAAATTCTTTTTTTTTTTTTTTCTGCATTTTTCTGAAGTCGGAAACGGGGAGACACAGTCAGACAGACTCCCGCATGCGCCCGACCGGGATCCACCCGGCACGCCCACCAGGGGCGACGCTCTGCCCACCAGGGGGCGATGCTCTGCTCCTCAGGGGCGTCGCTCTGCCGCGACCAGAGCCACTCTAGCGCCTGGGACAGAGGCCAAGGGGCCATCCCCAGCGCCCGGGCCATCTTTGCTCCAATGGAGCCTTGGCTGTGGGAGGGGAAGAGAGAGACAGAGAGGAAGGAAGGGGGGGTGGAGAAGCAAATGGGCGCCTCTCCTATGTGCCCTGGCCGGGAATCGAACCCAGGTCCCCCGCATGCCAGGCCGACGCTCTACCACTGAGCCAACCGGCCAGGGCCTAGAGAGCTCTAAATTCTTAAGCCCACAAGGGGTGGAGTCTCACTTATATTGATGTCTAGATGAGAAACAAACAAGCAAAAACAAAACAGCACAA
This sequence comes from Saccopteryx leptura, assembly GCF_036850995.1. Classification (NCBI taxonomy): domain Eukaryota; kingdom Metazoa; phylum Chordata; class Mammalia; order Chiroptera; family Emballonuridae; genus Saccopteryx; species Saccopteryx leptura. The sequence continues at coordinate 18,102,097 of NC_089510.1, forward strand.
AGCTAACCCTCAAAAACACACACAAAAACAACAGGTGGAGTCTTACAAGTGTACAGAATTGTGGTTTTGGGCATTCCCAGCCTCTCCTAAGGGTATTCTCCTTACACTCTATTACTTCAATTTTGACACAACACTTGACATAACTTTCATGGCTGACAGTGAACTCATTATGGATTGTCAAAGGTGTCCAAAAAGTCTACTCTGTTCTTGCTCTATTTACACCTTTTTGGCTATTCTAACTCTCCCTACAAGTCTGCCTTGTAAAATAACACCCTATGATTTTAATATTAAATTATTCAGTATCAGAGGAGAAAAAAAGAGAAAGAACATATAATTTATAGGATTTTCCATGTATTTTCATTATTCCATGCACATTATTTTGTAATTTTCTTTCTTTGTAATGTCTCTTTGACTCACTAATTTCAAATGTGTGGTGATATTTCATATAATTCTGTTAACTAGTTTTCAACCTAATTCCATTTTGGTTAGGAATTATTTTCAATGTGATTTCAACTTTTGAAATTTATTAACACATTTCTATTACCCACCACCTGAATTTACTTGTTGAAAATTCGATGAAATTCTTTTTAAAAAATGGTGTTCTATAATTTTTGGAAATAATGCAGTGTAAATTCTATTATATTGATTTTGTTTACAGAGCATTTCAATTTTTCCTGCATAATTATTGATTTTTTTCTTAAAATTGGTGATAGCAATTTCTGAAAAGTATTAAAATCTGAAATTGTATACATGTCTATTTCTTTCTCTTGCTTTCCGATTTTTTGAATGATTGATTGACTTTAAAGAGAGAGTGAATAATAAGAGAAAAAGACAGAGAGAGAAAGGGGAGCATTCATCTGTTGTTGCACTTGCTGTACACTCACTGGACTGAACTAGCAACCTTTGTGTTTTGGGAGGGTATTCTAATTGACTGAGTTAACCTTCCAGGACCTCTGGGTCTCTGGTTTTACATCTTGTATTTTGAAAAACAAAAAGAATTATCATTTTGGATTCTTTTAAACAAAGAATTATTTAATGTGATAACATATCTTTTATATTACTTATAAATATCTTTGTCTTGATGTCTACTCTTCCTGATATTGATGTCAGTCAAGTTTACTTTTAAATAAAATGCTTAATTTAAAAAAAATAATATTTTTAGCCTTACCTGTGGTGATGCAGTGAATAAAGTGTCAACCTGAAATGCTGAGGTCGCCAGTATAAAACCCTGGGCTTGCCTGGTTAAGGCACATATGCGAGTTGGTGTTTCTTGTTTCCCCCATCTCTCTCCCCTCTCTCTAAAATAAATAAATAAATAAATAAATAAATAAATAAATAAATAAATAAATAAATCTAAAGAAAATTGGAAAATAATATTTTTGATCTCTTTACTCTCATCTTTTCAATGTATTATATTAGAATAAATTAAGAAATGAGTATATATCAATATGTATGTGTGTATTATATCTATTTACATTTAACATAGATTTCCAGTCCTCTGTTTTAGTATGTGTTTGTTTCTAATGACTATTTTTCTCTTGATCATGTTTCAATTTTCTGTTTTCCTCCATATATATATTTATTTTTTTGTTAAGTTGGAAATAAATGTTAAATTATTAAAGGTCTATATTTCCTTTTATTTCTTCAGAATATTTTGAGGGTTTTCTAGCAGATACACAATTATTTTACTGGTGAATCTGCTTGACTTATCTAGTCTTATGTGTAGTTCTGACAGTTCTGGTCTAGAGCACTTGATACAAGTGGGACCTTTCTGGGATCCTAATTGTCTGATCAATAAGTAAGGTCATGTTTCTCTAGCTGGTTGTAAGGGTGATGTCTCTGATCCTTGTGCAACCTCCAGAATATTTTTTACCTAACCACCTCTTGGTAAGCTGTTTTCTGTCAACCTTCTATTTGCTCCCTGCCAGGTCTCATGGGGTCTTGAGTGAGCATATAATGAGGCAGTCAAGAGGACCTATTCAAACTTCTAGAGCTCAATTTTTATACTTTCCTCATGTCCAGTATTTTATACTTTCCTCATGTCCTTTACATTACAACTACATCAACACCCCAGAATGCATCTCTCTGCTTTTATATTTTGCCATATTTAAATTTTATTTCCTGTACTATAATTTAGAAGATGACCATAGGGGAAAAGCCAGGGTACTTGTGGGGCTCACCTCAAATGTTTTCCTTATTTCAAAGATAGTATCTCACCACTCTTTGTGGTCTAATACAGTGGTCCCCAACCTTTTTTTGGACCACAGACCGGTTTAATGTCAGAAAATATTTTCACCCACCGGCCTTTATGGTGGGATGGATAAATGTATCATGTGACCGAGACAAGCGTCAAGAGTGAGTCTTAGATGGATGTAACAGAGGGAATCTGGTCATTTTTTAAAAAATAAAACATCGTTCAGACTTAAATATAAATAAAACAAAAATAATGTAAGTTATTTATTCTTTCTCTGTGGACCGATACCGGTCCATGGCCCGAGGGTTGGGGACCAGTGGTCTAATACATTAAAAGTGTATTTAATATAATATATCATGTTTTATAACTATTTGGGGTGTGAGCATAAAACTGATACCCACTATTCTAGCCCTGCTGGAACTAAAAGACATCTATTAAATTTTAATTAAGATCTTCTCTTCAGTCTTCTTGTCTTTCTTCCTTACATTATCTCTCTGTGGGATACTTATTTATTAAATCACATGTAAAAATTTGTCTTCAGCCTTAATAACACTCTTTAGTTACTGAATCTTATACCTAGGTTTTTGCAGAAATTTTCCACTATGTTATCTACCCGAAACTCAGACACAACACATTGATTCCAAAATCATTGTCCTTTTTGCCCACTTTATATTCCTATTTCAGTTCATTTTATTATTTTTTCCTTTGATCTGATTAAAATATCTAAAATGAAAATATTACCTATCTCTCACAGTTCCTAGCGCCAACAAAATTTCAGGTATTTTATTATTCTTTCTTGCAGTATATTTTGCATATAGAATTATAGCAGTTAAATCATTTTAATTATATATAGTAAACAATCTGGCATTAATGTAAGTAAGTAGGGATTTTTTTTCAAATATGCAGTTTTATTCCTGCAACAAAATATTTGGAATGCATCCATAATTAAGAAATGGAGTAGGACATTGAAAGAGCGTGTAGTCCATACTCTCTTTCACCACATATTTTCTCTTTTCTGAACATCTGTTTCATTTTCTTACTACAGATACATTTTCCTATTTTTCTGGTTTGTGTGGAAAAAAAAATTACTATCCAGAGCATCAAAGTTCACGTAGTAACTGTCAGATATACAGGATTAGAAAGAAACATGATAGTCCTGTGTCTAAATCAGTAAGAAGTGGTATCATTAATTTAAATTACTTAATATAGTCATTACAGGTAAAGGTCTGTAAGAAAGGCTGATACTATTCAGAATGGTTATTACAAGTCATCTATAGCAGCACATGCAGAGTGGTTTGGGTAGAATGTTGAATTTTTATACTAAGTAGACAACCAGTAGATGTTTATGACATTTATGCCTAAATGCTCAGAATATTCTCACACTTTCATATAGATATACAAACTGTCTTAGATCAATTATTTCTTATAGAAGAGACCTCTTTTATAACACTTATTTTACTCTGTCATATATTTTAGTTTCTATAATTAGGTGTGATGCAGAAAAAAAAAGTTAAATGTTAGTAAATTTTCAAACAAAACCTCTATCATTGATAACCTTTGTGGCTTTTGGGTAATGTATTATATATATATATATATATGATATTAAATATTTCTATAAATTCTGGGTAATATAGTACTCATCTAATAAGCTTGTTATGAAGGTATATAATGCAAGGAGTACTAAATATAATATCTAGTACTCAATAAATATCAATAAACCTTAACACTATATCTTTAATTTTTTCTTAACAGATATTAAGCCCTTAGAATTAGAAAATAAACCTAAGAGTTTTTTAACATCACTTTTAATCTTCACTATTGTGTTTCAGTCAGCTTTTTAATAGTCATTGTTCAATAAATCAATATGTATTTATTTATTAATAAGAAATCATGTTTTTGCAAACAATTTTCTGGCCAAAAAGCTACTGAGTTTCTCTTGATAACAAAATCCAAAAGCTATTTTTAGACCCTACTATTCTGAGATTTCTTTAGCATCATATTGGAAAGAAACATCACTCTACTTTAAAATGTTCTTTTCCTGTTTGCTTTGTATTCCCAGCTTACCCCTGAATTTTGTGGCACTACTTCCATGGCTCTTATTCCTGTTTCCATACCTTAAATACAGGGAAAAACTCAGGTTATGGTTCACAGTCTTCGTTTCTCTCAGTCATCTTACTTAACCATATCATCAAAACCCCAACCTTATATATTAACTCTATGCAGATTAATTTCAGATCTTCAGCTCTGGCTTTTTTCCTAAGCTCCAGGCTTTCAAATTCTATTACCTATCAGAAATTGCTTTCCAAATACTTGGCTAGTTCCACAAACTGAAAATTGTGAGACAGTTTCAGTCATCTCTAACAGTGAGTTGTCTCACTTCTTATTCCTTTCAGCTTTCAGGTTTCTAAAAATATCACCATCATTCCCTCAATTGCATGGAATTGAATTCTGGCAATACTGCAACCTTGGGGATACTACGAAACATGTGTAAAAAACATAATGTCAACTAAGTCCTCTATGAAAGGTGAGATAAATTAAAATAAATACAAATTATTTTTTTATTTGGGAAAATTTGTTTTTTAATAATTTATTAATTAATTGAATATGTTTATTGAGAATATTTTAAATAATACTTAAAGCTATGATAAATCATATATGGTCCTTGTTTTAGGAAAATTAAACATAATAAATAAGAGTAATGAGTAAACAAAAAATTACAAAACATATTGCTAAGTGTAAAGAGAGTACCTTAGAAAGCTGCAGGAATTCTAAGGAATTCTGATACAAACTTGAATTTGAATAAGGCTTTCCAGATGAAGCTAAAACATACATACAAATGCAAAGGTAAATAGAAAAAAATGTGTTACTGGCAGAAGTAAAAATATGCTTCAAAAAATGTATTATACTGCATTTGAGTATTAGAGATAGTTCATTAAGGATGATTCATTAACTGCAAACGAGGGTGAAATATGACTAGAGCATTTACGAGATCTAGGCCAACAAGAAATTTAGAATCATGATAATAAGTATGGACTTCATATTAAGTTTAATGCAGACTCAATGAAATGATTTGATCCTACTCTACATGTATGTAATAAAAGGAATTAGTGAAGGTTAGGCTTTAATCAAGGGTATAAATTAAAAACGTCATCAGAAGTCAAATAAAAATGAATGTGGCCTTTATTTAAGTGAATGAAGTATCAGTGAGTGGAATAACATACAGTATAGGCAGATGCAGGACAATGTGGCCATTTTTATAAAAGATATTGCAATTAGTTATAAGTGGAGAATTGATATTAAATACACCTAGACTTCAACAATAACAAGATCATTATTCCATGTACAAAAATTAGGGTATTGTAATGACTAAAAGAAAAAAAGATGTATCTGCTTAGGAAAAAGCATAAAGCTGGAAAAGAGAGGCAAGGAATAATCTCTAAGCTCTAAATATATACAGAGGTGAATGGACAGAGAAAAAAGAGGCACTTAATGAGAAGGCACATAAGGAAAAGTTATTAAAATTAAAGAGTGTAGCAATATGAACAAATATGATGGACTATTTCAAGAAGGAAATAATTAATAAGAGATTATAAAATGATAAGCAAAATAAATTTGTCATGGATTTTACACAGGGTATAAAAGATAAATTATTTTCAGGAGAAACAATAGCCTCCAGGGTAAACAGAAAACAAAGCCACAAGAGTAATTTTTTTATTAAGATTGTACAATATTAAGCTCTAATGGAAGACAGAAAATGAGAGTGGTAGCTGGAAGTGGATCTTTAGTTGTGGATTTTGCTGTGTCTTTGTTCTTTGTGTTAAACCTAGCAAATTTTGACCTTGACTAATTTCTTCTGGAGCAAAGCTAGTAATGAAGGAGAGATACGCTGGTCAGAAATGAACGGAAACAGCGAATGGAAGATGCCATTGTGAAGGGTCAAGACAATGAGTTCAGGCTGATAATGGCGAACAGTAGCTGAAGCAGAACAACACGCTTGTATTTTCAAACAAGAAAGATGGAAAAAAGTAAAAACTTATTGTATAGTGTTAGGAAACCAATGAATTTCAAATTATCGGGCTTCTATTACGTAGTAAACATGAGAAATATAAGTATTGAGATTAAATATACAGTCTCCACACGTAGATTGCTTGAATCCAAGTCTTGTCACTGTCACTTCTTCTTCGTGATATCAATGAGTTCCTAAATTGCTGTGTGCTTCTTTCCAAAAGGTAAAGTGGCAACGACGATAACCTCTATCTTATACAGTTGTTGAGAGGGTAAAAGATATTATTCGAAGTAAACATCGTAGGTTTTTCCTAGTGCAAAAGAGCAGCTTATTATTTTTACTGATTATTGAAATTTAAAATAAGAAGTTTGTAGATAATTGTAGAAAAAGTTTCTGGAGAAGAAATAACTTAATAAATCTAATTAGTTTTGAAGAAATTATTAACCAAAAAACAGCAGAATGGCAAGGAACTTCGTGTTTTCATTTGAGATTGATTACCATAAATATGTATGCACTGCTTGGGTTAATCAACTGATTTGGATAATGTTGGCTAAGTTAACAACATTTTGATCAAGCTGATTGATTGGAAATGCAAAGATCATTTTATGCTGAAAATTATAAGACCATATGTCATAAATATATATTAATATTAAGAGCAGACTATTGTTACAGAAAGTACATCTCCAAAGCATATGCATAACAAATAATTGTAGACACACACCGATCCTATAAAACTTTTTTCATATTATATTTCTGAGCAAGTGACAACTTTTCTGAGAACTTTACACCCATGCACAAAGTTTTCCCAGTGATCAGAATAACTTTAATTAAGCTTTACAACAATTCATTCTGAAATTTTATTAAAATGTATACTTTATTAGTCTGTGAAGCATCAGTACTAATTTAGGTCAAAAGTTTATCCTGATTTTGTGTCATCTATTGAAAATCTGGTTATAAAATAGTAGACATAATATTTTAAGTTCTTGGCCTTTGGATTGATGGTTTGTGCTCTTTCAGAATTTTAGAACTAATGTTAAATTCTATCTATGTTTTGAAGATAATTACTCATGTTTTTAGATATGACTTATGAGACTCCAAGGAAACATTAATACCCAGAGTATTTTCATTTCATTACATATTTACATCCATTATTATAGTTATTAAATTTATCCACAAGTCCATTATCATTTCGCTTATATAGAAAGCATAATTGTTAAAACATGGCATGATTGTTGCAATAAATTAGTAGTTGTTTAAAAAATCTGGGTATAGAGTCTAGTAAAAAAAATGTGGTGATCCTCTTGAATTTATTTAGTAAAGTGAGTCAACATTAATTTTCTACAAGTTTTTTGGGGCCATGCATCTTTTTACAATAAAATTATTTGATGAAAAAATGGTGGCATTTTAAGATCCTTTTCATAATTCTATGCAACCTTATAGCAAAGAACTGTGAGGAAGATCAAAGGTAATCTTCAATGTGGAAAACAATTTTGTCATGCTGGAAAGCTTGTCTGTAGTTTCATGAAATGCCGATAGTGGATTAAAATACCATTTAATGTTCAGCCATTTTAAAGAGAATTATATTAAATCTGTCCCACTCATGAAATTGGCCTTTAGCCAGAAGTCATAGATCAGTTCAAAATAAGGAAAACATTTCTGTGCTTTATTTCAAGGCAGACATTACTACATTATGACATGTTAACTGATTAGATATGGTGACAGGATGGTCCTTTACCTAGATACAGAGAGAAAGAGGGAGAGAGAGAGAATCTTTGGCATAATGCATCAACCACTAGTTTGAATATTTGAACATCTCTCAAACTATTTCTGGACCCTGTTTTCACATGTTGATTATCTGTACCAAGATAATGATGCTGAAGTAATTTTCTAACTGCTAAAGGAAATGACAACTAATACGAGATAATTTGATACTACAGACACAATTTCTCCCTCATTTTATTTAAACCATTTGTTTAGAAGCTTAGTTACAAACAATCCATGAAAAATACTCATATTGATGTTTTATTTGGAAGCACATGATTATTAAGACTACAAATTCAGTTTTTCTTCAAGCCTTGGAGCATTTTGCATATTTGCCTGGCTATTATATTTAATTGTGAGACTAGTTTTCCAAGTTAATTCCATTGAAATATAATTTATAATCTTAAGTCCAAGCAAAACATAAAAAATGCATTTGTCTTGTAAAATTTTGGTGTTGTATTTGAATTAAAATCCATATAACTCATTAAATTATATTTATGTTTCAAGCCCTTGTAAGATTATTTTATTAGTTTTTATTGTGTGCAATGTCAAAGATTTCTTAAAAGTGTGATGCCAACTTGTTTACCTAAATGAAACAGTGACTACAGAAAAATATTGTATATGTGGAGAACCTTTTTCAAATAAATATTTTGTACTAAAATGACATAATTTTCTTTACCACAAAAATACAAGAAAAATATTTTTAAAATAAAAACTGCTTTATGTCACTAAGTTTACTATCAAATTAGAAATTCTGACACAATGCACATACAGAGATTAATGGTGTTTAGTTATCTCAAAGCAGGTATACGCTAAAGTACTCGCAAATTCTAAATTTAGTTTTAAAAGCATGATTAAATTATATGCAAGTCATAAATACATTAACACATAAAAATAGATTAATTCATTAATAAAGGTAATATTATTGTTTACTTCAATGACTCCCTACACAAATTCTATGCAATTCTTTTTTTTTTCTAATTTAAGAACATTAATTTCCACTGTCAATTTTAAAATTTACTTTACTATCAGCACAATGACCCCATCTTTTTGGTCTTAAAGCACATTGATTGTCATTCTAGTTCTTGTGATAATATCAGTTTTTAAATAAAAATTAAATTTTGTGCATTTTTAAAGGTATCACATCATTTATAAATGTTCAGAAGATGAACTCACACTACCAAATTATTTGGAATCAGCAGTTTATCATCAATCATAGCATTCTAATCAGAAAGGTTAAGAGGAAAATACTTTAAAATATTTTTTTAGTTTTTCAATTGTAGTTAATGTACAATATTATATTAATTTCAGATGTACAACTGCTTTTAATTATACTGCTCACAAAAATTAGGGGATATTTCAAAATGAATATGAAGCTATAAAATACCTCCTAATTTTTGTGAGCAGAATTCGTTTATATAACTTACAAGTGATCACCTTCATTAATTGAGTACCCATGTGGCAGCATACATAGTTACTACAATATCATTAAGTCTATTCCCTGTTCTGTTCTTTATATCTCCATGACTATTCTGTAAGTACCAGTTTGTGCTTCTTAGTCCCTTCATCTTTGTCATGCTTTCCCCCAACCCAACTGGCAACCGTCAAAATGTCATCTGTATCTGTGACACTGTTTGTGCTTTGCTTGTCCATTTATTTTGTTTTTTAGACTCCACATATAAGTAAAATCATCTTGCATTTAAATGTCTTTCTCTGACGTAATCCACTCAGCACAATATGCTCTAGGGCCATTTATGTTGTTGCAGATGGTGAGATTTCATTCTTTTTTATTGATAAATCATATTTCACTGAATATATATATCACTTCTTTATCCATTCATGTGCTGATGGATACTAAGGTTGTTTTCATATCTTGGTTATTGTAAATAGTGCTACAATAAATATATGGATGCATGTATCTTTTCAACTTAGCGTTTTGTGTTTCTTTGAATAAATATACAGAAGTAGAATTGCTGGCTCTTTCTTTGTTTCTTGTTGTAGCTTTTGTTTTAAAGCCTATATTGTTTGGCATAAGTATTGCTACTCCAGCTTATTTTTGTTTTCATATTTATAAAACAGCATTTGCCATTCTTTACTTTCATTCTGTGTGTATCTTTTGATCTGAAGTAAGTCTCTTACAGAAAGCATATGCAAGGGTCTTATTTTCTTATCCACTCATGTCTTTGACCGTTTCTATTTTTCTATTTTTTTTTTAAATTGAGTTTATTGACGTGACACTGGTTAACAAAATTATACAAGTTTCAGGTGCACAATTGTACAACATATCACTGTATCCTGTATTGTTTGTTCATCTGCTACTCAATACAAGTCTCCATCCTTCACCATTTATCTCCTTCATACCTCCTCCACCTCCCTTCCTCAGGCAATCATCACAATGTTGTCCATGTCCATGAGTTTTTTCTCTTTTTTTCTGTGTTGTTTTCTGCTCCATCCCTTTACCGCCCTCGATCTGTACCCCTGCCCTCCAATAGCTGTCAGCCTGCTCTTCATGTGTGAGTCAATATCTATTTTGCTTGTTAGTTTGTTTTGTTCATTAAATTTCAAGGAATAAGTAAAATCATATCGGTATGTGTCTTTCTCTGATTGGCTTAGTTCACTTCGCATAAAGCTCTTGTGATTGAAACAGTTAATCCATTTCTATTTAAGTCAGTGGTTTTCAAACTTTTTGAAGTCCGGGCATATTTAAAATCCTACAAATAATTGTAAGCGCACTATATACAAATTTCTAGAAATATGTTATAATAATTAAGTCAAATATTAAAGAAGAAATAAAAAGTCCAAGCGTGTTTTTATGGTAATTAAGCAAAATAAATACAATAAAATTAAATTTATTCTGACATTAAAAAACATTTTTATGTTACATTTTTTGTTATGCTTTTCAGAATTTGTAAAAAAGGGGTTAAAAAATTAAAAAACAACAAAGAAGTTTTCTTTTTATATATATAGATATATTCTTAGTAAGATTTAGTAAATTTGACGTGAATGTGTTGTTTTTTTATTCTTGCGTTTATGAGAAACATGAGCCTGATGTGTTCTAGCAATTTCTTCAATGTTTGGGCATATATTTGAAAGGCAAATTCTCATTTCCTTGTCAATACATTAAAGAATTCCTCTCTTTTTACTCTTAATTGTGTTGAGGGTAGAAAATCTTGGTTCACATAAATAGGATGATGAAAATTGTAATAAAATATTCAAAGCTTTTTAGATATTGCCACTTATTCTTCTTTTATAGAAATCCAAAAGGCTTCAAGAAACAATTCCTTATGTTTAATCTCAACTCAACCCCCCCCCCCCATACATATCATCTAAACTTTACACCATACAAAGGATAGAAGAAACTTGCCTCCAGTCTTTCCGGGGAACATGGGGTGTAGTGTGAACAATCCAGCACCACAGCTTAACAGCCTTTTGCAACCTAATCAGGCAAGTGAGGTGGAGGTTGAGCAGAGTCTCAGCTTATAGCCAATACCCCACCCCTTTGTTCCTCAAAAATCAAAACACCAAAATCCCTGTTGGTTTTTTGGCCCCCAACAGGCAAATATTTCTCTGGAATACCATAGGCCACACCTGAAAATCTTCTAGGGCACACCAGTGTGCCATGGTACACACTTTGAGAACCACTCATTTAAGTAATTATTGATAGATGAGTATTTATTGATAGCTATTTATGTGTTTTGTTTATATATTTTATCTTTTTTTTCTTCTTCTCAAAGAAGACTGTTTAACATTTCTACTAATACGAGTCATGGTGGTGATGAACTACTTCAGCTTTTTCTTGCCTCAGAAACTTTTTATCTTTTCTTCAATTTTTAATACTAACTTTGCTTGATTCAATCATCTTGGTTGTAGGTTCTCACTTTTAATCACTTTGAATATTTCTTGCCAATCTCAATCAGCCTGCAAAGTTTATTGAGAAATCAGCTGAAAGTTTTATGAGAGCTCCCTTGCAGATAACTAATTGCTTTTCTTTCTATTTTTAAGATTCTTTCTTTGTATTTAGTCTTTGCCATTTCAATTATAATGTGTTTTGGTGTAGGCCTGTTTGGTTACATCATGTTTGGGACTCTATGTACTTTTGAGACTTGTATGTTTGTTTCTTTCAGCAAGCAAGTAAAGGGCTCTGTCATTTTTTCAAATAGATTTTCAGTTCACTGTCCTCTCTCTTCTCCTTCCAGCTCCCTCATAATCCAAATGTTAGCACCTTGAAGTTGTCCCACAGACTATTTACATTAGCCTCATTTTGGAGGGGATATAGGATATATATATATATATATATATATATATATATATATATATATATATTACTGTTTTCTGCTTCGTTATCTTCCAAATCACTGATTTGATTGTCTAGTTTATCTACTCTATTCTTGATTTCTTTTTTTTTTTTTTTTTCATTTTTCTGAAGCTGGAAACGGGGATAGACAGTCAGACAGACTCCCGCATGCGCCCGACTGGGATCCACCCGGCACGCCCACCAGGGGCGGTGCTCTGCCCCCCAGGGGGCGATGCTCTGCCCATCCTGGGCGTCGCCATATTGCGACCAGAGCCACTCTAGCGCCTGAGGCAGAGGCCACAGAGCCATGCCCAGCGCCCGGGCCATCTTTGCTCCAATGGAGCCTTGGCTGCGGGAGGGTATTCTTGATTTCTTGTAATGTTGTCTTCATTTTAGCTAGTGTATTCTTTATATCTGACTATGGGTGGAGCGCAGAGTGCATTCCTAGCAGCTGTGGCTGATGCAATGCTGTAAGAACACTCCAGCTCCCAGAAGCCTCCTGGGCATACCCAGGAAGGGAGCTCGCCTGCTATAAGGAAGTGACTTAGTGCCAATCACACAGCTTCCTGATCTTTTTAGCCATTGACTTTGAAGAACATGCTGTAACACCCTATAGGCTAAACCTGTGTATATAAGCTAGCTTCCTGAATAAAGCATCACTGAACCTGGTTCCCAGAGTCGGGTCTTTGTGTCTCCATCATCCTCACTCCCGGCAGGACTTGTCCATAACTGGCGCTCAACGTGAGGCAGGGACCTAACCAGCATCCAAGGGATGGGTGAGTGACCCTCTGCAATGGGAAACCTTCTCTCCCACTCTCGAGCCCCACAGGCTTGAGCCCTGCACGCCCTATTGCAGAGTAGGCGAGTTGAAGTTTGTGAGAAGGATCTCTGTACTTACTGGGAGATTCTCTCTGGTCTCAATCCCTGGATTGAGGACACGCCCCTCTGGGACCCAGATACTTGGGCTCGAATTCTCTGATGCATTTGTTTGGCCGAGGTGCACGGGGTGCAAACCTTCCCTCTTGGCCTCACTCCTGCCTTATTGGTAATACATGTCTACTTGACTGGTGCTCCTGCTGGGGACCCTCCTTCGGTCCCTAAGGTCCTACAGGCTACTCCTCTTTCAGAGAAACCCCTACCTCCATATTCACCTCATTCTGTAGAAGAAGAAAAGGGTTGGGCCACCGAGTTTGATAGACTTGCAGCCCAGTGTGCAGAAACGAAACTAGATACATTAGAAACCACACCATCAGCTCTGCTACTCGAAGAAGCGGAAGTCGCTACTTCCACATTCCCTGCCGAGGTTCAATGCCCCACCCCAGTTTCTCAGACGCCATTTTCTACCCCAGTTTTAACTCCAACATGTGTTCCTGCTGCAGACCCATGGGTCAGCCTATACTCCCCCCATGTGTCTTTTTCTTTCTGTCTGTCTGTCTTGTCTATTTTTCTCTATCTCTTGCTCTCTCTCTTCCCCACCCCTCTCTCTGAAATGAGGCTGGAAGGACCCAGCCACCACACAGTGGCAGGGATCACACCCTCTCCTAATGCAAGGGAGAGGTTATGCTTGTGTTTTTCAGCCAATTTGGATCCCAGGAACCCCCCAATTGCTTGACAGGGTTTCTTGGGCACCCACTAAATGGTTTAGTCTTCACCCATCCAAAGCCACAGCCCTGGCCTTCTCCACACTGACTACACCTGAGAGGAAGAGGTTCTCAGCGCTCCAGAAGAAGACTTTGCAGCCGGCATGCACAGCCCATTACCTGGGGGGATGTGGAGGCTTTGGCGGGGCAGGCCCAGTGAATTGTCCCTGATGAGCCCCCAGCCCCTGGTGCTCGGTTCTTGCTTCTGTGTGCTATGGTAACCACTGACTCCCAGATGCAGGCAGATCCCCACATCTGGGCTGCTTTTCCCCACCCTGGCATTATTCTGCCCATAGAGAAAACAACAGCAAGCTGTCATTTATCAAGTCCAACTGGCCTTAATTAAAAGAGAAGGGGGGGATGTGGGTGGAGAACAGAGTGCATTCCTAGCAGCTGTGGCTGATGCAATGCTGTGAGAACACTTCAGCTCCCAGAACCCTCCTGGGCATACCCAGGAAGGAAGTTTGCCAGTTATAAAAAAGTGACTCAGTGCCAACCACACAGCTCCCTGATCTTTTTAGCCATTGGCTTTGAAGAACACACTGTAACACCTTATAGGCTGAACCCATAAGCTATCTTACTTCCTGAATAAAGTGGATCTGCATCACTGAACCTGGTCCCCGGAGTTGGTTTTTTGTGTCTCCGTTGTCCTCACCCCCAGCAGGACTTGTCACATCTGACTGATTCTTTTTTATAGTTTCTATATCAATTTTTATGTTTCTAACACTTTGTTGAAGTTCTCACAACTCTGTCCCTAAGTTCATTAAGCATTCCTGTAAACAGTGTTTTGGACTCTGGATTTGTTTTTTGGGTTTTTTTTTAGTTCTTTTCCAGGTGATTTGTTCTGTTCTTTCATTTGGGATATGTTTCTTTATCTCCTCGTTTTGACTGCCTCATTTTGCCTGTGAGTGTGTCTATGTATTAGGTGGAACTGCTGAATCTCCTGGTCTTGGCAGAGTGGCCTTATGTAGTTGGTGTCATGTAGGGCCAGTGGCAAAGCCTTCCTGGTCTCCTGAGCTGGGCAATCCAGGTGCATCCCTGTGTGGGCTATCTGCATCCTCCTGTTAGAGTTGAGACTTCATTATTATTGGCACATCAAAATGAGGGATTTACCCCCAAACTGATCAGCTAGGAGAACTGGCAGAGACCACCATGGAGGATCTGCTGGGCAGGAGTCAACTCCAGCAAACAGAACTCACTGCAGCATGGTTCAGTATGCACCAAGTCCACTTCTTAACTGTGTTGCTTGTGGAGGTAGTTAGGTGGATCTTTGGCATTGTCTGTAGTTGTCCAGCAGCCGTTCTGCATCTGAGACCTTGCAGGAGGTGAGGTCAAGGTCATTTGCCAGCTGGACCATACTCAGAGACTCCCTGCATGAACTATAGAAAGATCTGCAGATGGCTGCTACTTGTGCTAAGCTTGAACATGCCCAGGAAAGGCCAGGTTGGAAACCAAGACTGGCTGCTGCTAACGTTGAGCCTGGGGTCATTTAACAAATGGCATGAGATGTGAGAAGGCCAGATACTGCTTGTTTGATTTATTTTAGGAAAGTCTGCTGCAGGAGCCAAGAAATGCTGTTTTGTTGTTATTTGTTTGTTTGTTTTTCATGGAAAAGTTTGTTTTTTATGAAAAGGGCTTTGGGAGCGTAAGTCAGAAAGGACAGGGCTTAGGTAATCACAAGGTAGTATAAAAATTGTTAGCCCAGTTGATAGAGACTCAGATGTGACATCCACCTGCCAGCTCTGTCAGAAAAGAAATCAGCAAAGGAACAATGGCCTCTTTCAGCTTTACTGCCTGGGAGAAAGCTGCCCCTTCCACCCTTGCCCTGATGCCAGGCGATGAAGTTTCTCCCTGCCCTGCATGTTGAAGGTGCTTTTCCAGCTGCAGACCCAGCGTTAGACCTAAGAACAGTGAGTCCTTGTAAATTTGTAAATAGGGCCTTTAAGAGAAACCCCTGAGACTCCAGCAACCTTTTGCCTCACTCAGCCACAATCCCTGGTGATTTTCACAGCCAGCAATTATGGGACTTCTCTTCTCGGCACTCAAACCCTAGGCTGAGGGACTTCCACAACTGAAATATACATCCAGATTTTTATTCACCACATGTGAGTGTGGGACCAGCCTGTTCTGCGACTCTACCACTCCTGTCAGTCAGCGTGGCTCTACTGTATATCCTTAGCGACTGGGACTTCAATTCAGCTAGATTTCAGGCAGTTCTGAATGACGGTTGTTTTGTAGTTTAGTTGCTATTTTGATATTGTTGTGGACAAGTAGCACATGTAACTAACTGCCTGCCAACTTGACTGGAAGTCACAACCCTTCAGAACGAGTTAAAATTTGCATTTGCAGAAGAAATTTAAGATTGATATTCTGAGTCTAATTTAATTAGTTCAATAAATATAAGTACAATATTCTCTCTTAAATAGAAATTAAATAAAGGTTTTAAATACAGGAAATACTTGAGAAAATATTGATATGTTAAACAAACTGCTGAGCTAGGCTAAAAAATTCCAGAATAATTAGAATAATAAAAATTGATTACTTTAAAAGTAAACAACTAATTACTTAAAATGTTATATTTACTATTTTTTGTAAACTTTAATATGAGGTAATTCAAGGCCATATTTATATCACTGAAAATGAAAAAATATTCCCTTTAAGTGGTCAAAGGTAAAAAAAAAGAAATATTGAAATATGATTGAGCATTAGAGAAAGTATCAGTTCTCTTAGAGAAGCTTTTATTATGGTTGTTACATGCAATTAAAAAAGTATGCTGCATTTGTTGTTAAAAGACAAAGGTAGTTCCTGACTTGTGGTGGTGCAGTGGGTAAAGTGTCAAATGATGCACATGCACACAGATGGTACTATCAATTTTAAATTATTTATGCCTAAAATGCTGAGGTCGCTGGTTCAAAACCACGGGCTTGCCTAGTCAAGGCACATATGGGAGTTGATGCTTTCTGCTCCTATCCCCCCCTCTCTCTGTCTCCTCTCTCTGAAATGAATAAATAAAATCTAAAAAGAAAGACAAAGGTAATATGCTGGGTGAATCCATGCTTATTTTATCATATAATCTATGGTCCCTTTTAAGCTGCCTTATTGTTTAATACACTTTAATTTGAATGCTTAAATTTTATAAGTTTGAAGAAAAACCACATCTTTTTGTACTGGGTGACTTTTATGGTGGAAAGAACAAAACAACTGACACATTTTAGAATTATTTTTATATATGTGATTATATATAGAATAAAGCATTCTGTTTGCTGTAATACATTGGAGACCATTTTATCAAACAGTCTGCTTATTTTTCTTAACATGGTGGACCCGTGCCTTTTAAGTACATAAATTAAACATTAGGGAAATATTTATACACAGAATTATAGATGGCCGAATTATGAACTGAACCAGAGAATAAAATTTTTAGCCAGTTTAATTTAATCATTGAGCCTTTTTCTCTGTGTGTGACAGAAAAAGGGAGAGAGGGAGAGAGATGAGAAACATTAAATCTTTGTTGCAGCACCTTAGTTGTTTGTTGAGTGCTTTCTCATTTCATTGAGCCTTTTTTATCAAGTCAGCAAATCAGTGTATTAAAGTTAAAATAGAACAAATAATTAAGAATTCTTTTAAAAGAGAGAATAGCCTGACCGGGCGGTGGCGCAGTGGATAGAGGATCGGACGGGAATGCTGAGGACCCAAGGTCGAGACTCCGAGGTTGCCAGCTTGAGCGCAGGTTCACCTGGTTTGAGCAAAAGCTCACCAGCTTGGACCCAAGGTCGCTGGCTCTAAGCAAGGGGTTACTCAGTCTGCTGAAGGCCCGCGGTCAAGGCACATATGAGAAAGCAATCAATGAACAACTAAGGTCTAACAACAAAAAACTGATGATTGATGCTTCTCATCTATCTCCGTTCCTGTCTGTCCCTGTCTATCCCTCTCTCTGACTCTCTCTCTGTCCCTGTAAAAAAATTAATAAATAAAAAAATAAAAATAAAAAGAGAAAATAGTTTTCTTTCACAGGTCCTAAACTATTTTTTGTGGAGGTTAGCAAATAAATTTCACAAAAGACTTCAGATTACATATCTTCACAAAGTGCCATTTATGTAAATTCTACTTTAGATATTATAAAGTAATTAAAGACCATTTTTAAATGTCTTTATGGTTAAAATTAATCTTTTTATATACATACAGAGTCACAGAAATGGTGCACATGCACAGAGATGGTACTACCAATTTTAAATTATTTATGTCAAGAATAATGAAATAAAAAACACCTATACTTTATTGAAGGAAAGAAGATTCAAGAGAGTTGCTTTTTCTCATTCAAATATATTGAAGAAAAGGATGTTCCTTACTTCTCAAGGTCTGGTGCTTAAGGTGGTATCCTTTATGCCTAAATCATGCAGTAATTAATACCCCACACCTCTAGATGCTCAATGCCAAACAAAATTTACTCAAGAGCTTGCTCCAGAAACTACATTCCCTTGCTCCTGAGTCATTAGTTATTTTCTCACGTGAGCTCTTCTGTCAGCATTCAAACATTCTGCCATCTTTAGTACAGCAGACCTACACTATTCAACCCACTGTGTATGTTGCTATCTCCGCTTCCTCGCTTCCCATTTTTTCTTCTCATTTTCTGTGTCTATATATTTCTGTGACTTACAAACAATATACATAAACTATAAAAATTAATATAATGAACATGACTGTCTTCACATTCCACAAAAATGTTAAGTAAATATTTTTATTCTTCACATATTTTACCATTAGTAACAAACCCCAGGTAAAGTC
The DNA here is from genome assembly GCF_036850995.1 of Saccopteryx leptura. Classification (NCBI taxonomy): domain Eukaryota; kingdom Metazoa; phylum Chordata; class Mammalia; order Chiroptera; family Emballonuridae; genus Saccopteryx; species Saccopteryx leptura. The sequence goes on from NC_089510.1 coordinate 18,120,777, forward strand.
GAGATGTCAAACTATCTGTCTGTTTTCTTTCCCAGACCCCATTTAACATCAGCTTCTCCAAACCCAGCTTCTGTCATGAATTGGTCATATAATCAAAGTGTGTTCTTTTATAACTTTCGGACACACACACATCCTTACCTATACATGTATTAAAGCATACGTTTACATAAATATATGTGTGAACACATTCATATACACATATGCGTTCACACAAACACACTTTTTCTCTTAAATACCTTTTCTCTCTCTCTCTTTTTAAAAGAGAGGCAGTAAGACAGAGACAGAGAAACAGGGAACATTGAGCTGTATATGCCTTGACTGGGGTAAAAACTGGCAACCTCTGTGCTTCCAGATGACTTTTCAAGACAAACTCATTTTAAGAATAGGCACATTTGGAAAATTAGGTATGGAACAGAATGGTTTTTTTTTTATTTTTATTTATTTATTTTTTTGTATTTTTCTGAAGCTGGAAACGGGGAGAGACAGACAGACTCCAGCATGAGCCCGACCAGGATCCACCCAGAACACCCACCAGGGGGCGACGCTCTGCCCACCAGGGGGCGATGCTCTGCCTCTCCGGGCGTTGCTCTGTCGCGCGACCAGAGCCACTCTAGCGCCTGGGGCAAAGGCCAAGGAGCCATCCCCAGCACCTGAGCCATCTTTGCTCCAATGGAGCCTCGCTGTGGGAGGGGAAGAGAGAGACAGAGAGGAAGGAGAGGGGGAGGGGTGGAGAAGCAGATGGGCGCTTCTCCTGTGTGCCCTGGCTGGGAATCAAACCCGGGACTTCTGCACGCCAGGCCGACGCTCTACCACTGAGCCAGCTGGCCAGGGCCTTGGAACAGAATGTTTTAAAAGCTTTTTGAAGGACTCAGAGCTAGTAATTGATGGCATACAGGTATAATACAGAAAACCTCAGTCTGTAGTTCATGTACTTACTTGATTTCAATAAACATTTGATACTGATTCTCATGCATTTCAAATAGAAATTGCTAATATGTTATTCACCATCAGCGTTATTGAAAAATGGCAAGTATTTTTATGGAGACTATATTAAAAATTCTTCTACAACAATTATATACACTTTCTTTTTGTATACCATATGGCCAAAACTTGAATATATTTTTATATTTTGATCAATCTGATGCCTATAGTAATATTTAAATCCTATTTTAAATAAATTCTCTGTTAATTGGAAGTTGACAAATTGTAACATAATAAATTTCCTCTTCCATGAATTTCAAATGCACCTTAGATTATTGTTCACGTCTTGTTTTTATAATTTATAAGAACTTATTTTGCATAATTAAATTTTATTTTCCTATCATATATGCTAAAAATATCTCTATCAATTTTGTACTTTATCTTTGAAGAAAATTTATGTTTTTGTCATTTTTTTGTTTTGTGATTTAATGTAATTACTTCATTTTTTTATGAGTTCTGAAATGTTTTATCATTTAAAAGTATAATGATATGTACTTCAAATCCAATTTTACTGTTGGTCCCGAATGCATTATGAATTTACTTTATTTGTAACTTTTAAGAAAATGAGCTATTTTTCTACCCCTCCCTATTTATCAAATACCTACATACAGTTAGATCCTAAAATAGATATAAATATTAATAAGACAATAAATATGAAGTCCACAGTGCAATCTAAGCAAATATGATGATTGAAAAAGGGGGAAGATATGAGAATATTAATTATGGAGTTTGCTAAAAATCAAGGAATTTTCTATCATTTATTAATTTTTAAAGTTATATTACCATGCACTGATTTTAGATTTAATGAATGTTTTTCTAAGTCTACTGAAGTTATCATATTCCTTTTCCTTAAATAGGTTAATGTATTAAACAGATGAATAAAGTTTTCAAAGCTGAGCTATCTTTGTCTACCTGGAATAATATCATATTAGTTAATGCTGGTTTAAAAATTTTAATATATAAGGAATTTTTTTTTCTTTCATTTTTCTGAAGCTGGAAACGGGGAGAGACAGTCAGACAGACTCTTGCATGCGCCCAACGGGGATCCACCCGGCACGCCCACCAGGGGCGACGCTCTGCCCACCAGGGGGCGATGCTCTGCCCATCCTGGGCGTCGCCATGTTGCGACCAGAGCCACTCTAGCGCCTGAGGCAGAGGCCACAGAGCCATCCCCAGCGCCCGGGCCATATTTGCTCCAATGGAGCCTTGGCTGCGGGAGGGGAAGAGAGAGACAGAGAGGAAAGTGCGGCGGAGGGGTGGAGAAGCAAATGGGTGCTTCTCCTGTGTGCCCAGGCCGGGAATCGAACCCGGAGGAATTTATTTTTTATCATTCACTTTTGGGATTTTCTTTCCATATTTATAAAGAAATTAGCTTGTGTTTTTATTCTCTTATAATATCTTGTGTGATTTTACTTTCAATATTTAGTAACCTTTTCAACTCAGTTAAATAAGTTTTGTTCTTTTTCTATTTCCAGAAATAGTTAGTAAGAACTTGAAATTACTTTCACCTTGAAGTTTAAAATACTTACATGTAATAGTTGGAAAAATAACTTTGGAGAAACATCTTTTTTTATTATTATTTAATGTCTTTCATGTTCTTAGAACTAATTGTTTTTTTCATATTCTATTTCAGTGAATTTTGTTAATGTGATTTTTTTCAGAAGTTTCACCATTTGTCATCTAAGGTTTAAAGTCTGTTTACAAATTTTTTCTATCTTTAATTTATCAAATATTTGTTTAGGAATAATATGTGCCTAGCACTCTTCAATAACTTAAAGATATATTGCATCAAAATAGAAATAGCTAAGCAAATATTTACCAGGGAAATATCAGCTTTGTGGCCATGCCTTAAAAGGCTGTGTCCCAGTGCTCAAATCACTCCACTGGAAAATAGCTTTGAGAGATATTCCCTAGGCAACAACAGGAGCTTAGAAATATTTGTCCCAAATTCATGGTTAACACCTAAGCCCCACCCAAGGCATGAGCTTTTAACTGTATATGCACTTGAAATTTCCATTACTTTGGACTGAAATTAACTACCCTCTTAGGTGTGAATAAGTGAGAAGGCATGGGATCTTTCCATGTTGTGATTAAGTGGAGAGGGTTATGCATGCTTAGTGGAAATGTGTAAAGTCCGTAAAGAGAAAAAGGGATTTCTAGTTTCTATGCTTGAGTCCAAATGATTCAGTAAATTACATTTTCCTGTGTAAAGAAATAAGTTGTTCCTTTAATTGCTGCATAATTTTCCATTTTATATTTAAATATGGTTGACTAGTTCAAATTAGAGGTTCTGTTGGGCAGATAAAATATATTATGCTCACTTTGTTAAAGATGGCACTGCCCACGTGGAAACCCATCTCCCAGGTGATGATATTAGTTGCCCTTATGCTTGGAATGGGTGTACTTATATTAATGTGTGTTGGAAACAGGCTGTGAGCAGGCACGATCCTTGTAGCCTAGGTCTTGGTTTTAGGACTAAGCTTTTCCCACACTTTTTGATGTGGCGTGGACTTTGTACCAGAGACTTCCCTATTTTGTATATCAAATTAAAGGGTTTGATATCTGCACCTTGAAGTGGGGCAGACCGGGAGCTTGCTCTCTTGGTTCCTAAGATTATCATTAGAGCAGAGAGCAGAGAAAGGCCATGTGAAGGAGAGGAGAGAGGCAGCCAAGATGGCAGAGTGCTGAAAGAGATGCCAGTTTGTGCAGAGTTTGTGCAGGGAGAAGGAAGGAGATGAGGAACAGAGGTGAATAAGTCTGGTGAGCTAGAAACCTTTGATTCTAGGAAACTCAGATATCTAAGTCAGTAGCTTTGTGAGCATGAATGAGTGGGTTTTGGAGCCTAGTGTGTGTTTTTACTTGCCCGCTGGGTGCAAGTTAGAATTAAAGATGATAGCCCACCAGTTCTTGGCTCCATTGTTTCATTACCATTTGTCTGAATCCAATGCGCACCTGCATGGGCCAGGCAGCTGTGATGGTGGCCGTGCCTATTGGCTTTACAGGTTCGTATAGTGCATGGCTCTCTTTTACATATGTACAAGTTTCTCAAATGTAGTATTAGGATTGTACATATTGTAAGCATAATAAGAAACCTCAAATATTATTGTTGAAAAACAATACAAGGTTATGTTAAACCCAGTATAGTTCCAGTACAGTTTCAGAAGACAGAAAGCACTTGAAACAATATGACCATGAGCAATTCAAAATTTCTCCATAGCAGTGGAACATGCTGCTTTTTTGTCAACAGGACGGGGGGGGGGGGGGGGGACAACAGAACTGGATATTTGTGTAAGCAATTTAATGTTTGAATTGAAATGTAAAAAATGACATTTCTGCTTGTTGAGCAAATAAGTTTGTAAAATTTGTATTTTTTGAATTTGCTCACTTTTATTGTTAAAAATGGCACTGCTCACGTGAATAGCATTGCCCAGGTGAAACTGTTAATTACCTTCCTGCTTGGGAAGCACCATGGTTATGCTAATGTGTGCTGGAGGAAGAGTCTGTGGGCCCAGGTAGTTTTTTGAGAAGAGAAGAAGAAGGAAAATAATGAAGCCATTTTTTCATAGAAAGGAGCGGAAGAAAAGGAGAAGCCAGTTTGTGCAGAGATGAGGAAGGATAAGGCTTGCAGATGGGGAACCAGAGATGACTGAGGCTGGTGGGGGCCTTTGATTCTAGGAAAAGCAGGAAAAGATCCACCTGGTTGTGGAACCGGAGAATGTGTGAGTGAGTTTTGGAGCCCTCTGTGAGTTTTTACTCGCCAGCCAGTTTTGAGGCTAGAATAAAGGAATGGCCCAGCCATTTTTGACTCTGCTGTTTTTTTACCGTCTGTCCAAATCTAATGGGAACCTGCACGTGGCTGGCTGCGATGGCCGCAACTCCTGGCCTACACTGCTCAAAACACATTGGTGTATCTATATATTTAAAACATTTTCTCAGTAGATGTTTTTAAATGTTCTTATTAATATATAGAGTATTATATACACTCTAACCACTAATGTTTCTGCTATTCATGTTGTACAGGGCTTGTGTTGGTTCATGTCCTGTCTTTAAATTTTGTTTAAAATTTTATTACTTGTATGTAAATATTTAATGCTAAGAAACTTATTAAATATTATCTCTCTAAAATGTAAATAGCCCCAATTATTAATATTAAATCCAGTTTTTCATCAATCCAAAATGCTTTCTTAATTTTGTTTGTCTTAACCAGAAACCTTATCAGCAATTTTCATATTTCAGAAAATAGAAATTTAACAATATTTTTGAACTTAGCTTTTATTTGCACAGCAAAATAACCCAAGAAAGCATTCTATTAAAAAAAATGGAAAATTTATTGCTCTTCTGAAAGTTTGAGATAATGGAGTCTGAACCAATTTTATATCCTATACCTCTTCCCATATAATTTTTAAAAATGAATAGGTAAAAAGAAATAGAATTTGTGAAAAATTAAGATTAATTAAAGTGGAGTTGATAAAGAGTCATTCAGAAATTTTGAGGTACTTCTAAAATATTGCTGATTTTCAAAAATGATTTATGGTTAAACTTATAAAATAAAAATAGTAATTAAGAAAGTATTTGGAAACAATATCATTTTGAGAATGTATTTGGGGAAAACAAAGCTATATTGAAGTACAATGATCAATTTTCTAAAAAAATGTACTTAAAATATGCACATCTTTATAAGAATATTGAGAAGAAAATGTTTGAATTCTAATGTATGCATAATTGGAACTTACTATTTTCTTTCATACACTTTCATAATAAGATATAATTCTATCTATAATTTATATTTAATGATAAATATTATTATATTATGGGTATACACAATCATTCACATATTATTTCATTTCAAATATCTTATTAAAATCAAGTTATGTTATTCTGAGTCAATTAAATATTAATTGTCATGGTTTGAATTATTGCAATGTTTATTCTCAAAGAACAAACTGCCTACAGGGCAGTATTTATGAATTCTAGAATGTTAAGTAGCTATTTTGCCACTGTTATTTTTTTTTATAATACTGTCTTTTTCTTAGTGTGCTGAGTTAAGTGGTGTCTGTGATAAAGTAAATTTGAAACATTTTGTGCTAATTTATTTATAAAATGAAAAAAAAGTTCTTTTGTATTCTGTGAAAAAGAAACTTTAATTGCACTGTAAAAGCTAGAATTTATCATCACATTTAATTGAGTCATTTGATAATTATTATCTATGACTTGTTATTTTTATTTTTTGAAGCAATTTCATACAAGATGTCAGATATGTATGAAAGTACTATATTATTGAAGACTCTATTGTTTTTATTAAAAATAACATTTCAGCTTTAGTGCTCAATACATGTTTAAGCTTCACTGGAGTTTAATAAACTATGCATAAAACCAGAATAAAAGAAAACGGAGCTTTCAGAAGTTTGTAGGTTTATCTCTTATTTTTCTAATTTCTTTTCCTTTTTTTTCATCTTTGTCTTACTCTTTCACTTTATGAATCTACCTCAATGAAAAAAGCATATAAAATCAAAGAGAAATGATGACAATAAAAAGCCAATCTGGCAATCAAATAATTTAATCAATATAAACACACAATGAATGGACTTCAATCTGTAAAAAATATTTAATAGCAGGAGCAGTTCCTGTGGCTACAATACTTAAAACTTATTATCACTATAATATATGGCACATATTTCAATCAACATATGTTCATATTAATCATTATGTTAGGTAGAATAGACAGTTACCAAGGCAGGAAATTGGAAAGGGGCCAAAAGGGGTTTATCTCACTTACTAAAAGAGAGAGTCTTTACTGTCTGCAGAAACAAAATCACCAGATCTCCAGACGGCCTTGAAACTCAGCATGTTAGCCCCAATATTAAGTAAGAGTGGTCTCAAAACCCTATCTGTAGGACCTGATAACAGAAAAACAAAGCCTTAAAATTAAGATTCTATAATTCCTAAGACCCCAACAGATGGGACGCTCAGGCTAGCTAAGCTGCTACTTGTGTCTTATGTCAAGTGTATATCTTTGCTTAATAAACTGCTTACTTTGCTTGACTGTTGCACTGTGTCTCTCACTTAAATTCATTCTCAAGAGCATGAAAAAAACTATGCTATCTCAAATTAAGTTATTCACAAAACAAATTTTTATATTTTTATAATAAAATAGTCTAAAATTTTATTTTTTTAGTTTAATAACTAAGTTAGATTTGTGAAAGTGTATCAAAAAGAACACCTAAAAATAATTATCTAGAAATGGCCAAATTTTAAGAAACCCATGAATAATCTTTATTTTGAAGTTTTATTGGAAATGAGCAGTCAGTGAAATATAGTACTTTTATATTTAAGCTACAGTTACTTGAAACATTTAAAAATGTTTTTCTTGTGTTATTTCAGAGATTTTAATTACGGAAGTTATTTTCAAAAATTAAAATGGAATACAAAGTGTTTTCTAACAGTCATTCTTAAAATGGGTCTGCCAGTGATTTTCAAATAACAATAGAAATAAGACTGGTCATTCTACTTTATCTATTTCATAAAAGAATAAATGTACTCTTTGTCAATACCATTTAGTTTAAGATATAATTAATATCATATTTATTTCATCAAAATTACTAGACATCCAAAAGTGTCATTTTTATTTTAACAGGAAGCCAATTTGTTTTTTCTTTCCATTGTCATTTTCTTTTCCAAAGCATGATAAATTAATGACTGATCCACATAGGAATGATTTGAAATTAAATTAAATTCTAAACAAAAAGTGTGTTGTGTCAAGTACATTTAATTCAAAATGAAAAAAGAAATATATGATTAATTGCTTAAAATGTTCCTGGCTATAATTTTTTTTTTAACTTTTTTCTTTTTTCTGAAGCTGGAAACAGGGAGAGACAGTCAGACAGACTCCCGCATGCGCCCGACCGGGATCCACCCGGCACGCCCACCAGGGGCTATGCTCTGCCCACCAGAGGGCGATGCTCTGCCCCTCCGGGGCATCACTCTGCCCAGACCAGAGCCACTCCAGTGCCTGGGGCAGAGGGCAAGGAGCCATCCCCAGTGCCCGGGCCATCCTTGCTCCATGGAGCCTTGGCTGCGGGAGAGGAAGAGAGAGACAGAGAGGAAGGGGGGAGTGGAGAAGCAAATGGGCGCTTCTCCTATGTGCCCTGGCCGGGAATCGAACCCGGGTCCCCCGCACGCCAGGCCGATGCTCTACTGCTGAGCCAACTGGCCAGGGCCCTGGCTATAATTTTTGAAGATAAAGATGATATAGCAGCTTAATGCTTTCACATAATATATTATCTATCAGGTATAACTGCTCACTATTTATTTTATACTAAGTCAGTCTTTTTAAAAGAATATGCAAGACCTCTTGGGTAATGACACAATAATCTTTTCAAGTTAAGTTTATAATATTCATAATTTTAATGTAACTAGAGAATGAAATCCACAAAATGTTTAAAAGTCTAACATGTATCTGATTATAAAAGGATTCAACGATGAGTTTGACAACTAAGAAAGCCCATCAGGCAATGTTTATTGTTTGGAAAGGTACTGGTTATAAAATAAAGAGCAAACTTTACTTTTCTCTCATTCATAATTATACATCTGAAAATAGATTTTCTCTTTGTTTTAGAAGTGAGGTCTTCTCAATCTCAATATCTGACTTTTTCCAGATAAGATATGTGCACATTTTCAAATAATATGTGTTTGTATATGTACACCTCCCCAGATCATTCTTACTAACTTAAAACAACATGGTTTTTAGATTCTGAGAAGATTTAATGGTACAATGCTATTCTTTAGCAACTCCAAGAAGCAATGACTAGAACAACTTTCAGACAGGATATGCATTTTCTGTTAGGCAGGAAAGGAATTATTGTTCCTAGACAGCTAGTTCTGTTGGTTTGTTTTCTGTATCTTTCTCTCATACTGGAGCTTGTTGTGTGTTTTTTTCTAATTTGTCAATACAAATATGATTTTAGGTAATACTTATCTAGGTCACAATATTGTCAGATCATTTTAGTCAGAAGATTTGGGTAAAGATTCTTATTTAAAGACCTTTTTTTTAATTTAAACTAAGTCATTGGTTATTTTTCAAAAGATTTATCATGGAAAACTTTATATGAGTTGATACTGACAAACTGTGTCATATTAAAAAATAAGAAATAATTTTACTTTATATAAAATAGGGTTTTATTCATGATTTTTATCTTTGTAACTCAATGTTACAATATGAAATATTGGTTATAAAATTACCGTTTCATTTCATATTTAACAAAGTATCATAGAAAATACATCATTTTTATTACTTTACAAATGTAGATTAATTTACTTTTAAAATGAAAGAGTAAATGAAGTTTGTTAATAAGTAGATAAAAAGAGAACATCTATTTTAGTTATTTTGTTTTTACCTATAATAATTTTAACTTATACTGTCACACTCAGATATCAGAAAACATTAAAAAATTTAGCTATTTAAAAGCATAAAATAGCATTTTTGACAAATAACCAATTGGAAATTTGTCTATTGTTTATATAAACAATCTTTGTTAATGCTTCTACTTTGAATTAAATGTCTTCTAATACCAAACTATACACATTATTGCTATCGATCATGTATTATACTTGTGTAATTTAAAAATTTATAATCTAAAAATAAAACCTGAATTATTATCTATGATTCAGATATCTTAAATAAACACTACTACCTTGATATTTTATGAAAAATAGTAGCATTCTTGATAATTTAAATAATCACAAAGTAATAGTTATAAATATGATTTATATGTTTGGCAGTGTATGATATCCTAAGACTTGCTGAAGATGTGGAGTCCCTAATTTTCCTAAGTATATTCCTATATACCAAGTTGATTGCTCAGTTCTTCCATAGAATAGAAGATACCAACTCCACAGTATTCAAGTATCACTTTTTATTGATAACATCTCCTCTGGAATTTATACTTAGCAGTATTTGTCTCAGGTCATGTAATTATCAAGTTACTGAATAAATAATACCTAATACAATACAAATAATTCTGCTAAAAATAAGGGGGGAAAGCCCACTAAATTAATAGATACTCATATTCTTGGTATAAATCAGATTTCAACAAGACCAAGGCTGCTTCTCTCAGCCTCCTTACAGCCAAGAAGAAATGGTCTGAAGACATGAGATCTGAGGATATCAAGATGTGGGTTACAGGCAAGACAGAAAGAATCCTCCTACCTGATGCTCAACCAACCACAAATTGCCAGTCTTTTTGGAATATATATCATAGGAGCCAATAATACTTTTTGTTGAAAAAAACAGTTTGGATTTAGGTTTTTTAAGACAAAAGTGCATTGATAGCTATAGTAAAAATATTTTCTTTGTTGATAATTATGTTTATATGTGCTTATCTATCAAAATACAATACATAAAGTAATATGGAAATATATATTAGTGACATAAGTATGTGTAATGGTTAAAAAATTTGCATGGTATAGTATGATGTGCTATACTATTCAATATAAAATATTATATATCAGGTACAAATAATAATGTATACTTACAATACTAATAATGAAAAATTAAGCATAAAATAATGCATAAAATGTGATTTGTATCAATGAATAATCTAGCTTTTCATAAGCACATAAATTTATATAAATAACATGAAAGGGTTATAACTATATTCTTTCTTAATGATGGTAGCATGTAGAGAAAAAATTTTTGGTTTCAATCTCTTTTTTAAATACTGAATTATAATATAATTATATAAGAATTATAATTATTATAATAATTATATAGTTTTCATTTTTACTATGTATTTATGAAATATTTTTGCACATAAAAATAAGTGATTATTAAATTTTAGCAATTAGTTGTCAGATAATGTATATGTTCATAAATTTTAGAGCATGATCAATGCTTTTTTATAATGACTTTAAAAGATGCTTTGAGCCTGACCAGGCGGTGGCGCAGTGGATAAAGCATTGGACTGGGATGCGGAGGACTCAGGTTTGAGACTCTGAGGTCGCTAGCTTGAGCGTGGGCTCATCTGGCTTGAGCAAAGCTCACCAGGTTGGACCCAAGGTCGCTGGCTTGAGCAAGGGGTTACTTGGTCTGCTGAAGGCCCATGATCAAGGCACATATGAGAAAGCAATCAATAAACAACTAAGGTGTCGCAATGAAAAACTAATGATTGATGCTTCTCATCTCTCTCTGTTCCTGTCTGTCTGTCCCTATCTATCCCTCTTTCTCACTCTCTCTCTGTCTCTGTAAAAAAAAGAAAAAAAGACGCTTTGAGTAATTTTTGCCACAGAGAAAGAAGTAACAAGTCATTTTTGCTTCAAGTTCCTTCAGAATAGACCAGCAGTTCTCAACCTGTGGGTCGCGACCCCGGTGGGGGTCCAACGACCAAAACACAGGGGTCGCCTACAGCCATCGGAAACACATATTTTATTTAAAAATGTATTGTATAATAAATATGTATTTTCCGATGGCTTTAGGCAACCCCTGTGTTTTGGTCGTTCGACCCCCACCGGGATCATGACCCACAGGTTGAGAACCGCTGGAATAGACACTGGATTCATCAGAATACACACTGGGGTTCAGAATAAATCTTACAATAATTGTGAGTTTAGAAAATATATTTTAGTCCTTAAATTTTTAGTTAGAAAAATGTAAAACATGACAAACAATAATTATAGAAGTCTTTACAATTCTATTTACTCTATAAATTAAATATTCATTTATAATATAAATATTTATGCATGCAAAAAGTATATATTAGATTCTTATACTGTGGCAGGGATTGTGATAAATTTATAAATCACTTATAACATCATTGAAATATACTCATTTTAAACATCAAAATTTATGGCTTAATAAATTAACTTGACAAAATCAGAAGGCCAAATACATACTTTCAGATGATATGTCCTATTATTAAGTGTGTATACTATAATTCATAATATGAATAGTAATGTATGAGCTAAATAATGCTATACATGTAATAAGTAAAATTCAAAATGGAAAATACATAACTGAACTATAAATTAATTTAAAGTTTGATAATTTAAGAAATACACCCAATATATCCATAACATTTTATTTTGAAGGATAATTAGTTATTATTTCTTTTAAAATTTTCCAATTCTTAAATTATATATATATATTAATAAATATATATGTAAATATATAGGTAAATATATGTGCAAAGAGATATAAAACAGACTGTTTTATGAAACAATTATTAAAAACATACATAAATTTGTGTCTTAGAGATTCATTCATTTACATATAATTATGTTATCATTGAGTTTTATGTTCTGATGATGCTTGAAAAATCCATTAAGCATTTTATGAGAGTAGCTATTGATAATATAAAATCTCTACTGAAGTAATTTAATAACAGTCATTTATAAATTTAACACGATATTTATGTGTTATATGATCATATATTTTAAAGTTAACTAATGCTTATATTACCAAATACAGCATAAAAGTTATTTTTGTAGCTCTTTTAGTGATCTTCTTATATTGCAATAAAAAAATCACAAATTTTCATTTGAGAAAGTACCAAATAAAAACATTAACTTATTTTTATTTTTTATTCATTCATTTTAGAGAGGAAAGTGAGAAAGAGAGAGAAAATGAGAGAGAGAGAGAGAGAGAGAGAGAGAAAGGGGGGAGGAGCAGGAAGCATCAACTCCCAAATGTGCCTTTACCAGACAAGTACAGGGTTTCGAACCGGCAACATCAGCGTTTCAGGTCGATGCTTTATCCACTGTGCCACCAGAGGTCAGGCCTAAAAACATTAAATTTTAACCTGAATCTGACCACAGCACTTATCTGAATAATAAATCCCTATGAGGTTGACTTAGAATGGTTAAAGCAATGTAATACTGAGAATATAATTTAAAGGTTTAAGTTATTCAAGTATAAGTATCAAACAAAACAGTATTAATTTCACAATAATTAATGCTTGGCTTTATTTCTCTCTAAGTGGAATAAATCATTTTCAGACTAGAGGTTTTAAATATTTTTTTATTAAACTCAATTTCCATTTACCTTAACAAATTAATGAAAATTATTATATTGTAACATTTATTGTTACTTCATTTTCTTCCCTTAAGATTTTTTATTTTTTTACTTTAAAAGCTTTTGCTCTTAAAATGATGTATGTTTCTAACCCACAGAAATCCAATGTACCATAAAGCAGACTGATTTCAACTGAGACTGAATTCTTCATAAGCCCCAGAGATGGCTCAACCTAGGCAAACATAACCATCTTAGGAAACGGTACTGGATGAGTGAATCAAGTAAAGTTCAGAGGGTTAGTTTTATTAAAATCAAGTATCTACCTCAAAGGCCACTGATTTTCTCAAGGTACTGACACACCTTCTGGAAAAAGTCAAATTTTACAATCCATATCTGCTACACTTCTCCTCAAATAATAAGGCACACAAGCTGTAAGAGTAAATTTAAAAATTTTATTGTGATAATTTTATTGTACCTTACTTTGCATGATACATGTGTTTTATATTCATATATCTGTGGTCAGACATACCTGCATGTTTATCTTTTCTATTAATCTGTGGATCATTTAGGGAAAGATGCTCTTCTCATAATTGAAACAAACAAACAAAAAAGAATCCAAAGAATATCAGCTTAATTTATGGTAGTGAACAAATAAATACCACAGCTTGGAAAGTTATTGAATATTCATAGCTTATTAAAGTCTATGTAGATAAAATTTCTTAGAGAGTACACACACAATATAGCTGGGCTGTGCTTAACTCTAAAGCATATGGGGAAACAGCTATCACATCTTTGCAAACAGTTCATTCTTTTAAGTGATTTAACTAAAATATAAAGTTATGAGTTACAGGACCAATATGCCAACTGCCTTTCAGCACAACATTGGTGAAAACACCATAGAAATATAAAAATGTGGAGAAGCATGTGTCCCAGACAGAAAGCAAAGAAAGCAATGCACCACAGTAGGAGTTATTTTGAGTCTTGTTACTAGACTTACTGTAAAAGGTACATAGTGATTCTCTGCTACAAAGAAAGCAACTCAATTTTGCAATACAAAAAAGTAACCGAAGCAAAGGCTTCGTTGTAGAATCAAAGATGATTGTATATTTCAACATTACACTTGGCAACTCATTCAGAGAATTCAAGAGGACCAATACAGACCAGTGCATCAATACAGAAGAGAAGTCTGGGGGGAAAAAAGCAGTAACTCAAAATGATATATGTGCTGTCTACTATTAGTTACATTAGCAAATACTTAACTTTGTTTCTATCAATGGATGAATAAAAAAAGAAACTGTGATAGATATTATAAAATGTAATATATATAATTTTATATATAATTAATAATAGAATTTTATTCAACCATAATAAAAGAATAAAATGTTACATTTGTGACAATATGGATTGATCTTGCTAAACAAAATAAGTCAGAGGAAAGCCCTGGCTGGTAGCTCAGTGGATAGTGTCAGCCCAGCATAAGGACATCCCAGGTTCAACTCCCATTCAAGACACACAAGAGAAGTGACCATCTGTTTCTCCACCTCTTATTTTTCCCATTTTTTTCTCTCTTCCCTTGCCAGACACTGAGGATGTCCCTGCACATCATCATCAGGTGCTAAGAATAGCTCGGTTGATTCAAGCATCAGCCATAGACAGGGTTCTGGGTGGTTCCTGGTCAGAGCACCTGTGGGAGCCTGTCTCACTATCTTCCTACCTCTCACTTATGAAATATGAAAAAAAAAAAAGAAGTCGGAAAAAGACAATAATGTATCATCTCACTTATATATAGACACAGAAAAACTGATTGATGGTAGCCAGAGATGGGACAGTAAGTTGAATGGATGAAAGTGGTAAAAGTACAAATGTCCAGTTATAAAATAATTAAGTCATGGGATTATAATGTTCAGTTTAGTGACTTAAGTTAAAAACACTATATTGTATATTTGAAAGCTGCCAAGATATGCTAGTATTAGAATACAACAAAACATTAAAAAAAACAATGCATCACAATCAAATGGGTTTCATTCCAGGAGTATAAGGATGGTTCAACATACATAAATCGATCAATGTAATACAGCAAATCAACAAAATAAAGAACAAACCTCATATGATCCTATCAATAGATGCAGAAAAGGCATTTGATAAGTTACAACATTCCCTTATGTTTAAAACACTCAACAAAATAGGTATTAAAAGAAAGTACCTCGGCCCTGGCCAGTTGGCTCAGCGGTAGAGCGTCGGCCTGGCGTGCAGGAGTCCCGGGTTCGATTCCCAGCCAGGGCACACAGGAGAGGCGTCCATTTGCTTCTCCACCCCTCCCCTGCTCCTTCCTCCCTGTATCTCTCTTCCCCTCCCGCAGCGAGGCTCCATTGGAGCAAAGATGGCCCGGGCGCTGGGGACGGCTCTGTGGCTTCTGCCTCAGGCGCTAGAATGGCTCTGGATGCAACAGAGTGACTCCCCAGAGGGGCAAAGCATCGCCCCCTGGTGGGCATGCCGGGTGGATCCCGGTCAGACGCATACGGGAGTCTGTCTGACTGTCTTCCCATTTCCAGCTTCGGAGAAATGAAAAAAAAAAAAAAAGAAAGAAAGAAAGTACCTCAACATAATAAAGGACATATATGACAATGTATCAGCTAATATCATACTAAATGGTGAAAAACTGAAATCAAGAGCAAGACAAGGCTGCCTACTCTCTCCACTCTTATTCAACATAGGTCTGTAAGTTTTGGCCAGAGCAATCAGGCAAGAGAAAGAAATAAAAGTCATTCATATCAGGAAAGAAGAAGTAAAGGTATCACTTTTTGCAGATGACTTGATCCTGCATATAAAAATGTGCTGTTGCATTTGATTTGCTAGTATTCTGTTTAGGACTTTTGAATCCGTATTTATTAGAGATATTTATCTATAGTTTTCATTTTTGTGTTGTCTTTGCCAGATTTTGGTATCAGGATTATGTTGGCTCCATAAAATATGTTAGGGATATTGCTTCTTCTATTTTTTGGAAGTCTTTGAGAAAGATAGGTATCAAATCTTTAAGTGTTTGGTAGAATTCACTAGTGTAGCCATCTGGTTATGGACTTTAATTTTTGGGAAAGTTTTTGATAGTTGTTTCTATTTCCTTCCTGCTTAAGGGTGTCTTTAAGTTTCTACTTTTTAAGACTCAGTGTAGAAAAATTGTACAGTTCTAGGAATTTATTTCTTCTATATTGTTGAATTTGGTATCATATAATCTTTCATAGTATTCTACTATGATCCTTTATATATCTATAATGTCTGTAGTAATTTCTTTTTCTATTTCAGATTTTGTTTCTATCATTCTTTTCTCTTTTTTCCTTAGTGTATCTAGTGAAGAGCTTCCATTTTATTGATTTTTTTCAAGAAACCAGATCTTTGTTATATTTATTTTCTCTATAGTTTTTTTGTTCTCTATTTTATTTAGTTCTATTCTAACTTTAAATTTTCCTTTCTTCTGTTGACTTTCAGTTGCCTTTGTTCCTCTTTATTTCGTTATTTTTCTTCTTTTTCTAAGTGAGAGGAGTGGAGATAGAGAGGCATACTCCTGCATAAGCCTCAATCAGGATCCCCTTTCTGAAGCCAATTCTCTGCTCATCTAGGACCATGCTCACAATGAAGCCTGAGAAGCAGGCTCCACAGAGCGATCATCAGCACCTGGGGCCAATGTGCTCAAAGTAATCAAGCCATGGCTTTGGGAGTTAAAGAGACAGAGAGAGAGAGAGAGAGAGAGAGAGAGAGAAAAGGGAAGGAGAATCAGATGGTTGCTTGTTGCTTCTGTTTGCCCAGACTGGGAATCAAACTTAGCAAATCCACGCCGGGCCAACACTCAACCACTGAGCAAACCAGCCAGTGCCCTTTATCTAGTTCTTTAAGATGTGATGTAAGGTTGTTTACTTAGGATCATCTCATTTCTTAATAAAAGCCTGTAATGATATAAACTCCCTTCTTATTATGGCTCTCACCGCATTACAGAAATATTAATATATCATGTTGTAATTTTCATTTGTATATATCTTTTAATTTGTACTTTTATTTCTTCTTTGTTTAAT
Source organism: Saccopteryx leptura (assembly GCF_036850995.1). NCBI lineage: Eukaryota > Metazoa > Chordata > Mammalia > Chiroptera > Emballonuridae > Saccopteryx > Saccopteryx leptura. The sequence continues at coordinate 18,137,826 of NC_089510.1, forward strand.
TTCCACATTTTTGTGGGTTTCTTTGCTTCCTTTTTGCGGTTGAATTCTAATTTTAAAATCTTATGGTCAGAAAATACACTCGGTATAGTTTCAATCTTCCTGAATCTATTGAAGTTAGTTTTGTGGCTCAACATATGGTCTATTCTTGAGAATGTTTCATGTAGATTGGAATATAATGCATAATATGAATGAAATGTCTAGTAAATGTATATTATGTCCATTTGGTCTAGTGTGTCATTTAAGATGCATATTTCCATTTGTATCTAGTGTGTCATTTAAGATGGATATTTCCTTATTGATTTTCTGTTTGGGTGATCTATCTAAACCTTCAATTGTGTGTTCAGATCTCTAAGTATGATTGTGTTTTTGTCTGTTTCTATTTTTATATCAGTTATTAGATGTCACATATATTTGGTGCTCCCTGATATATATGTCTTTCTGATACACTGTCCTCATTTTTGAAGTGTTATGTCTTTCTGATATACTGTCCTCATTTTAGTTATGAAATGTCCATCTTTGTCAAGATGAGACTTTCTGAACTGTTATTAGAATTAATGAAATTCTAACAGAAAAAAATCATTACAATTTCATTACATGATATGAATGCCATAACGAAAGTATCATAAACTGGGTGCATAGAGCAGTAGTTTTCAACCATTTTAAATGTGAGGATTACTGAAAATAGGAGAATTGTTTTGAGACTACTAGGGCGTAAATCACCCTGCACATAAATTAATTCAACGAAGATCACAGGGTCTATTATCTTTATACAACATCATGGTGGTTAACTTTTTCACCCACCAGCACCAACTTCCAGGCAGGCCAGTCCATGGACAAGAGGTTTACAAACACTAGCTTGAAGAATAAGGGAAGGTAGAGGTTCAATTTCAAGGTTTGAAAGGCTTTGTTTCTTCTGATGGATGTATGAAAGAATTGTTTCCATGGGTCTCATGTACTGATGGTAGTTTTCTGGCAATCTTTGGTGTATTTGGCATGCAAAATCATCTTGTTAATCTCTACTTTCATTTTCACATGACATTCTGTACGCATGCTTATGTCAAAATTTCTGGTTTTTATAACAATATTAATAATATTGAATTAAGGGCTCAGCCTATTCCAGTTTGGCTCTATCTTAACCAATTAAATGTGTAGAGACCCTTTTCTGAAATAGGTTACAGTCTGAAGTACCAGAGGACTGTAAATATAGGACTTCAAAATATAATTTTGAAAGGATATAATTCAACCATTAAAAGTATGCCTTCTGCCTCTTCAAACACATGTACTTTCCATGTTCAAAATATATTTACCCCATCCCAACATCAACAAAAGTCTTAATCATTCCAGAATCAACTCTTTGGCATAATGTTTTGTTTTATTTAACTACATTATTATAACACTTTTAGTTCATGTGTTTTCTCCGACATATGTGATAATTCTGTTTTATCAACTCATGAAAGCATCTAAGTAATTGCTAATAGCACATCATTGTTGTTAGAAATATAAAAAATCTATATTATACTACAGAACTATTTAATACATTAAAGTAACAATTATTATAATAATAATAATTACAAAAGTGATCTGACTTAGTACTTAATATAAACTAAAAGCTTTGCTAAGTACTTTTATGAGTAGAAACTTTTATATATAAAAGTTTCAACAATATTTTGAGATAAAAATAATTTGCTAATATCTATTCTATTGAATAGCTAAAAATTTTATTAAAAAAAATATTATCTTCCAGGTGCCATTCTTAATATTGTACACATAATAACACCTTCAACTTCCTCATCCCTAAAGTAAGAACAATGTCAGCATCAACTCTCAAGTACAAATTCTTATCTAAGTATCACTACCACCCTGACTATATGAAGTAGCATGTGATCCAAGAGAGAACAACCACATTCTCTTTCTCTTTTGATCCATTTGTTGAGACTTCAATAAAATATGGAAGCTAATTTAGCTGGGCTGTTTGATTTCATAATGTTAACAGCTATTTCACAAACTGATTTTTGCTGAGATCAGTGAACCTGGCTTAGGTCCTATTGTTCCTGAAACCAGGTATACCAGATCTTCATTTAATTATCTTTGGTACTCAGTAGCATTTTGCTAAACCACTAAATCATTAATTTAGTAAGCAAACATTTTTGTTGTTTGTGAATGAAGACATCTGAGAACCTAAACTTAAAGAAGAAAATAAAACTTAGGCTTTCAGATTTAATATTATATTTTTATTAGTCAATAAGTAAGAGTGAATATACAGTAATCCCAAAGGAAGTTTAGGAATATTGAAAACTTTCTACAGTTAAAATGCTAACTGAAATTGTTTGCATCTTTTATTATAATTTCCAATAAATAATGTTTCTGTGCATATATGTATGCATATGATTTTTATACATGATTTCCTGAAAAGCTAAATCAGAATTCAAAAAGTTTTGGTTAATTTTAAATAAACCACTGACAAGTATTTATCAATATGATATAAGAAAATAAAATATTGATATTGACATCAAGTGAAATCAAACTTTTTCAAATAAATATGTTACTTTATAGTGTTTAGTAACAATAATGAAAATGACTGACAACTAAATTATTTTAACTGTGCTTTTAAAAGATAAAATGAAATATATTAAGGAGCACTGTGATGATAACTCTAGGGTCTATGATGGATACAGTGATGAGGAGGAAAGCTATAGTTATCATTGTTAAACTTGTTGAGCATCTTACAATGTACCTGGAGTTTACTAAGTTGTTTGTGTGCTTAACATTATTTAAGTATAATAAAATGGCTGCAGTATGGGAATCTACTTTTTAGGGAACTTAAATGCAGTCCAGAGAATCATAAAATCTTGAAAGAACTCAATTCCACAACTCAGATTAGAGGTACTAATTTCCCCTCTCTAAAATTATGCTACATGTTAGAAACTGGTCTTAGTTTTATAGAGTAACCATAAAGATTATGGGCAAAGAAACCAGTTTGAATTTTACAGATTTACTTTAGATAGATCCTAAAAGTTCAGAGTGATGATTTTACTTAACTCCAAAGTGTAACACAGTAGGCAAGCTGTTGAATTTTGCATGAGCTAAAGCATATTTTTGCTTTCCTAAGCCATACCTGTGCATATAGTTAAGCTTTTAAGGTAATTACTTTCAGGTGCTTGCCTATAGGATTTCATTGCAATGCAATAAAATCAGTGTAATAAACTCATCAACAAAAATTAACCCACAAGTGTGTTACAGAGATGTATATATTTAACTGACATCAGTATTATAATTTGTGTATTCTAGATGTTTATGTTCATGATGAAGACAATCTCCTCCTAGCTAATTAGAAGATTTACATACAACTAGGTATGTTTGGTATCATCTTAAACTCATTATAGTATTACACAAGTCCAGTTTTTAAATGGGACATTTAGATTTTTGCCATTAATCATAAACAAATCTGTATTATTTTAAAAATCTCATTGTTGCAGTTAAGTAAAATAAAATACAGGTTCCTCTTTACCATCTATTCTCCTTGACTATAGTTCTAGACCATTGGAGCATTTAAAATTAAACATTAAAATTTAATTTTGGTAAAAAAAATACCATGAAATACTCTCTACAAAATTAGCATTTCAGTATTTTTTTCAATTCTATATATTTTTAAGTCACCTTCAAATCACATAAAAATAAATTTTCATTTATTTTAAATGATTATCTGTGGTATTTAGAGTTGCTGCATTTGAAAATGTTGAAATGTAATTAAGACTCTTAGTATGGACACATTAAATAAAATATAAACAAAAAATAACACTGAGGTGATGATTCCTTTACCAAACATGCACACTGTGAAATTAGAATACTCATATGAAGATAATATATTAAATTTAAAGTTGTGTGTGTATAGAAAAAGATGTAATCAAGCATAACATTTTGAAGATTCTACATAGACTTTACCAACATTTATTTTAAAATGAAGTAAATAATTTCCATTCATATAAACTCTAAGTAAGTAATTATAAAAATATATGTAAAGAATAAAATAAAACTACATATCTGTGTACCTATATGTCCATTTATAAAAACTTCTTTGTCAGCCCTGGCGAGATAGCTTGGTTGGTTACAGCATCTTTCTGAAGCACAAAGGTTGCTAGTTTGATCTATGGTCAGGGCAAATACAGGAACAGTTCAATGTTCCAGTCTCTCTCTCTCTCTCTCTCTCTCTCTCTCTCTCTCTTAATTTCTCTGTTGCTAAAATCAATAAATAAAAATAAAAAAAAACCATTTTGGTCAGATATTTTGGAGTTGTATTCTTTTTATTCAAGTTATTACATAGTTCTTATGAAATAGTATCATGGAGCCACACTCATGCAGAAAGGCCACTTCGATGGAGAGGTTTATCTTCATTCTACCCAGCTTCCCCATTTTCTCTTAGTGTTCAATGAAGAACTATAAATGGATGAGTGAGTGAGTGATGTAGCATCATCCTTCCAGAAAACAGAGAAAATGACAACTACAGACTAGAAACACAAATGATCCTCAAATTCACTTTTCTGGGAAAACAAAGTCCTGCAAATTCATATAAAGTATCTCAGACAAACAAAAATTTAGAATATTCTAAATTTCAAGGAAGTGAGAAGCTAAAGTAAGGTATTGAATTACAGAGTTGGGTAAAATATTCTTATTGCATCAGTGCCTGTGAGAAATACATCACATACCGGATACCAACTTAAGTGAACATGGTAGTCCTGGTTGTAGATTTAGCAGCCATCATTTTAGAAAAAAACATTGAGATTATTATACAGAGGACAGTTTTGGTCATCATTAGGATCACTAATGATGCAATCAAAATTAATGAAAAAATCATTATAACAGTAACCTTTTTATGTTCATTTAAAAGGTTAGCTGAAAAATCCTTGCTTCAGACTTTGGACCTAAGTGATTACCAACATGGATTTGCTTTGAGCACCAGTTTTGAGAATAAGTTGGGGCATTGTTGTTGTTCTGTCTAAGCCTCACTCTCTGGTATCAGAAGAATGTTCTTATCATAGGTAGAGATATTCATTCTGTTCTCAAAAGAGAACATGGAACACTTGGTTCCATGAAAATTAACTTATATACAAGTAAAGATTTGAAAAAAAGTGCAATTGATCCACTATAAATTTCTAAGTACCAACAAAATTTGGTAAAATTCAGCCACTATGAATGAAATAACTTTAGTGAAATCAAGTCACCATAACTGAGAGATGAAGAAAGCAATCATAAGAGATTTAAACTCCAAAGACAGCAGATGCTATATGTCTCATATTTAAAAATAAATATTTTATTTATAATATTTAAAATAATAAATTTAAAAGTAAAGCATATACTGAGAAATTGTCAATAATTAATCAGACATAAAAAGAATAATAACCCTGGCAGATGACTCAGTGGATAGAGCGTCAGCCCAGCGTAGAGACATCCAAGGTTTGATTTCTGATCAAGGCACACAGGAGAAGAGACCATCCTCTTCACTCTCTTTTCCCCTCCTGCAGCCAGTGACTTGATTTGTCAGAGCGTGGCCTTGGGTGCTGATGATAGCTCCCTTCCTGCCTGATAAACTTAGGCAATAAAAATAGCTCCATACTTGAGCATTGATATGTACTATGTGAGCCTGGACAGTTTGCTCATTGGATAGATCCTTGACTCAGCATGTGAACATCACGAGATCATTTCCTGGTCAGGCAACACATGAGGAAAAAACCATATGTTCTCTTCTCCTTCTTCTCCCCCATTTCTTTCTCTTCCCTCTTGATTGGTTAAAACATCACCCATGGTGTTGAGCAGTGGTCCCCAACCCCCGGGCTGCAAACTGGTACCGGTCCGTGGGCCATTTGGTACCGGTCTGCAGAGAAAGAATAAATAACTTACATTACTTTCATTTTATTTATATTGAAATCTGAATGATGTTTTTTTTAAAAAAAAAAAAAATGACCAGATTCCCTCTATCACATCCATCTAAGACTCACTCTTGACACTTGTCTCGGTCACATGATACATTTATCTGTCCCACCCTAAAGGCCAGTCCGTGAAAATATTTTCTGACATTAAACCGGTCCGTATCCCAAAAAAGGTTGGGGACCACTGGTGTTGAGGATAGCTCAGCTGATTAGAGCATTGGCCCAGAAGGGGACTGCCTGGAATATCCTGGTCAGGTTGCAAGCAAGAGTCAGTCTCTTTATCTCCTCTCCTCTCACTTAAAAAAAGGAAAAAAAAAGTATTATGTAACTTAAAAAATAAATGAACTGGTAAAAAAAATGAAGAAAAAACTAATGATCTGGAAAAAATATATATGAAAGAAATTATAAAGCAGCAAAAATGGCTGATATCTCCAACACACAAAAGAGGTTAAATATAAAAAAGAAATAATCAAAAGTGTAACACTGGGGAACAATTTTTATTTCATTTTCTGTTGCATGAGGTTTTAGAACTGTTTCTATATATATCTGCATCGCTGATTTCAAATATGAAATCCAATTTTTAGTGCATGCTCTAGTTTTTATGCAATTTTAATTTCTTTTTGTTACAGTGAATGGCATGCATTGGTTTTTAAATTGGAATTAAAGTGCAATGGTTCTTGGATTGAACATAACCACAAGGCAATTAATGTTTTACAAACATCACTTTTACATAATTGTAGTTGTTTTTAAATGTAAAAATTTATTATCTGATAAAAATACCCTCTTATTTTGTTATAAGATTGACATGGCTTCTATGAGTAGGCGTAAATGTAATAATAGTCCTGACACCTTCTGTTATATATGTGGCTGTTACACACTTCAACATCAAAGGCACAATATTTTACCATTTGTGACACATGCATATATTGCCTATTTTAAAGTTCCCCTTGGTGATCAAGACAACAGTTGGGCTCCTCATACTGTGTGTCATAATTGTGAGGAAATGCTTCATGACTGGACAAAAGGAAAACACAAAGGAATGCCTTTTGGTATTCCCATGGTTTGGCATGAACCTAAGGACCAAAGCAGTGACTGTTATTTCTTTCTGATCCATACAAAGGGCACCGGCAAGAAAAAATGGCATATGATCAAATGTCCTAATATTCCTTCAGCAATACGACCTATCCCACATACTGAGACACTCCTGGTTCCATTTTTTAATGGTTTTATTTCTTCTAAGACAAAGAAAGTGAACATGGTGATCAAGTGTATTTTGATAAGATGCATGAGGAAATGATTGTAGAATCTGAAGGGTCTTCTTCTGATACCAAGCAGTCATTAACCCCTCAGCAGTTTAGCCAACCCGAATTGAATGACTTAGTAAGAGATTTGGGCCTATCAAAGAAAGCAGCTGAGTTATTAGCCTCCAGGTTCAAGAAAAGAATGTACTTTACCGGTCAGCTAAAGTATCCCATTACAGGAAGGGTGAACAAATTTTTGTGGACTTTTTTTCCGAAGACAAACACTTTGTTTACTGTCATGATATCAGTAGTCTTCTCAGCCAGCTAGGTGTTACCACTTACAGTCCAACAGAATGGCGGCTATTTCTTGACAGCTCTAAATGGAGTCTGAAATGTGTTCTCCTACACAATAGTATTGTTTATGCAGTGGTTCCAATTGGTTATTCAACTCATCGGCGAGAAGATTATAAAGACATGAAAACTGTCCTCGACTTTCTGAAGTATGAGGAGCGTAACTGGATCATGTGTGTGGATCTTAAAATGGTAAGTTTCCTGCTAGGACAACAGAGAGGTTTCACAAAGTATCCTTGCTTTCTGTGTTTGTGGGACAGCCGAGCTCCGGAGAAACACTGGACACAGAAGAAGTGGCTGAAACATAAAACTCTGGAGGTAGGGATACAAAATACTGTAAATGAACCTGTAGTTAATCGAGACAGGATCATTTTTTCCCACTTCACATCAAACTTGGCTTAATGAAGCAGTTTGTTCAGGCTTTGAATAGAGAAAGTGAATGCTTTCAACATATTATTTGTTTTCCTGCCTTGTCTTTTGAGAAGATAAAAGCAGGTGTATTCGATGGACTTCAAATTTGAACCCTCATACGTGATGAAGAATTTGCCAGGAAGATGAATAAGGAAGAGAAATCAGCATGGCAGTCTTTCATGGCAGTTACAAAAAAACTTCCTTGCCAACAAAAAGCAGAAAACTATAAACTTTTGGTTCAAAGGATGCTGTTGGCTTTCCATTACATTGGATATAACATGAGCATTAAGATTTGCTTTCTGAACAGTCACCTTGATAAGTTTCCCAAAATTCTTGGAGCTGTTAGTAATGAGCAGACTACTGCTGGAGCATCAAACGAGATTGTCCTCAACAAGTACACAAATGCAAGAGCTACAAATGCAAAAATTTGCCTGAATAGAATTTAAATAAGTTTTGTGCAAATGTTATGATGAAAATAAGTGCTTTAGTATGTTCTATTTTGAAATTGTAGACAAATTCTGATGCAGTCATATTTTTTAGTGTATTTACTGCATTATATATTTTCACAAAGTTGATTCCCAAGAAGACATTCTACTTCAATATGTTAAACTAAATGTTGAAAATTTTACAATAAGATGAAAACCTAAAATCTTGAATTGCAAAAAAACTGTAGCTTACAGAGAAAAACTAATGTCAGATTTGAGTGCAGCATACACGAATTAGGTAAAAACAAGTGTTTTGTGGATGCAACAAAAATTTTGTTCCCTAGTGTAATCATACATTTGATTTAAGGCCCAGGATGGAAAAAGAGTAAAAACAAAAAAAAATGAATAAAAATATATACTAAAGAAGTGTGATTATAGATTTTCCAGATCTGACAAAAAACATGATACTACAGATCCAAAAAGTGCATCATTTCACAGGCAGAATAAAATAAATAATAAGTATTAATTCATTTTTCTGAGTCTTCTAAAACTAAAGTTCATTGAAGACAGTGATTTTCAATCATTTAGAGATAACCATAATATGTATTTTTATTAATTTTAATTTATTATATAGACATGGATTCAAGTGTCCCACTCAATATAATACCCTCACCCTTCAACCACATGTCTCCCATTGCACCCCTGTTGCCTCCCTCCCCCTGACTCCCTTCCCCCCAATTGTTTCAGTTACAGAATGCATGGCAACAACAACAAAAACAACAATATAAATAAAAGCCTAAAAGTAAAGACATAATATTTTAAAAAGCAAAAATATAGAAAGTGTTTAATTTATAATTGTGTATCCAGCAAAATCTAATTACAAAAATAAACAAAATTTATTATTGATAGATACAAGGTATCAGTTCTATAAGATGAGTAAGATTTAGAAATTTGCTGTATAACATTGTGCCCGTAGTTAATAATACTATTGTACACTGAAAAATTAGTAGAGTATAAAGCTCATTTTAGGTGTTCTTACAATAATAAAAATAAATACAGTATAAAGGCATTTCTAATACATAAAATTTACCACTGAAAATTCTGCTACAAATGAATTGTTAAAGCACATATATCAGGAGAAAAGGATATTCACACCAAATTGTCTAAAATTCAAGAAGCTATCATTTAACAGCTTTTGTTTAGATGTTTTTTTTTTATTTTCTTGCTGCTGATTTTTATTGCTAAATTGTATTAGTTGTTTCTAACTGCTGAGGGTAAAAACAAATATATGAGAATCAAAAGGTTTAACTGTGTGTTTCTGTGTGTCTGTGTTGAAAAAAAGTAGAGCTGAGTCGCTTAAGTAAGTTACATATCTATGGTAGGATATTGAGTCTTCCTTTTCCAGTAAGAGTTCAGTAGGATCCTACTGGACTGACTCTTCCATAAATATATTCTATAGCTTCTGAGCATAACAGAAAAAGCAATTATCTGAACACAGTAGAGACTTAAAAAGAACAGTTATATTCTGGTAAGAATTTTATTTATATAACAGAGGATATAGAAGAGGTAAGTAACCCTTTTTATTGCTTCTAAGATGGGAAAAGGTTCAGTCACTGCAAGTTTACAGGATGGAAAGAATGCAACCATTCTCTCGATGTGAATTAGAGTAGTGATCTGGAGCACCAGTGGCCTCTGGAGATGGAGAATTATGCAAAATTAGAAAGAGTCAGAGAGAGGATCCCAAATTCTGTCTTACAACATCTCTGCTGAAGCACACACTGGTGGAAAAGATTCAATGACCTCAGGTAAAAAATAAAAAATGTGAAGTTTGATGTTGCCTCCCAAAAAACAAAATCTGTAGTTCTTGCCCAAGAGAGTGAATTGTCTACTAAAACAAACAACATATCAATAATTAGAAGAAAATAATAACACTTATAGACTCCACACATATATTTAGAATGTCCAAGATACACTCAAAAATAATTTGTCATTTGAAGAACAAGATAAACAGAGTCATTTCTAAGGGAAAGATGATTAATATGAACAAGCCCATGATGAACCAGAGAAGGAGTATAACATACAATTAAAATGTTTTTAATATATTCTCAAGGAATGAAAAGATAAGATTTCTCTATAAAGAACTAAAACTAAAGCATAATCAAATGAAAATTTTTGATATTTAAGAAAAGCAGCTGAAAAAAAAAAAACTATTACATGGACTTCACAGTAGAATTGTGATAAAGGAAAATAGCTAATATACTTAAGAATAGTTCCAAAAATACTATTCAATATGAGGAACAGAGGAAAACATTGAAAAATATGTATAAGCAGAATCACAGAAGTCTAAGGTATTATAAAAGAGTTCAGTAAATGTTTTTGGAGTTAGGATTAGAAAAGAAAGAATAAAACTAATAATTTGTTAAATAGTAGAAATGAACACATTTGATAAAAGGCATGAATTTATATAGTTAGATGTTTAATAAACACCAGGAAATTAAAGTTAAACATATTTTCAAAAGTTGTGCCAACTCAAACTTATATTCAAACTCTTGAAAGTCAAAGGTAAAACATCAGTTTTAAAGCAGCACCAGTCAAAAATTTTGTTTTGACTATTCTAAGTATCTATTTCTTATTACACACTCATTAACACAGTTGAAGTATAAACAGTATCTAATTATAAGGCTTATTATAAAGCCAAAGTAATCAAAATACTGTAATATTGGTATCAAGTAAAAAAAAAGTCCAATGGTATAGAACAGAGAGCCAGATTATAGAAAAACCGATCATAGAAAGTGATTTTTAAAAAGTGCAAATACAGTGACGTCACGGAAATGGCGCCGTGAGCAGCGCGTCCGACAGATCTCCCCAAAATCACAACAAATTTATCAACTAGAAACAGGAAAATTTATCTTCGGAGCAAACTGAAAGCAAAAGGACTGTTATCACTCGAATCTGAGAGACGAGGGTGTGGAGGAAGCTACCACAGGGACGTTCATTCAAGCCGCGAGAAAGTGCGCCTGTGTGCTATCAACAAGACCACCCTCAGATGCCAATAAGAAAGAGGAAATCGAATATTATGGATACAAAAGAAAGAGAGGTAACACAAATAGATGTGGAAAAATCTATGGAGAAAAGACTTAACATATTGGAAGCCTTGGAGCTAAATGACAGAGAATTTAAAATAGAAATCTTAAAAATACTCAGAGATATACAAGAAAACACGGAAAGGCAATATAGGGAGATCAGAAAACAACTCAATGAACACAAAGAATATATTACCAAGGAAATTGAAACTATAAAAACAAATCAAACAGAAATGAAAAACTCAATTCACGAACTGAAAAACGAGGTAACAAGCTTAGCTAGCAGAACAACCCAGATTGAAGATAGGATTAGTGAAATAGAAGACAAACAACTTGAGGCACAACAGAGAGAAGAAGAAAGAGACTCAAAAATAATAAAAAATGAGAAAGCCCTACAGGAATTATCTGACTCCATCAGAAAGAATAACATAAGAATAATAGGTATATCAGAGGGAGAAGAGAAAGAAAATGGAATGGAGAATATACTCAAACAAATAATAGACGAGAACTTCCCAAGCCTGTGGAAAGAACTAAAGCCTCAAATTCAAGAAGCAAACAGAACACCGAGTTTTCTTAACCCCAACAAACCCACTCCAAGGCACATCATAATAAAGATGACACAAACCAATGACAAAGAAAAAATTCTCAAGGCAGCCAGGGAAAAGAAGAGTACAACATATAAAGGAAGGCCTATTAGATTATCATCAGATTTCTCAGCAGAAACTCTACAAGCTAGAAGAGAGTGGACCCCAATATTTAAAGCCCTGAAAGAGAGGAACTTTCAGCCAAGAATACTATACCCATCAAAGCTATCCTTCAAGTATGAAGGAGATATAAAAACATTCACAAATACAGAAAAGATGAGAGAATTTATCACCAGAAAGCCCCCACTCCAGGAAATACTAAAGGGGGTTTTCCAACCAGATTCAAAGAACAAAAGAAAACAACACCACAAGTAACAGCTCCACCAAGAACACAATAAAACCAAACTTAAACTGTGACAACAAAGGAAAAAAAAAGGGGGGGAGAGAATGGAGATTAACAGTAGCAAAGGACGATGAAGTGCAGAAGTACTTATAAGATAGGGTACTACAATGAATATGGTAGGTACCCTTTTCATTACTTAATGGTAACCACCCTAGAAAAAACCACCACAAAAACACATGACTTAAAAAAGGTAGCAACAGAGGAAAGAAGTATGGAACACAAACAAACAGAAACAAATGATAGAAAAACAAAAGAGAAGAATCAAACTAGATACAAAACTAACAGAAAGCAATTTATAAAATGGCAGTAGGGAACCCACAAGTGTCAATAATTACACTAAATGTAAATGGATTAAACTTACCAATAAAAAGACACAGAGTAGCAGAATGGATTAAAAAAGAAAATCCAACTATATGCTGCCTACAAGAAACACATCTAAGCAACAAGGATAAAAACAAATTCAAAGTGAAAGGCTGGAAAACAATACTCCAAGCAAACAACACCCAAAAAAAAGCAGGTGTAGCAATACTCATATCTGATAATGCTGACTACAAGACAGAAAAAGTACTCAGAGACAAAAATGGTCACTTCATAATGATTAAGGGGACACTGAATCAAGAAGACATAACAATCCTTAATATATATGCACCAAACCAAGGAGCACCAAAATATATAAGACAGCTACTTATTGACCTTAAAACAAAAACTAACAAAAATACAATCATACTTGGAGACCTCAATACTCCGCTGACGGCTCTAGATCGGTCATCCAAACAGAGAATCAATAAAGATATAGTGGCCTTGAACGAAATACTAGAACACCTGGATATGATAGACATCTACAGGACACTTCATCCCAAAGCGACAGAGTATACATTTTTCTCTAGTGTACATGGAACATTCTCAAGAATTGACCATATGTTGGGCCACAAAGACAATATCAGCAAATTTAGAAAAATTGAAATTGTACCAAGCATATTTTCTGATCATAAAGCCTTGAAACTAGAATTCAACTGCAAAAAAGAGGGGGAAAAACCCACAAAAATGTGGAAACTAAACAACATACTTCTAAAAAATGAATGGGTCAAAGAAGAAATAAGCGCAGAGATCAAAAGATAGATACAGACAAATGAAAATGAAAATACGACATATCAGAATCTCTGGGATGCAGCAAAAGCAGTAATAAGAGGAAAGTTCATATCACTTCAGGCCTATATGAACAAACAAGAGAGAGCCGAAGTAAACCACTTAACTTCACACCTTAAGGAACTAGAAAAAGAAGAACAAAGACAACCCAAAACCAGCCGAAGAAAGGAGATAATAAAAATCAGAGCAGAAATAAATGAAATAGAGAACAGAAAAACTATAGAAAAAATCAATAAAACAAGGAGCTGGTTCTTTGAAAAGGTCAACAAAATTGACAAACCCTTGGCAAGACTCACCAAGGAAAAAAGGCACAGGACTCAAATAAATAAAATCCAAAATGAAAGAGGAGAGATCACCACAGACATCATAGATATACAAAGAATTATTGTAGAATACTATGAAAAATTATATGCCATCAAATACAACAATCTAGAAGAAATGGATAAATTCCTAGAACAATACAACCTTCCTAGACTGAGTCATGAAGAAGCAGAAAGCCTAAACAGACCAATCAGCAGGGAGGAAATAGAAAAAACTATTAAAAACCTCCCCAAAAATAAAAGTCCAGGCCCAGACGGTTATACTAGTGAATTCTATCAAACATTCAAAGAAGACTTGGTTCCTATTCTACTCAAAGTCTTCCAAAAAATTGAAGAAGAAGCAATACTTCCGAACACATTTTATGAGGCCAACATAACCCTCATACCAAAACCTGGCAAGGATGGCACAAAGAAAGAAAACTACAGACCAATATCTCTAATGAATACAGATGCTAAAATTCTAAACAAAATACTGGCAAACCGAATACAACAACATATTAAAAAAATAATACATCATGATCAAGTGGGATTCATCCCAGAATCTCAAGGATGGTTCAACATACGCAAAACGGTTAACGTAATACACCATATCAACAAAACAAAGAACAAAAACCACATGATCTTATCAATAGATGCAGAAAAGGCTTTTGATAAAATACAACACAATTTTATGTTTAAGACTCTCAACAAAATGGGTATAGAAGGAAAATATCTCAACATGATAAAGGCCATATATGATAAACCATCAGCTAACATCATATTAAATGGCACTAAACTGAAGGCTTTCCCCCTTAAATCAGGAACAAGACAGGGTTGTCCACTCTCTCCACTCTTATTTAACGTGGTGCTAGAAGTTCTGGCCAGAGCAATCAGACAAGACAAAGAAATAAAAGGCATCCATATTGGAAAAGAAGAAGTAAAGGTATCACTTTTTGCTGATGATATGATCCTATACATCGAAAACCCGAAGGACTCCACAAAAAGATTATTAGAAACAATAAACCAATACAGTAAGGTCGCAGGATACAAAATTAACATACAGAAGTCCATAGCCTTTCTCTATGCCAACAATGAAATATTAGAAAACGAACTCAAAAAAATAATCCCCTTCACGATTGCAACAAAAAAAATAAAATACCTAGGAATAAACATAACAAAGAATGTAAAGGACCTATATAATGAAAATTACAAAGCATTGTTAAGGGAAATCGAAAAAGATACAATGAGGTGGAAAAATATTCCTTGTTCTTGGATAAGAAGAATAAATATAATCAAAATGGCCATATTACCCAAAGCAATATACAAATTTAATGCAATTCCCATCAAAATTCCTATGAGATTTTTTAAAGAAATGGAACAAAAAATCATCAGATTTATATGGAACTATAAAAAACCCCGAATAGCCAAAACAATCCTAAGGAAAAAGAATGAAGCTGGGGGCATTACAATACCTGACTTTAAACTATATTATAGGGCCACAATAATCAAAACAGCATGGTATTGGCAGAAAAATAGACACTCAGACCAATGGAACAGAATAGAAAGCCCAGAAATAAAACCACATATATATGGTCAAATAATCTTTGATAAAGGGGCCAACAACACACAATGGAGAAAAGAAAGCCTCTTCAACAAATGGTGTTGGGAAAACTGGAAAGCCACATGCAAAAGAATGAAACTCGACTACAGCCTGTCCCCGTGTACTAAAATTAATTCAAAATGGATCAAAGACCTAAATATAAGACCTGAAACAATAAAGTACATAGAAGAAGACATAGGTACTAAACTCATGGACCTGGGTTTTAAAGAACATTTTATGAACTTGACTCCAATGGCAAGAGAAGTGAAGGCAAAGATAAATGAATGGGACTACATCAGAATAAAAAGTTTTTGCTCAGCAAGAGAAACTGATATCAAAATAAACAGACAGCCAACTAAATGGGAAATGATATTTTCAAACAACAGCTCAGATAAGGGCCTAATTTCCAAAATTTACAAAGAACTCATAAAACTCAACAACAAACAAACAAACAATCCAATAAAAAAATGGGAAGAAGACATGAATAGACACTTCTCCCAGGAAGAGATACAAATGGCCAACAGATATGTGAAAAAATGCTCAGCTTCATTAGTTATTAGGGAAATGCAAATCAAAACTACAATGAGATACCACCTCACCCCTGTTAGATTAGCTATGATCAACAAGACGGGTAATAGCAAATGTTGGAGAGGCTGTGGAGAAAAAGGAACCCTCATTCACTGTTGGTGGGACTGTAAAGTAGTACAACCATTATGGAGGAAAGTATGGTGGTTCCTCAAAAAACTGCAAATAGAACTACCTTATGACCCAGCAATCCCTCTACTGGGTATATACCCCAAAACCTCAGAAACATTGATACGTGAAGACACATGTAGCCCCATGTTCATTGCAGCACTGTTCACAGTGGCCAAGACATGGAAACAACTAAAAAGCCCTTCAATAGAAGACTGGATAAAGAAGATGTGGTACATATACACTATGGAATACTACTCAGCCATAAGAAACGATGACATCAGATCATTTACAGCAAAATGGTGGGATCTTGATAACATTATAAGGAGTAAAATAAGTAAATCAGAAAAAAACAAGAACTACATGATTCCATACATTGGTGGAACATAAAAATGAGACTAAGAGACATGGACAAGAGTGTGGTGGTTACCAGGGGTGGGGGGAGGGAGGACAGGGGGAGAGTTAGGGGGAGGGGGAGGGGCACAGAGAACTAGATAGAGGGTGGCGAAGGACAATCTGACTTTGGGCGAGGGGTATGCAACATAATTTAATGACAAAATAACCTAGACATGTTTTCTTTGAATATATGTACCCTGATTTATTAATGTCATCCCATTACCATTAATAAAATTTATTTAAAAAAAAAAAAAAAAGTGCAAATACAATTCAGTGGAAATTAGATCATTTTTTAAACAAACAGTATTCAGACAATTGGAGATCTATATGTATAATAAAAAGTTTTAATCTATATGTTGTATCATATACATAAAATGACTCAAATTTGGTCATAGATATGAATGTAAAACTGAGAAAACCTTTGTGATTTGGACTAGGAAAAGCTTACTTAAGTTTGAAACCAAAACCATAATTTATTAGAGATCAAATTGATAAGCTGGATTTCATAAAAAGTAAATAAAACTTAATAATTTTTAAAAGACAATGTTAAGACAATAAAAAGCAAGCAACACCCTGGCCAGGTAACAAAATTGGTTAGAGTGTCATCCAATGTGTCAAGGTTGAGTGTTCGATCCCTGATCAAGGCACAGATGAGAATCAACCAATGAATGCATAAATAAGTGAAACAACAAATTAATGTTTTTTCTCTGTCTCTCAAAAAACAAACAAAAAACAAGTCACAAGCTGGTAGAATTTTGTAAATTATATATATATATATATATATATATGATAAAAGACATATGCTTAAACTAAATAATGACCTGTCACTAAAAAGAAGCAAATCAACCAACTGAAAAAAAGAAAGATTTGAATAAACATTTTACTATAGAAAATTTATAGATGCAAATATTCATAAGACTAAATGCTCAATATCATTAGCATTAGAAAAATTCAGATTAACCCACAACTAGATAATATTTCTTATTAGATTATCAAAAATTAAAAGTTACTGTACTGCAACAAGAATTTTGAGGAATTGCAACCTCATACAGTACAGGTGAGAATGTAATATACATAAAATATGGACACATATACATATATATGTAATATATATTTATTTACACATACACACTAGTATATCATAAAGTAATACCAATGAATGCATCACATATATGCATTAATCTATAAATTGTAGTAATATAACTCTGACTAAACAAAGCAAATTATTTGTCTAACATTTAACAATAATAAAAATTAATGCTTGATCCAGCCATAGAACAGTGGATAGCGTATCGGCCTCACAAACTGACGTCCCAGATTCAAAACCCTGAGGATACAAGCTTGAGAGAGGGCTCATCCAACTTGAGTGCTGGTTCACCAGCTTGAGTATGGGGTCGCCGGCTTGAGCATGGGATTGTAGACGTGATGTCATGGACACTGGCTTGAGCCCAAAAGTCACTGGCTTGAGCCCAAGGTTGCTGACTTAAGCAAGGGGTCCCTGGCTCAGCTGGAGTCCCCTAGTCAAGGCATATATGAGAAAACAATCAATAAATAATTAAGGTGCTGCAATGATGAGTTGATGCTTCTCATTTCTCTCCCATCCTGTCTGTCTTGTCTCTCTTTCTTTAAAAAAAAAAAAAAAGATGAATGACAGTACTGTTAAGGCATTGTGTGGTAAGTAAAGTGAGTTTCTCAGTTAATTGTTAATCAATTACTAGACACAGTAGGTACACCCAGCATAAATTTTTCTTACTTTTAAAAAAGAATATAGCATCGTTCAAAGCAGTAGGATCTCACAAGCTTTAATCACACAGCTGTAACAAATGTATGCTCCTCAAACACCATTAGAGATGGAATATTTTTTAGGTTGCCAAAAATAATTGACACATAAATTATAAGCACAAAGAAGCTAAAAAGTCTCGGTTGCATGAGCTAACTCTGCAAGTCACTAGCACTGGAGGAGTGGATGTAGGTCCCAATCTTTAGCACACCTCAAGTCCACAACTGTACAATAAATAATCCCACTACAACATCCTGTAAGGCATTCCAGTACTCATTAATTGCTACTGGAATCCCAGTATTAATAAATTAAAAATCCCAGCTAAACTCTGGGATTCTGATGATTCTGTAAGAAATTTGATTAGCAGTTGATTATTTTCAAACATCCCTGAACAAGAATGAAGAACAATCAGATAAGAATTGTTAACTATTTTAAAAGCATCAACAAATTTTTTGACCCAGCCATCCCACTTTTAGAAATATATGCCAGGAACACCATATCACTGATTCAAAAAAGAAATGCACCCCCATGTTTATGGCAGCATTGTTCACAATAGCGAAGATCTGGAAACAGCCCAAGAGTCCGTCAGTGGATGAGCAGATTAAAAAGCAGTAGTACATATATACAGTGGAATACTATGGAGCCACAAAAAAGAAGAAATTATTACCTTTTGCAACAACATGGATGGACCTGGAAACTATTATGTTAAGTGAAATAAGCCAGGCAGAGAAAAAAAAATATCATATGACCTCACTCATTTGAGGAAGCCAAGGAACAATGTGAATTGAGGAATGGAATTAAACCTGAAGGGAAGGGGGGAGGGTGCTGTTGGGAGGGGGGCAAGGGATATGTTGAGGGGAATACGGGGAAGGGGGATGCAGTCGGGGCAACACTAGAATCTATGTAAACACAATAAATTAAATAAAAAATAAAAATAAATAAATAATAAAAGCATCAACAAATTAGCAATAAAAAAAACTTTAGAAGTGATAGAAGTAAAGCAATCTAATCTAGGGTTGTGGTTAGCTCTGGAAGGGAAAGAGAAGGCTGAAATGGAGAGTAATGTGGAAGTAGAGAGACGGAGGATTTTGGTAACATACTAGGTCTTGCATCTGGAGTAAGTTCATGAGCATAATAATTATTATAAATATAAATACAAAATTGTTGAATGAACACAAAATAAGTACATAAAGTATAAAAAAGAGGCAGACACTAATATTTAGGATTTATGGAGTTTTGTATGCTTGAATTTTTTAATAAGTGAGATCACTTTCTTGTGTTTCGCTTTTGTGTCACATCAGCAACATTCTAGCTAATGGAAAGTTTTTTTCTTGTTTATTTTTCTCCTTAGTTTCCCACTTACCTGGAACTTTGGTAGATGACAAGTTTGACTATTGACAACATAAAAACTTGTATTTTTTAGTCTAACTTTTGAATAATTTATTATATGCTACCAATAGTATTTAATGACTGACTTTTCTAAGCATTATATTTTACATAGGTTATTTTATGGTGTTCATTTTCATTATATATAAAATGACAATTTAAATCTTCATTTTACACATGAAGAAATTAAATTAGGTAACATAACAAATCAAATTATTCACAAAGTTTATATAATAGTCAACAGAAATTTCTCTTACTTGGTTTTACTGATAAACATATTATAAGTCATCCGAACCTATTTCAGCTCTCAATTCTGGCAAGCATTGACATCTTCCCTTGGTGGCAGGAGGTAACATAAATAAGAAATGTCTATGATCTCTTATTCTTCTCATGCCTGAACCTGGATGTGCTACTTACATATAAATTGCTATTGAAAAAAACTAAATTTTATAACATAGCAGAACTGAGAGATCCTACCTTATTTTGGCAGCTCTGACCATATGGCCCTTCATATCAATATTTTGTATTTTGAAATCATATCAACTAGGGACCTATAGGATGACAGGAGCAGAATTCAGAGAGTTGAATACTTCTGTCATCCACAGCATGGCCTTCACTAGCCCTCTAGGGCTCTACCTTGTGATTCTTCTATAGAGCTTGTCGGAAACTCTAGACAGCATGCTTTCCCATCAATGATCTCTCTAGTAATATACGGTCAGCTGGGCCACATGGCTGCACTGGCAGTGTTGCACTTGATGCAGAGCTCGCATAAACTTTTGGCTCCACTTAACCCTGGTAGCCTTTGATGTCAATCAGTAAGCGGAACGGAGTGACTTTACTGTCATGAACTTTTCAAATTATCATTTATTAAGCGGAGCACAGGATGTTGGGAGGTGAGGCATATTTCAACAACAGACCACAAGAGGAATGGAAGTAGAGAAGGTTATTAGTCACCGCCCTGAAGGAAGGACCCCACCTGCTTTGAGAAGCTGCACAGAGGAGGTCAGACAGGTGACAGGCAGAGAGAGAGGCAGGATCTGGGGCACATGCTTTAATAGAATTCAAAGGTGAGATATTTTGGCATTTGAAATTAACACCAGATTGGCCAATTTAAACAAAATGGAAACGTTAAGATCTATATGATTTCACACATAATTAGAATATAAAAATAAGACCAGGTGGACTTCAAGTCCCTGAGAATCAGTACAATTTTAACCCTGTATCAAAATGTTCCAAAATGTCTGTGTCTTCCCCTTTTCCCAGTGTATGGCTATTGAAATGAAAGTCTATAACATCCTCAGAGGAAACATAAATTTTCTATCATTGCCAAGGTTCCAAGTGAAAATTCTCTCAGTTCCTAAAATTAAATTAGTTAAATAAATAAAGCAAAGAACTTGTTGACTGTCCATAAATATTAGTCTTAAAACTGTGTTAATTATCTATAAAGCTCTCAAATTCGGGGCCCCTGGGTTGTACTCTGACCTTCACAATTCAATATAATAATTGTACTTGCCTTGCTTCTAATGGTTCAGTGTACCTGATTAACCTTTATTATATTGAGATCTTATTAAATAAAAGAAGCCCAGTTGTATATAAAAAATTTTCTCTGTCAGTTCTGGCCACCACTGATTTTTTCCTTAGTGATACTGGTACCCATTTTATGATCATCTATCTTATGAAAAGAAGACATCTGATACCCACTTTATAATCATCTATCTTATTAAAAGAAGACATTTGCAAATAAGTATAAACTCAGGAAGAGTGTCGTGAAAAGATGACGGCAGAATTTGTGATCATGCTACTACAGACTAAGAAATGCCAAAGATATTCAGCTGACTGCCAGAAGCTAGTTGAGAGATATAAAACAAATATTCTCTCATAGCCTTCAGAGGAAACCAATCGTGGATTTCTAACCTCTCAAACAGTGAGAAAATTAATGTCTGTTGTTTCAACCACCCAGTTTGTGGTTCTTTGTTATGGCAGCCCTAGAAAGCTAATATACCACTCTGGCTGGTTTGCTCCGTGGATAGAGCATTGGCCTGGTGGGTGGACGTCCTTGGTTCAATTCCCCAGTCGGGGCACACATGAGAAGTGACCATCTATTTCTCTCACTCTCCCTCCTCCCCTTCTCTCTCTCTTTCCCTCCCTCAGCCAGTGGCTTGATTGGTCCCAGCTTGGCTTCAAGCACTGAGGATAACTGGGCCCCAGACAGGGGTTATGCAGTGGATCCTTGTCGGGGCGCATGCAGGAGTTTGTCTCACGATCTTCTCTCCTCTAATTTTTTTTTAAGAGAAGAAAACTCATAGTGTAGATTTTCTGTGTAATACTTTTCATCTAACATGCCCATTTAAGCATTTTGATCCTTCACCAATTATCTGTAATGCAAGTTTTATTCTTTCTACTTTACTTACAATGGGACATACATGACTTTACCCAACTTTCTGAGTGAGAATCACCTTGGCAACATGCTAGGACTCTCTTCTGGCTCCCTTGTCAAGATTAAAATGTGTATCACATTCATCTCATTTTACTCACCCTATGTTAAGTAACTGTATGTTCTAGCTCCCTTTATGTACGACCCCCAGAGAGTGGGTCCATATTCTTTTCCAGCTCCTGATTGGTTCATGGTGGTTATATAATATTTTAACTCCTTTCATAACTAGTTCCTTTCCTCCAGTGCCAATCCCAGCCTATGTCTGATCAGATTATAATTTAAATATACTATAGTTATTGTTGTGATCATCAAGGAGGCAGTTGTGGTTGATTATGAGTCCAGGGTGTGTGGGGAGGCATGCTATTGTTTAAAGGGTGAAAGCATTTTAATCACCCGTAAGCCCTGAGGAAATAGAATGAATGGGTCACTGTCACTTTAGCAGCCACACATTCTTCGGGGGATATGAGGATTCTAGATTTCTGATAGCTTTGACTGCAATGCCCAATACTAAATCTCGGAGTTCTACTTCTTCCCAGTAGTACAGCATATTTTCTGAGGTTGAGAATTTAACTTTCTCTGGAGTTTTCCTTAAATAAAGTTAAATCATGATCTTGATCCTCAACACAAAGAGTCTTCCAGCTGCTGGAGATGATTCGTCCTTTATCTGTTACCAAGGAATTATGGTGGATTTCACACTTAACCCAAAAGAGGTATTAAATCTCCCTCAGCTTTGCATTTTTTTCTGCAATGATTTGAAAACCTTCGGTAATGTTTTTCAAATTTCACAGTCATTATAATTACTCCTCTCCATGAACTGTCTAAATGCTTAAAATACTGTACTTACCAGAGCATTTTTTTAAATCAGTATCCTGTCCCATCATGATTCATTTAGAGAATAAGACTTAGACTTAGAAAAAATGTTTGAAAAATGAAAATGCCAAAATGACTTAAAAAAACACCACTGCTCTTTTTGGAAAGCTATGATATTGTATTATTTTTAAGTATTTCAACCCTAAAAATGTCTACTCATATCTTTCCAATGTATATTTAATTATTAAGAAATGTGTTTTTACAACAAAAACTTTGAAAATGACAATAAAATAGAGTAATTAACAAAGCAATTTTTTTATTTTAAATCGAACAATTATATCTTAGTAAAGCATTTCCTGCCTGCAAAAAATAAATAAATAAATAAATAAGGAAGAAGGGAAGGTTGGAAAGAAGGAAGGAAAAAAGGAAGGAAGGAAGGAAGGAAGGAAGGAAGGAAGGAAGGAAGGAAGGAAGGAAGGAAGGAAGGAAGGAAAGATGGGAGGGAGGGAGGAAGAAAGGAAGAAAAGAAGTAAAGAGAAAAAAAGAAGGAAATTAAATTGGAAATAAAAAACACCTTGAAACAAACAAAAATGGAAATATAGCATACCAAAACAAATTATAAAAGAAAAAAATAGTTCTAAGAGGAAAGTTTATAGCAATGTTAAGAAAAAATAAACATCTCAAATAAACAGACCTACCTTTACATCTCAAGAAACTAGGAAAAGACCAAAAAACTAATCCCAAAATTAGCCAAAGGAGGAAAATAACAAAAATCACAAAAATGTATTCTGCTTATTGTTATTTGACATTCTTGTAATTTTAGCTTCATAACATAAATTGTTTTTTGAAAATTTACAGTTATTATATCTTCAAGTTAAACTTCTCCTTATTCTTACATTTTTGTTGTCTGTAAGGTGCTAATTACATATATGTCAAACTATGTCCCACATGTCTCTTCCACTCTTCTCTCTATTTAAACCTTTTTCTCTTTTCTTTGCTACTATTTGTATACAATATAGTATTCTGTTTTACTTTTTGTCCAGGGTGCAGTTAATAATACGTGCATATTAATTTCAGTTTTTTATAAGTGCTAAAATTTATATGATATTCTTCTTCTCTTCCTATTTTCTCAATATAATAAGCATAATTATATGTTTGTCAATATCTGCTAACTATCCTTTTAATCATTTACGTGCATTTTTCTATATCCCATTTTTGCGTTTTTTAATGTTTCTATTTTCCTGCATGCTTAGAAAATATTAAATTAATGTGAGAATGAGAACATAGCATTATTTTTCAGCATGCATAAATAACTTTTTGTTTCTACCACTATAGATAGAATATATTTATTTGATATACTGAAGTTGATGATGTTAATAAGTGTCCCCAAGACATTTTTGAAAGTGCTATGAGTGCAAATTTAATGTCTTTTGCTTCAACTATCATCATGAACAGCTCCTAAAAAAGCAACTAGCCCCCAAAATTAATTGGTCAGACATGAATCAAACCAACAGCTAGGAGTCAAGCCTTGCTGAACCAAAGCCTACATAAGGCAAAACTATAGACACTGGAGCCTATGACTATAAGAGGAAGTAAGTGGTGGTTATCTCAAGGCAGTGAATTTGGGTGTGCTGCATTTACAATATGTTGTTGCAGTAATCTCTTACTGTTAACTGCAAACATATATAAGGGGAAAATAGTAATGCTGATTGGTGATTATTCTTCAGAGAATATTTGTTTCTTTTGGAAAAAATGATAGAGAATGGGTATATTACCTCAATCAATCCTTATCTACTTGTATTTTTAGGCATAGTTTGTTTTTTTAAATCTTACCTGAAAACTAGACATTTTTCTTAAGGCTCATTGTACCTAGCTAACTATTTTCTCCTGCCAAGGAAAAATAATTTACAAAAATACTAATTAGCTTGCACATTCAGATACATATCCACACATATTACATACTTTTTTATTTTAACTGTAATATTTAGTAGGATGGTTAAACACTTTTAACAAAAGAACGTAACTGATAAAATTGCTTGCCATGTTTGGATCCCACAAAAGAGACAAAGGCAGCATCTCCATAAAGACAGCAGAAAAGTTTGGCAAGGGACAGAAAACCACAGATGGTTGTAGGTGGCAGTCTCTTAGCAGCAGAAACAGATTTTCCTGAGAAAACATTTCATCAAAACTTGACTCTGAACCAGTCTGTTCTGCCATATTGAGGAGAATATTCAGGAGGAAAAAAAAAAAATCTTGCTAACACAGAGACAGAAACAGTTGGGGACTGCTTACGTGGTGGTTATACTTTAAAGAAGAAGATAAAATAAATGTAGAGTACTAATATCATTTCCATCACGTGGTCCTAAACAAAATAGTATACTAGGTCATTTCAGAGGCCAAAGCTTTTCCTGCCAATCTCTTATCCCTTCAGTGGTTCTTACTTTTTCTAAGCCGCAGAAGAATTTAGTGTCTTCAAACCTCTATAAAGGATATATAGCTTCCTTTCTCTCTTTATTTTTCTTAAGTGAGAGGACCTGAGACAGAGTCTCCCACAGGCCGCAACTGTGATCCACTCAACAGCCCCTCCTGGGACCACTGTTCTAATCAATCAAGGTACCCTCAGCACCTAAAGCCAACACTTGCACCAATTAAGCCACTGGTTATGAGACGGAAAGAGGAAGAGAAGGGAGAAAGGGAGGAGAAGAAAAGTGAATGGTCACCTCTCCTGTGTGCTCTGACCAGGAATCGAACAGGGAGGTCCATATAGCAGGCCGGCACACACTGTATCCACTGAGCAACCAGCCAGGGCAAAAAAATTTTGTTTAAAGAAATTTAATACTAGTTTAGAAAATTATGCCATACAATTTTTATTTCATTTTTTAAAGTGAGGGTAGAGGAGTTAGACAGTCTTCTGCATGAACCCCAACTGGAATCCACCTGGCAACTCCCATCTTGGGCCCAATGCTTAAATCAACTGAGCTATTTTTTGCACCTGGGGCTGAGGTACTCATACCAACCTAGCTATCCTCAGATCCTGGGGCCAATGCTCAAACCAATGGAGACACTGGCTGCAGGAGGGAAAGAGAGAAAAGCAAAGAGGGAAAGAGAGAAATGCAGATGCTTGCTTCTCCTGTGTGCCCTGACCCGGAATCAAACCCAAGACATCCAGACACCAGACCAAGGCTCTATGATCCACTGTGCCAACTGGTCAGAGCCTATTTTTATTTTTTAAAATATTTTTTTATAATTTTTATCAGGTGAATACAGTTCAAATAAAATATACCAATCATAATTTAAAGAAAAATCAACAATTAAAATGCATGCATCTTTATCAAACTGTTTATACTTGTTTGATAAAATGTGAGAGTAGCAAAGAGGTAAAACCTGGTATTTATATTCACAAATTTTAGAATAGTTAAAAACATCTGCTTTATATTTAAAAGTATAATAACCTTAAAACGTTATCATCAACAACCAAATTTAAGAACAAACACGCAAAACAGAAAAGATTTATCCGGAGTTATTAATAACTGACAGAATGAGTTGTGTGACAACACCAGCAGAGTCAGCTCTACATGGGTTCCATATAGAGCAGAGGCCTCGCACCTGAGAAAAATGGACAGAAATTGGATAGAGCCAAGAGCTTAGAGATGGAGCTGAGAACACTAAGACCCAGGCTCCACAGGCCATGTGAAGAGAGTTCACGGGCCTAAAGACTGGGAAAGAACATTAGGAAGGTTTTATTAGTTCCAGGGTTACAAGACAGAGTTAGGGAAAAGCACTGGAAAAACCACTCTGTTGTCCATGGAAACCAGTCTTCCTTCAGGGCCAGTGCACCTAAAGGGAGGGGAAAAAAAGACTAAATAGGTTTTTAGTTCAAATATTTTAAATCGGTATTTAAAAAAAAAGATTATAATTCAGCTCAAGGTTTTAAGAAAATATTAAATTTATATTTTCTTTTCAAACTGTTCATGGAAAACAACTCTTTATTTTCATTTATTACATCAAACATCAAAACTTTGTTCTCTAAACTAAGTGTTTGAAAAAGAGAATAAGACAAAATAGAAAAATATATTTAAACATAAACTTTTCCAATAACAGCAACCCTCAGAGACGGAAATTTAGTTCCATCAATTAGAGAACATGTGAGTTTATGACCTGTTGGTGAAGCATTATGTATATTATCTCTGGCTTCCTACAGAAGTAAATGAAGCCTCAGACAACACTTAAATGTAAAATAAGAGGTGTGGTTTTAGAAAGCAAAATTTTTAATTTTAAAATTTAAATTGAATTTTAAAATTTAAATTGAATTTTAAAATTTTTAAATTTGTAATTTTTAAAAATTACATTTGCCTTTCACCTTTTCAATTCTGATACAACATCCTGGCACATTATTGACAAAACAAAGACAAAGTTTCCTTCACCAAATATGCCAAACACAACTAAGAAATTACCAAAACATATTGTTGCAATAGTCACTAATTGTGTAACTGTTAAACAAAAAGCAGAAAAGGGATAAAGGAAAGAAAGAAGAAGGAAGGCAAATCTGAGGAACCAAAGAACCCTAAATATTATTGCTCTAATATATATATTAAAAAATATAAAGTTGAGATGTCACTCTTACCAAATTGCTGATTTCATAAAAAGCTCTCCCACAGAAATGGGAATAAGCATTTTCTACTTACTTTCAGAAAACACAAAACGTGCAGGTCTTGTTATTTCCATCAAGCATTTCCTTGTCTAATCATTAATAGCAAAATGTTAGCAAGGAAAGAGAAGTAAGTCAAGTGACAGCTTTCCTTATGTTCACTCGGCAAATACGTGCTTAGCCATCTTTTCCCATCTGGTATAGAAGATTAGAGCAGTGAATGACTGCTGAAAATATCAGTGGTGGGATATCAGTGGGGAGAGTTCACTGAAAAAGAGAAAGATTTCCAACAGTGACAAAAACAAAAACAAAAAAATAAACCAAGACCTGAGTGGTCATTCCCCATGAAGTACAGAAAACTAGGAGAGAAATTGGAGTCAATGAGATATGAGAACGATAATCCAGGTTGGAGGCCCCACTGCTACATCCTTTAGTCTGCTGTACTTTAAGAAACACACAAACACTGTAAAAATAACACTTAGATGAAAACCAAGCTGTCTTCCTACACACAAATCAATACTGTTTGAAAAGGAGTAGTTACTGAGGGCTGTACCTGGAGAAAGGAAATGCTCTTGGTACATGTGTATCTTAGCTTGTTTGTTATACGAGTTCAAATAGAATTAATTATTGCAGGTATTGATAAAGGTAGAATTTATAATTTTGCTTTATTCTACCATAATTATCTCTGGGTCCTTGAAGAATACTTTTCAAAAAAAGGTACTTTAGCTATCCTTAGTAGTAGATAGCATGACATGGAATGATTGGGGGTGGGGGGAGGTGGCCAACTAAATGGTGCAAATTATAAACATTAGAGGAAGATAATAAACCGTAAAACTTCAGATAATGTTCACATTCTAATAATTTAGTGTAATTACTGGAGAGTCTTCTGGTGGTGATGGTGCTACATCATAGTGCAGAAATGGCACTTCAGAAACTGAAATCGATGCACTAAATCAAAATTACATTACGAGGTTTGTATGATTTTCCAAAATCTGCTATCATTTTATGTGCCCATTTATAACTCCTATTAACTCCTAAATGAGATTTCTATTTCAACGAAGCTAGTTTTCTTTTTCGTTTATTTTCACATTGTTCTCAAAGAGAAGCTGCTTCTGATCTGCACAGTGTCCCCCTCTTCTTGTCTAGACTCTTTCAGCATTTCTCTAAGTCTGACTTCCCCCAGCATGTTCCCTGAATGATAGTTCCCTATAAAGGACATTCCCATTAAATAACCATCTGGAATGGGAATGGAACTCACTGCCCTATGCTCTACCACTATCAGCATAAGTTGGAATTGTTGTATCATCACTTTTTCAGTGCCTTTTCATATTATACTTTTTTACAGGGTTTGAATGTAAAGAGTCTCCCCCCCAATTGGATTATAAATTATTTTTGAGCAAGGAATGGAACAGTCCCAGACACAAATTTATTTATGTTAGTAGTGTTTCATGAGGAACACTGATACTATTCTAGAGTTCCTCTTGAATCAGTGGGATATTTAGCAGAGAAATTTGGGGCTGTCAATTGATTGAATAGGTTAGAGGTGCTAAACTAAACATGGATGTCACAGCTTTCAGAGAAATAAGCGTGCTCCCCTTCTGCACTAGTGGTGTGTACAGTTTTACACCATAATCAGGCAGGGGATTCAGAAAGGGATGCTTCAGAACCTTAGCAAAAATTCTATTGCCCAAGTAAATCCATCTCACACAATGCTGGAGGAGGAATATCACCTTGATCCCTGTTTTAACATCCAGATCTCATATGATTTCATCTCATTGGTTCAGAACTGAGGTGGCTTTGTAAGCAAGGGAATTTGACTAACAGAATGCCTAGAGGTATAGCGCCAGCAATAGGGGAGAGATTGGCCCTGGCTGGATAGCTCAGCTGGTTGGATTGTTGTACCAAAGCGCAGAGGTTGCTGATTTGATCCCTGGTCAGGGCACATACAGGAACAGATCAATGTTCCTGTCTCTCTCTCTCTCTCTCTCTCTCTCTCTCTCTCTCTCTCTCTCTCCCTCCCTCCTTTCCTCTCTTGCTAAAGTCAATAAATAAAATAATAAAAAATAAGATTGTATGAGAGAAGTACATTTAAGAATTTTTTTCTAAATTATTCTCAGCTGTTGTCTATATATTTGAATGGAGATGTGTTTTAATTATTTGAGAGCATTTAGCTCACAAAATTTTTTTTTTCTATAAAGGAGTTAAATCTTACAAATGAGCTGTTCATATTAAACCTGTTTAGCTGGATCAGTGAGTCTCGCTATTAGGGAAAGCTGAAAAGAATGGAGAACTCTGTGATTTTCTGTACAGATAGAATAACCATCCTAATATTCAGACAGAATGGCTGGTATCAGCAACACACCAGAAGAAATTAGTAAGAGATAGATACAAGATTCCTATAGGTGGACTATAGGCAGCAAGTAACTGAACCTAAACCTTTATAACAATGTAGGATGTTTTAAAGTTTTAGAGATTACTCAGGAAGCAGAAGCCACTATACTCTCTTCCCCAAAGCTTTCGCACTACATGAGTTTGCCATAACCTTAACACCACCCTGCAGGTGATGTGAAATGACAAGTGGTGTTCAAGTTAAGGTTTCACTCAAGTTCAGTGGAGTAGCAACTCAGAATTAATCTTTAAATGAGGTACAGAAATCTGAAAGGAAAAAAAAATGTGCCATACTTAAGCATAAATTAAGATTAACACTCTTTAGAGAAAGATACATCTTGATTAGATTTTGAGTTTATGCAGTTGAAAGAATGTCATAGTTCTACAATTATATTTTTGTGCTTGAAACTGTCTGTGTTTAAATAGTAAAAATGTGTCTGTGAGGCAGGAATGCTGGGTGCTGCTACTTACACAGCTTTGGAGAGCCAGTTTCCATCTCCGTCTTCTTGTATAAGACGACTATGTGTGCCTACAGCTATAGCTATAGTTATAAATCCTACCCAAGTCTCCCTCTCATGCTCCTCCTAGCTGGCATTAGTGGTGGTGTCACCACTCTAAAACATTTTTAATTAATATTTAGTCAAATGCTTAAATTTGATTAGTTTCTTAGGAAATATTACACTGGATATTTTTAGATTTTATCATGGATAGTAAAAGAAATATAATATTCATTAATATATAGCTTCACTTTGTCATCTAACTTTCTACTAGGAATATATGTTATATGAACTGTAGAGTAACTATCAATCATTCTAAATCTGTGGCCATTAATACCTCAAGCAAATGGCACCAAAAATAACAAAAGTTAATAAAAGAAGATGAAATTAAGAAAAAAATTAAAAATTTCAGTGTTTTTTAGATATCTGAATGCATATATATAATTATTTTTATTTATTTATTCATTTTAGAGAAAAGAGACAGAGAGAGAAGGGGGGAGGAGCAGGAAGCATCAACTCCCATATGTGCCTTAACCAGGCAAGCCCAGGGTTTTGAACCGGCAACCTCAGCGTTCCAGGTCAATGCTTGATCCACTGCGCCACTGCAGGTCAGGCTGAATGCATATATATATATGCATACTTATAATGTATTCCACATTTTGTCTCTATTTGAACTCAAACCTTGTATCCTTATAGATTATTTGCATTTTACATTTAATTAATATGTATACATACATATATACCTGTGTATCATGGATAAATATATATACATACATATATACACATTATAATTAAGATACAATGTATATTAGTATCATGCTTTTAAAATAAGCCATTTTGGTATGTATGACTTTCACATGTTAAAATGTCAAGTGAGAAACTCTGAAGGGTCTGAAATTTTACCCTAATTGCAAGCTCACAAGTTAGTTGGTTATTTTGTCACAGTATCATATATGAAGCCTTTGGGTCAGATATAAAGATGGTCTGTTAAACACAGCAGCAGTATTTCTGATTACACTTGTATCTGTTCCTCAAGCCCAGATTCTCCCATGGTAACACGTTAAAGACTGAATTGCCTGTGTATACAGTGAGGTGCATTATAGGAGATGAACTCAGAGATTAAGAAACCATGATTTTATATGGAAGAAACCATAAATTTGTTTATTTCTCACACTATAGAGAAAGACATCATCTTAATACCCTAAAATGCGATATAACATTCTCTTGGAAAAGATAAAGATATCTCTATCTTTGCTATCTAAGAAAATAACTATATCTGCTCCAGTAGAAGCCGCTGTCTCTGTTTTTCCAAAGTTATGCACCTATACAAGCACAAACACAGGAAAAGATAGTCTCGAAAAGAATTTTCTATTAATAGTTATGTAGAAACATGAGAAATCCCTGACCAATAGTCTCTCAAAAACACACACATACACCAAACCATTAAATTCATCACATTTATGTTTGATGTGAACACAGAAAATATAACTGTAAGTAAAAATAATTACACATTTGAATATAAATTTCCTTTGTGCTAATAGTTTCTTAGTGGGTATTCCTGTCAAAGACTTGAATATAGGGAAGACATATAGTAGTTTACTAATTAACTTTAGAACATAAGTTAACTATAAAATGCATTTATTAGGAAAAAATTCAGACCAATAATATTTCTAATTCTTAGGAAACATGTATATACAATTTAAATTGTACTTTATTTTTATAATGAGGTAAGACGTTAAGACACTAAGACTAGAAATGGTTATTCAATACACCGTATAAAATAACTTCTATTATTGATATTATAATTGTGATGAAATATGTTATATATATATTGATGTATTTTAATTTTAAATACAGATTGAGAATTTTTAGTTGTACTATTGTGTTGGCAAACGTTTTAAATAAGGTAAAGTATATTGTGTAATCAATGTTTATAATGATTGTGGGTTGCAGGTACAAATTATAAACTTCAACCAACCTAATAATAAGTGTTTGAACGTGAGAGTTGAAATTCTTTGTGTTAAGAATATTTCATTGATTATCTTTTACGGAAAAAATAGATACTCTCATTTCAGATGTGATTTTAATTTAACATTGTTATTACTAATTATTGTTCTGAAACATATTGTCCTTATAAACAGCTCATTTTGGGGAAATTCAGAAATGCTCTTTTTTTCTAAAATCATAAAACATTTATGTCTAGGGTAAAAGGCAGTTTAATTGTAGTTATCCTACTTGTCTCATCTTGAAAATTTTAAATCTACTAGATTAAGGAGTAAGAAGGAAATTATATTAATCATAGGGCCATGATGGCACTTTGGACAACAGATTATTATATTTAAATATAAGTTAATAAAGGGAACTTATTGTACTTTGTTATTTGACAACTGAGAAAGTTCATAATTTATTATTAGGAATAACCACAATGATTCCAATATGTTTTATTCATAGAGCTTATGATTGGCAGAGATTCCAGGGTATGTAGGAAACTCCTTTATAATATTCCTGATAAATGCATCGTGTTGTATTTGCCTGATTGGATTATTCCAGTAGGGAAGAATTCAGCCTTTTCATCTAAAAACATGAATTCAAATTGCTGCATAATTTTGGTGTCATATTGAGTTAATATTTGGTGCTACTATATAACTTCTTGTAATAATTTTAATTTATAATCATAGATTTTTTTGCAAATAGTAAGAAAATGATAAAATATTATCTAGTTAGTAACAGAACCAGGGCAGAATTCATAGTTTTATTTCTAGTGTTGGTTTTCTTGATTGTGCCACCAGTAAGATAAAAATTCTAGCCTTATCTCGTTACTACTTTTGCTATAGCCTATATAGCACTGAAAATTCAGCATAGATCCCCATGTAAAATATAAAGAAAACATTTCTAAAGGGAAATGGTGGAAAATATTGAGCCTTGATTTACCCTTGATCTTGATTTTTTTCACCTGAAATAGAAGGAAAAAACATTTTTTTGTCAGTGTAAGATGGAGATATTTATAGGGTGTAAAACGTTACTATTTAAAAAGAAAGAACTGTTAGGCATAGTATAAAAGTTTGTTTCAAAATGTTTTTTAAGTACCTTATTTTTGCTCATAATCGGTTTTGCAAAATCAGAATAGTAATGTTAATATAGTCAACTTCAATTTGCTATTATGTGCATTAGGTATTTGTTTACTTCAAATACATAATCAAAAATTCTTCAAAGGAGGTTCCCAAAAAGCTATAGGAGTAATTGTACACATTCTTTATTCTGCATAATTTTTTTGTTCAAATCAGAATCACCAGTTTGAATCTCAATAACCTCAAGTGAGAATTCACACATGAGAGCCTTTTATTGAGCCTGAACAGTGTGAATAGGCAGCCTGGATGGATGTTTTCATTCGGACCTGCTGTTCTCCATATGTTTCTTTGCTAGGATCAAATTCCTGTTGTGGAGATTATCATCTGTTGCCAGGATATCGAGAATGAGCAGATGATTCTAATGAACACCAAACACCTCATATTTCTAACCGTTTCTGCATCTGTAAAACAAATCAGGCGAAAGTATTTCATTGAAAGTAAAATAAAATAAAATAAAATAAAATGTGTACAAATTTATTTTGCGAATTCCTATTTAAAGTCACTCATAGCAGTTGCTTAGAACTTCACATTCACATTGATTTCACTTCAATCACAACTATTTCCTGTACTATTGGAATCACTTAGTTCTCTATTCCATTCAGCATTATATTTCTAAATCTAAATTATCAGTCATACAGATTATTAAGGTAATTGTAAAATTAATTTTGTACATTTGCCACAAGTCATTATTTTAATGAATACATTTGTCTCTTTAAAAATCCAGCGGGCTAAACCATTTTCCAGGTCAGCTTAAGTACCTTAACAAAATCTACTGAATAAGTAACATTAAATCATGCTGTTAGTATAAATGAACAAATTTGGAAAGGTCAGGGAACATGGCTCAGCCTGGAGAACTCGAAAGGAAATAAACAGAACTGGGAAAGCACTAGAGCAGAACAAAATGATGCTGAGACAGAGTGAGCACAAGTCAGCTTGGGTAGAGGCCCAGCTAAGCGGACAGAGTACAACGCTGTGCTCACAAGAAGAGCAGGAACTCAAGGGACAGCTAAGAAGCTGCTAACAAAATTCATTATGAGTTTCTCTACCTACAAATGGACCTTGGCTATTTCAACCCCATCTGTGAATTGTCTGGACATACACAGAGAGAAACATTGTTGAAATATAATAGTGATGTGTTAATCAGGAGGAAAAAATCAGTAGACACTTTCTGTTAGACTATAGTTTCCCATTAATTTGTTTCTTTTTCAGAAATTAGTTATGTAGAATTCCACTTCCAGTTATAACAGATTGTGTTATTTGATCAGCCCTAATGGTATATACATTTTAAAATAGACAAAATATATGAGGCAGTTTTTTTTTCCCAAGCATTGGAAAATAGGAAGTTTAAAATTATAATTTATAACACTGGGGAACAATTTTTTTTTTCATTTTCTGTTGCATGAGGTTTTAGAACTGTTTCTACTTATTTCTGCATTGTTGATTCAAAATCTGAAGTCTGTTTTTTGGTGCATGATCTAGTTTTTATGCAATTTTAATATCTTTTTGTTACAGCTAATGGCATGCATTGGTTTTAAATTGGAGTTAAAGGGCAACAACTCTTGGATTGAACATAACCACAAGGCAATTAATGTTTTACAAACATCACTTTTACATCATTGTAGTAGTTTTTAAATGTAAAAAATTATTATCTGATAAAAAAAACACCCTCTTATTTTGCTTTAAGATTGAATCATGGCTTCTTTGAGTAGGTGTAAATATAAGAATAGTCCTGACACCTTCTGTTATATATGTGGCTGTTACTCACTTTAACGTCAAAGATGAAATATTTCATCATTTGTGACACATGCATATATTGCCTATTTAGAGCGGTTCCAATTGGTTATTCAACTCATCTGTGAGAAGATTATAATGACATAAAAATTGTTCTCGACTTTCTGAAGTATGAGGAGCATAACTGGATCATTTGTATGGATCTTAAAATGGTAAATTTCCTGCTAGGATATCAGAGAGGTTTCACAAAGTATCCTTGCTTTCTGTGTTTGTGGGACAGCCAAGCTTGGGAGAAACACTGGACACAAGAGGAGTGGCAGAAACATAAAACTCTGAAAGTAGTGATGCAAAATATTGTGAATGAACCTGTGGTTAATTGAGACAGGATCATTTTTTTTCCCACTTCACATCAAACTTGGCTTAATGAAGCAGTTTGTTCAGGCTTTGAATAGATAAAGTGAATGCTTTCAACATATTATTTCTGCTTTTCCTGCCTTATCTTTTGAGAAGATAAAAGCAGGTGTATTTGATAGGCCTCAAATTCAAACCCTCATAGGTGATGAAGAATTTGCCAGGAAGATGAATAAGGAGGAGAAAGCAGCATGGCAGTCTTTTGTGGCAGTTACAAAAAACTTCCTAGCCAACAAAAAAAAGCAGAAAACTATGAACTTCTGGTTCAAAGGATGTTGTTGGCTTTTCATGACATTGGATGTAACATGAGTGTTAAGATTCACTTTTTGAACAGTTACCTTGATAAGTTTCCCAAAAATCTTGAAGCTGTTAGTGATGAGCAGACCACTGCTGGAGCATCAAATGAGATTGTCCTCAACCAGTACACAAACGCAAGAGCTACAAACGCAAAATTTTGCCTGAATAGAATTTAAATAAGTTTTGTGCAAATTTTATGATTAAAATAAGTGTTTTAGTATGTTCTATTTTGAAATTGTAGACATATTCTGATGCAGTCATATCTTTTAGTGTATTTACTGCATTATGTAAATTATTATATTTTCACAAAGCTGATGCCCAAGAACACATTCTACTTCATTGTGTTAAACTAAATGTTGAAAATTTTACAATAAGATGAAAACCTAAAACCTTGAATTGCAAAACACTGTAGCTTACAGAGAAAAACTAAGGTCAGATTTGAGATCAGCACACTCGAATTAGGTAAAAATGAATGTTTTTTTTGTGGATACAACAAAAATTTTGTTCCCCAGTGTAATAAAAAGGAAATACATGAAGTGAGCCACGTGATCAGCCTTTCTCCAAGTACATTGATCTAGAGACCAAAAAGTCATGGTGATTTTATGAACAAATTGATCAGATCAACAAAACCATTGAAATCTTGGAACAGTATTTTTTAGAAAGGACGTCTCTATGCAAGTGAAGAGTTATCAAAAATCATTGTCAGAGTTCTTCCATGAGACCTTGGATGTCAGATAAGCTGCATATGCACAAGGCAAAAACTGAAAAATTTATATGAGAGAGTATCCATTTATCTAGTCTATGACTAGTGTGAGAGCTATGCAGATAACACTAGAGGCTAAGCAATGTTTGAAGAGTTCAGATTCTTGGTTCACCCAGAGTTGAGCAATTAGTTTATCATAAAAGGAATCTGGATGATACCAAAAGTAAATATAAGAAAAACAATGATCACACGTGAATAAAAAAATTCATCTTGTATATAAAGACACATGCAGCCCATGTTCATTGCAGCATTGTTTACAGTGGCCAAGACATGGAAACAACCAAAAAATCCTTTAATAGATGATTGGATAAAGAAGATGTGGTACATATATACTATGGAATACTACTCAGCTATAAGAAATGATGACATCGAATCATTTACAACAATATGGATGGACCTTGATAACATTATACTAAGTGAAATTGTAAATCAGAAAAAAACTAGGAACTATATGATTCCATACATAGGTGGGACATAAAAATAAGACTCAGGAACATGGACAAGAGTGTGGTGGTTACCAGGGGAGGGGAAAGGGAAGAGAGGGAGGGGCTGGGTGGAGGGGAGGGACACAAAGAAAACCAGATAGAAGGTGATGGAGTACAATTTGACTTTAGGTGATGGGTATACAACGTAATCAAATGTCAAAATAACCTGGAGATCTTTTCTCTCAATCTATGTACACTAACTAGTCAATGTCACCCCACTAAAATTAATAATAAAGGAAAAAAGGGTTACCAAAGAGTCATGGGGGTGTAAAGTACAGCATAGGGAATATAGCCAATAATATTGTGGTAACTATGTATGGTACCAAGTGGGTACTAGAATTATTGAGGGGATCATTTCATAAATCATATACAAATATTGATCGACTTACAACCTATGCAACTTATGACCATTCAACTTTATGACCACAATCGCTAGCCACGACTGCTCCATGTCTGGCAGTGCAAGCATTGCCCAGCTGGGCATACAACAGTGTGGACCAGCTTCCGGCAGCACTACCATCTCCGCATGCACCATTTCAACTGTTATCCCAGACTCAGTACAGCAATTTGTGTTTGTGTCTTGGATAGTTTTCATCAAACCCCTACCAAAATATCTACCAAGAGGAAATTGTCTTTGAAAATATTAAACCAGTTATACTGGTAATGCAGTGTTTTACCTAAACCGGACGAATGTAAAAATAAAAAAGAAAATGGTGTAGAGATGATACAAATGGCATAAAATGAACAAAGAAAATTGATATATAAAAATAATGAAAGAAAATTATGACAAAATATGACAAAGATTTTTATAACATCATTTTTCAGTACTGTACATATAGCCTACTCAACTTACAACCAAATCATGTTATGACCGATCTGTCGGAACCAATTGTGGTCGTAAGCCAAGTACTAGCTGTAATTAACTACTATGCTGTACAACTGAAAAACATATGAAATTATATTGAATGTCATCTGTAGCTGAAAAATAAAATTTGGAAAAGAAAAAAAAATCTTCTAAATTTTCTCTAACAAAGTAAAAAAACAAAACTTTAGAAGGTCATTACAGAATAAAGAGAATGGATTTTAATCCATGTCAAGTTGGAAGGGCTTTAGAAAGACCCAAACAAATTGTAAATTTAAGTGTACAAAAGAACAACATGATTAGCCAGTAATTCCACTATCTGGTAGAACCAAAATAAACACAATACAGGTCAGAGGAAGACAGCACAAACTGAAGTCTTTACAATAACAAATTTGTACTAAAAACTATATAATTAAAAATGATTAGGCATGTAAAGAAATCTGAAAATGTGATTCATAACCAAGAATTCAAGCAGTCAAGAAAAAACTGTGAGATGAAGCAAATATTGACCCTACCAGACAATGATATAAAAACAGTTGTTTATAAGTAGGTTTATAAACTTTGAAAACTATGATTTTAATGAAAAGATATGTGAACTCAACATAGAAACACATACTATAAATGCAGAACCAAATGGAAATTTTATAATTGAGGTATATGTTAATGAAGATGAATGATTAATGGGATGGTTAGCAACAAAATACAGTTAGTGAACTTGAGTTATCAATATGAACAATGTAATCTAAGGAACAGAGAGAAAAAAAGGAAGAAAATTAGCAAAGGCTCAGGGAACCTGTGATAGAGTACCAAATATCTAATATGTTTTAATGGTAATCCTAGAAGAAAAATAAAATAAGAGTAGAAAAAATTGAAGATAAAATAGCTGAATTGTGCCAAGATTAGGGGAAAAAATTACTAATATACAGATTCAAAAAGTTTAATTGTCTTCTAAGAGGATAAGTACAAAGAAAACTATACTGGTTAAATCATAGTCTAGCTAGTAAACACCAAAGCTAAAAAAATATTGAAAGATGTCACAATGACAAAATATAATATAGATGGGAAACCAAATATAAAAAATGGTTGATTATTTATCAGGTACAGAGTAGAGATAATGGTTGAACATTCTTAACACACTGAAAAGGGAAAACAAACATTTTTTTTTTCTCTATCAACTTAAATTCTTTACTGATCCCCTCATATACTTAATTAATTCTAATATAGTTTATATACTACAGCCAAGGTACTTTCTGATGTGTCCATGCATTCATATACCTTTTTGCTTCTAATTCTTTACTAGTTGCCATTTGTCCTGATAATAAAATCTAAACATATTGTTTCTAAACATATCATTTCTGGTGAAGATGATTCACCCTAATTCCAACTCTCCCTTCATTTTTCTATAAAATCAAGCAATATTGAACTTCTCTCTTTTTCAACAAAATACCACATTTTCTCTTTCATACCTGATATTTGAACATTAATTTCTTCTTATCCCAGTTTATTCTTCATTATAAGTTATAATGTAGGAACAGACAACCCTCAAATTAGACTGGCTTAAAAGATTAAATGTTTAAAAATGTTTTCATACAAATCATACTGCTGGTAGAAAAAACACCTCAGGAGAGTCAAACCTGCGTGAGATGACTCAGTCTTCACATAAACATGTGCTGCCATGATTGCTGAGGCTGAGGGAGAAAAAGAACATACAGGGTTGAGACCTAGTGTTTGTACACCTGTATGAGAAAGAATCACATAATTCTTCTGCTCAAAATTTATTAACCACAAGGCAAGAAAATATCGATCCTGTGTATGATGAAAAAATAGGCCAATCAAATTACCAAGATCCTAGTCCTCCTCAGGCAGGGCTGGCATTATCCCTGTAGTGGATGTAAGGACTGATTCCCATGAGCTTTAGGAAAAAGCATGTTTTCAGAAGCACATCATAGAAACTGGTCCATTGCTTTCTGAACTACTATTCAGGACCTTGAATCTTCCAGGTCTTTAGTAAAACTTGTCTCCTTGTTAGAATGGGTGGAAGGGCTCCTGAGATGGGTAGACAGACCAGCAATAAGCAAACTTGCATAAAGTTGTTAGTGTTTGTCATAAACGTTGTTCATATATTTTTTTTTATTTTTGATTCATGTTCTAAATCCTAAGGGGGTGTTCCTGAAACAGAAACTTAGAAGGATCTCTCATCAGGTATTTCATTTTTAAAAGGCTTAATTTAAGCCCACCTTGGAGTGCTACCCTTATCCAGAGAAAGGGAATAGGGAGTCCTTGGTACCATTTAAATGTGTTTCATGTCATGTTTGTTTCTAGGGTCTCCTTTTATTGTGTGGTTCATTTACTCAGTCTTCCCTGTAGACTGTGGAGTAAGTAATCTAATACTGTGGAAGAATTCCCTATTTCGATTGAATACCCCTGAAATCCTCATGCAATTTATGAAATAAATCTTGGCCCTCCAGTGGAATGGCACGTAGAAAAATGTATGACCCCCACGTTGGCATCCTAGATGTTGAAGAAATGCCATTTGTTATCATTGTCCAGCTACCCTACGAACCGGCTACTCTAATAATCAGCTGCATTCTGTGCCAACATTTCTCAGCAAGAGTTTCCATCCTCTTAATACCTCTTTTTGAGTTCTAGGCAGTACTTTCTCCAATGTTCTTCCACTTTGCAATAGGTGCATTCATTAGCACCCAGTGGAACTTTTCCTTTTTCTTTTAGCATCTGCCTCTCCATCTAGTTTGTCAACATTTTTTTTCAAAAATAAATAAAATAAATTTTTTAAAAATTAAATAAAATAATGACCTGTCTTAATTTTGTTTCCTGGGCATGGTAAACTTTAAAGGCTATGTCCACTAGGTGGGAGAAGTTCATTCCCAATGCCCTGTCTAAATATTGGAGATTTCCTCTGATATCCAAGCCACTTAATTTAGTAAGAGTCCTGTTTACTGTCTGGACATTTTCTGGTGCTTATGGGTCAGCATCAGTGTGCTTTGACACGTCTGATAAATTCTTTTTAAAAATTCAGAAAGATATTTGTTTGGTTTCTGTTGAATGGCACAGCTCAGATTTGGGCTTTTATGTTCAGAGACCCCTCTCTCAAGCCCTTCTGATGTGCACCTTTGTAATGTTCTAGAAAAGCTAGG
Organism: Saccopteryx leptura; assembly: GCF_036850995.1. NCBI lineage: Eukaryota > Metazoa > Chordata > Mammalia > Chiroptera > Emballonuridae > Saccopteryx > Saccopteryx leptura. The sequence continues at coordinate 18,179,157 of NC_089510.1, forward strand.
TCTTTCCATTTGGGTTCCAGTTGGCCTCTGTCATGAGAATTGCCCTGGCTTGCTTGGAGTTCCAACCAGGATTATCTTAATAGGGGCAATGACTCTTAATTAGCTTTGTTTAACGAGCCACCTTTCATCTGCTGTTAGCAAGATGTTAAGAAGATTCTGTACATCTACCCAGTTTAGATAGTGAGTGACAAATATAAAGGTGATAAGATCTACCATGTTCAGAGGATCCTCCCTACATGAGGAGCTACAATTTTTTTCAATTCAGTAAATCTAAAGTGAAAAATGAAGTATGGGCCCAGTAGTGTCCATCAGGTGCAGGCGACCCTGCTTATAGGGTATTACCTCAAAAGAAACTGTTCTATTTCAGATAAGGATGCTTTCTGGGCAACTTAGTGCCCTGACCAGTCTTCAAAGATAAGACCATCCCTTCATCATACAGGGCTGGGTGTGCTCTACCTCTGAACCCTGTTACAGTAGTATTTAACAGTGGCTGTGGCCAAGGCCATGAGAAGCAGTGCAGGAAAATTCATGAGACAGGCTGTCCTCAATGACTACAAGTTTCCAGAGTTCAACTCCTGGGTTGGCTTGCCACAGGTAACTGGTACCCCAGCCTGAGCCCTCTGGTACTTACTGGAGTCCAAGTGGTCCGACCAGAGTCTCCAAAACTACAACCAAATAAGCTCAGAAACAGGTCCTGTCACAATAAATAAATAAATAAATAAATAAATAAATAAATAAATAAATAGCAGATCAGGTGCTGGTGCAAAGGAAAAGAGGTTTGTTCAGCTGTCACTATCTGAGAGAATGGTAGACTCTTGTCTCAGACTCCATTTCATTTTCCTACTCAAGCCCACAGTTCTTATAAGGATAAAAAGGAGGTGTTTGTTTGTTTGTTTGTTTGATGCAATTACCTAGCTTTTGGTGCCAGGGATCGCTAATTCATATGTCTAGCTTTGGCATGCTTGTTCTAACAACCTCCCTGTGCAGCCATCTGGTCCATGGCAGAGACTCCAAGAATTTCCTGTATATGGTAACAGTATCATACTTTTTGAAGCAGTTCTTCCCAACAACTCACATCCAACCATACTTGATATCCCTCTCATGCATTTGTTTTTCTAGAATAATTGTAGTTTGCACAGGTCAGCAATTATGTTGTCTGCTAATATTTATTTATTTGTGTATCCCCCTCAACTAATAGAAAAGCTACAAAATAAAAGATTATTTTGTGATAAACTTCCTATTGTAATGAGTACATTATAAATAATTTATTAATATTTCTTAAATGTAAAAATAAACTGATGAGTTTATTGTACTATTTAATCATAAGGTAAAAATAATCAACAGAGTTTTAGGAAAAATTTAGTTCTATACTTTTATGGCATTGTATCTAAAATATAAAGTTTAAAATACCTTACTTGTTATCAAATTATTGTGCAACTCAACATTTTTAAAGATACTGACAAAGAGTGAGACAGAGATAAGGACACATAGGAACAGACAGGCAGGAAGGGAGAGAGATGAGAAGTATCAATTCTTTGTTGCGGCTCCTTAGTCTCCTTAGTTGTTCATTGATTGCTTTCTCATATGTGCCTTGACCAGGAGGCTACAGCAGAGTGAATGACCCCTTGCTCAAGACAACAATCTTGGGCTCAAGCCAGCAACCATGAGGTCATGTCTATATCCCAAGCTCAAGCCAGCAATCTTGCGCTCAAGCTGGTGAGCCCCCGCTCAAGCCGTATGAGCCCACGCTCAAGCTGGCAACCTTGAGGTTTCAAACCTGGGTCCTTTGTGTCCCAGTCTGATGCTCTATCCACTGCAACACACCTGGTCAGGCTGCATTTTTCTGATATGCTAGCAAAGATAAGAATTTTTCATATATCTGCTGGCCATTTGTACATCTTCTTGGGAGAAGTGTCTGTTCAGGTCCTCTGCTCATTTTTGTAAATACCACCATTTGTAACATGGATTGATCTTGAGCATATGCTAAGTGAAATAAGTCAGAAAAAAAAAATTTAGGAACCATTTGACTTCACTTACATGTATGATATAAACAACAAAAGAATACTTATAGGCACAGGCAACAGTATGGTGGTTACCAAAGGGAAGGAGTTAGGAGAGTGATAAAGGGTAAAAGGCCTTGACCCTAGCCAATTGACTGAGTGAACAGACATTGCCTGCAGTGCCAATATCCCAAGTTTGATCCCCAGTCAAGACACAAATGAGAAACGATCATCTACTTCTCTCCATGTCCATCTCTCCCTTTTCTCTCTCTTCCCCTCTCACAGCCAGTGGTTTGATTGAGCATCAGCTCCAGGCTCTGAAGATAGCTCTGTTGGTCTGAGAATTGGCCCTGGGCACTCAGGATAACTCGGTTGATTTGAGCATTGGTACAAGAGTTGGATTGCTGGGAATCTGCCTTACTATCTTCTCATCTTTCACTTTAAAAAAAGGAGGGTAAAGGGTCTCAAATATATGGTGACAAAATGATATCTGTCTTTGTGTGGTGAATACATAATGCAATATACAGATGATGTATCATAGAATTGTATACTTAAAACCTATATAGTTTTGTTAACCAATGTCATCTTAATAAACTTAATAAAGAATAAAACCACGCAAAAAATTAACAGAAAATGTGAAGTGACATTCACTATCTATTTTATGAGGAGGAAAACCTGAAAGTAAATACCTTCCTGGAAGAGATTATAAGTATCAAGGCTCTTTCTTCTAGAGGTCCTTGGAGTGTGTCTGGACAGAACATGCTAATGCACAAAATGTTTGTGTAATACTTTTCTCACATTTATGGATATATTTTTACATATTTATTTAGTTTTAAAAGAAGAAATTATGTGAGGGACACCAACAGAAAGAAAATTACTGGTGTCATGTCTGACCCAGGTTGATTATCGCACTCAGATAATCATAATTTTAGCATTACCCGGATCCTTTCTCTTCCAAAGGAAGTTTAGAAACAGTTTGTCCATGCTAAAGGCTTAGATTCTGATGGAGAGTAGACACTGTTCTCACACTCCATTCCAAAGGATTTCCAAACATATATACATCTTACAAGATAATTTTGGGTAAACATAAATTTCCCACTTTCATATTTTTATGTGGTTTTGGCCTGGAGATATATTAGACCTCATTAAAAATAAATACTGTACACCTATAGTGATGCTCATTGCTTTGAAACCATCTGTGAGTTATATGAGAGCCAGTGTTAGAGACAAGGAGAAAGCACCTATAGGAATCTCAACGCAAATAAATACAGTAGCGATGAATCATGGAAGACGATGGGGTATATGCTTCTAGGAAAACCTGTCAGACTTGAAGAGCAAAACACTTCAGGAGTCTTTTTCTCATAAAAACCCAGACAAGAGGCAGAATGACAAAGATTACAAGTGAAGTAAATGGAGAATATAATAATTTAAGATATCTCTTTTCTATCTAGAATAAGGTTAAATAAAGTATACTCATTGTCTACATTAACTAAATATCATACAACTTTTAGGTAAAAATACTTTTTATGAATTTTGGATATTCTAAACAATATTGGGAAAAATAAACTAAAAATATTTTATAAATATAATTACTTGTAAAATGTGTTTTAAAATGATTTTAATGTTATGTTTTTATAAACGTTTTTGTTTTTATTGAATTAAATTTTAACAAATTTTTACTTTGAGAATATTCTTTATTTCTAAATAAATGAGTATAAATAATAGATGTTTTAGTTCTTCTGACAGTCTTTTTTTAAACCCAATAAATAGAAACATACTATTGCTTATTAAAAATAATGGTATTAGTTAAAAAAAATAATAATGGTATTTTCTTAAAAAATAGAAACAAGCAAACAAGAACTGTTTTAATAAACTAGTAAGAGAATGTTTTAAATGAGTTGCTAAGATTAAAAGAAATTATAAAAAATAATTATTCAAAATTTCACGTTAACTCAAGTCATTGTTTTCAGTAAGATTTTATGTGTATTTGTGTGTGTATATATATGTATGTATGTAAATACAAATAAAAGCATACCTTAGAGATATTGTGGGTTCAATTTCAGACCACTGCAATAAAATGAATATCACAAAAAAGTAAGGCACATAAAATTTTGGTGTCCCAGTGAATATAAAAGTTCTGTTTACACTATGCCATAGTCTAAAAGTATGTAATAGTGTTATGTTTTAAAAAATAAGCTAGCTCAAGTAAAAATACTTTATTTTTAACCATCATCTGAATCTTCAGTGAGTCTTCATTTTTTTGCTTATGAAGTGTTGTTTTGATATTGATGACTGCTGACTTATCATGTGGTAGTTGCTGAAGTTTGTGGTGGCTGTGGCAATTTTTAAAAATTAAAGAAAGTTTCCCTTATTGACTGACTCTTTCCCAGTGGAAATCTCTACAGCATGCTACTGTCTGACAGCATTTTGCCCACAGAACTTCTTTAAAATTGGAGCCAATCCTGTCAAAGCCAGCTGCTGCTTTACAGATTTATGCAATACTCTGAAAGTTTTGTTTCATTTCAACAATTCTCACATTTTTTTTCATTTTTATTTAATTTATTAGGATTAATTTGATTTAAATAGGTATAACAAGTGTGCAAAGCTATCACACATCATCTGTATATTGTATTTTCTGTTCATTTCCCAAAATCCCCTTTTATCACCATATTCCCCCTTTACCCCCATTCTCACTGGTAATCACTTTACTGATGTCTGTGTCTAAGAGATTTATTTTTCTTTGCTTAATTCCTTTACTTATTTCACTCAGTCCTTCTATACTCCACATTCTGATAGCTCTCAGTCTTTTCTCTGCATGTAGGAGTCTGTTTCTATTTTGTTTGTGATTTTTTCTTTAAATGTTGTTTATTAGATTCCACATATAAGTGAAATCATATGATATATGTCTGTCTCTAAATGGCTTATTTCACTTAGAATCAATATCATACCCTCTAGTCCATCCATAATATGGCAAAGGTTAAGATTCCTTTCTTTTTATTGCTGAGTAGTATTCTGTTGTGGAAATGTACCACAGCCATAGCTCTTGTATTTACTTTTTAGCTGTTGGCCACTTGGTCTGCTTCCAAATCTTGTCTATTGTAAATAATGCTGCAGTGAACATAAGGGTGCGTATATGCTTTTAACTTAGTGTTTAAGATTTCTTTGGCTATATTCCCAGAAGTGTAATCACTGGGTCATAAGGTTTTTTTTGTTTGTTTGTTTGTTTGTTTGTTTTTACTTTTCTGAAGCTGGAAACGGGGAGAGACAGTCAGACAGACTCCCGCATGCCCCCGCCCGGGATCCACCCGGCACGCCCACCAGGGACGAAGCTCTGCCCACCAGGGGGCGATGCTCTTCCCCTCCAGGGCGTTGCTCTGCCGAGAACAGAGCCACTCTAGCGCCTGGGGCAGAACCCAAGGAGCCATCCCCAGTGCCCGGGCCATCTTTTCTCCAATGGAGCCTCGGCTGCGGGAGGGGAAGAGAGAGACAGAGAGGAAGGAGGGGGTGGGGGTGGAGGAGCAAATGGGCGCTTCTCCTATGTGCCCTGGCCGGGAATCGAACCCGGGTCCCCCGCACGCCAGGCCGACGCTCTACCGCTGAGCCAACCAGCCAGGGCCATAAGTTTTATTTTTAATTTATTTGAACGTAACTCCTTAGTGCTTTCCACAGTGTCTGCTCCAGTCTGCATGCCCACCAACAATGCATGAGGGTTCCCTTTTTTCCATATCCTCATCAACACTTGTTGTTTGTTGATTCATTGACGAAAACTATTCTGACAGTTGTGGTTTTAATTTGCAATTCTCTGATTAGTGATGTTGAGCAGCTTTCTGTATATGCATTGGCTATCTGTACATCTTTGAAAAAGTAACTATTCAAGTCCTTTAACAATACTTTAATTGGATTGGTTGTTTTTTTGGTGTTGAGTTGTATGATTTCTTTATAGATTTTGTATACTATCCCATTATCAGATGTATCATTGCCAAATATGTCTTTTATTTAGTAGGTTGTTCTTTTTATTATTTTGTTGATATTTTCTTTTTCCTTGATATAGTTCCATTTGTTTATTTTCCATGCCTGAGGAGATATATCAGAAAAAAATATTGGTATAAGAAATGTCTGAGAATTCACTGCTTATGTTATCTTTTAGGATTTTTATGGTTTTGAGTTTAATATTTAAGTCTTTAATTCATTTTTATTTTATTCTTATGAAAAGGATAAGAAGATGATCTACTTTTCTTTGTTGCATATATTTGTCCAAATTTCCCAACACTATTTTTTGCATAGACTGTTTTTTCCTCATTAAATGGTCTTGCCACATTTGTCTTATGCTAATTGACCATAAAGGTGGGTGTATTTCTCTGTTCTCCATAGTGTTTCATTGATCTGTACATCTGTTCTATGGTAACAATCTGATGTTTTACTATGTTTTTGTATTATAATGTGATATCACGTACACTGTTTTTCCCAGGAAAAGACACAGAGAAATGAAAGTTGTCACACACCTTTAATTTGTAAAAATCGCAATATCTACAAGGTCCAATAAAGCATGGTATGATTCTATGCATATATATATAAATATATTATAATATGTATTTATATGTTTGTATATATTATATATGTGCATATATTTTATATATATGTTATGTTAGAAAACATCACTATTTTTAAATTTAAAAGGAATTTGATAAAGACAGTTTCAAATAATGTAATGGAAATATTAAATGAAAAATAAGAATCTCTTTCATGTATATAATTTCATAAATAAGGTCAAAGCAGTGAATTCAGCCAATACAGTAAACATAGAAAATAATTTAAAGATACATATACATGTATATTTACTAGTTTTCAGAAAACATAGTGACTTTGGCAGAATTTTGAACATGAATTAAAGTGGCATTAAAAAAAAAGAAATCTATATTTTCTAAAATTAAAATTAAAATCCTTTTGTATTTTTGACATTAAAAATAAAATTTTAAGTTCTTATAACAACACATGTAAGTGCTTCAGTCGTTGTAGCTGCTTGGGCATCTGTAAAAGTAAAGAAAAATAGATTAAATATATTTTTAATGAAATAAGCTGCCAGACAGTCATGATTCTCAACAGTGCTTAACAATGCAGAGCTTTTCTGTGCTCTTCAAGCATAAAAAAAGGAGGCATGTTTAATGGCTCCAAAGGGATGATAGTTTCTTTTCAAATATGCCTAGAAAAATGTAGACTTTGAAGACGTTTTTAACATTCTAAGATTGGAATTTTAGAGTTCTTGTTTTAAGTACATTTTTAAAAAATAATCAAAAGTAAACATAATAAAGTGTATAAAGGAATAAAGACTAATTCTGTATGAAACCAAAGTAATGTCCTAACAAAAGATACAAAACAAACATGATGCCTTTGTTGAAAACATTTTCTAGTATTAAAAACAGCAAGAATCAATGAAACCAAGAATTCAACATTTCCTCTTGATATTTCAGTGGGTTTTTGTTTTCAAACAGATCTTTTCAATGTGTTTGCATTAGAAACATTATGCAGAAGAAAGATTTTGATGAATGTTTGAACCCGCAGATAATGATTCCCACTTTTAAAAATGGTTGCAGAAATACAAATACATATAAGTTATAGTTTCTGATAATGTTTCAATAAAAAAATGATATAGAATTTTTTATGACTTTGTAGGTACATCAAATTATCTAAAGTTTTCTTGTTATGCCTACTTTCCAGCTCTAAATATTGCTTTGTTGATCATATCAGAAAAATATTATGCAACATTTAGATAAACTAGAGTATTAAAACCATAATTTATCTTATTATCATCCTAAAAGTGACAAATTTCTAGATGATTGTTTTGAAAAACTAACTTTGTATTTTAAAATAGTAGAAAATGATTTGTTGATATAATGATTCAAATGTCTTCTTTTAATTTTTATTTTTAATTTATTGTGTTGACATTGTTTCAAGTGTCCCACTCCATATAACACCCTGTACACACTGCATCATTCTCTGCCCCCACGCTCCATGCAAAGTCTCCTATTTTAAAATGAATCAAGCCAACAGTAGTTTTATGTACAACCCTGAAAAATTATACTCAACACATTAATATTATTAGAAAAAAGATAAAAAGAATTCTTTAACCATCATACTTTTAATCCAAATTGTGCCAGTAATATTATTTTTTCATGCCAGTATTACAACCTTCTCTCAACGTCCAGGAACTAGATCTCAGGAATTAGGATCTAAAAGATCTGATCCAGCCTGACCTGTGGTGGCGCAGTGGATAAAGCGTCAACCTGGAAATGCTGAGGTCACTGGTTCAAAACCCTGGGCTTGCCTGGTCAAGGCACATATGGGAGTTGATGCTTCCAGCTCCTCCCCCCTTCTCTCTCTCTCTCTCTCTCTCTGTCTCTCCCTTTCTCACTCTCCTCGCTAAAATGAATAAATAAAGAAAAAAATTTAAAAAAGAAAAAAAAATAAATAAATAAAAGATCTGATCCATCTATAATTTATTGCTATTTATAATTCTTAAAAATCTTAAGAAAAAGAAATGAAATTCCCAGAATGGTAACATTTTCCCTGAATTTGCATTTAAAAAATCAGAAGTAATGTTGATGCTATACATCTTGTTTTTGCAGCATTTTGCATAGTATACATCAGATTTAAATCATTGCATTATACTTCTCTTAATATATTGCTTTCTTATTATCACTCTAACAGTGATCCACTCACCTTGTGTCTTTCTACAAATCAAAACAAAACGTACAAATCTATTAGAACCAGTCATGATATTATTTCACCACACTACATACATACTATAAGTCACTTGTTCTGCTTTGCCTTTAATTTTGTGAACCTTTTTACTAAGCTCCAGACATGGTTAAATATACAAAATATTGACTCTGCATTATAAAAATAAGTGACTTTTAGTTTCACCTCAGAAATGAAGAAAAGTAGCAGTAGTTCCCATTCCTGCAGGGGAAAAACAAGCAGGAAAGTGCAAATGAATGACTATTCATGAACTTAGAAATCTCAGGTGCTAGGACAGAGGCATAATGTAATTGTGAGACACAGAACTTAAATATTCACTGAAGTGAGGTAAAAGTCACTGGATACAATATATTCTATTAAGGTCTTAGACCCGCAATGTTTACAAATTGCTGGGCTAGCGTAGAAGTATAAAACTGCTGAGTGTAGAAGTCATAGGACAGTTCTCACCCACTTAAAGACTCGTTCTCCAGGAAAGCACTAGTCTGTTGCAAAGGAGGATTAGGGAGAAAATGAAGAAGGGATCCTACTTAGTTCAGGCTAGTGGGGTAAACTAAGTTCAGGCTAGCAGCTTTTGTGAACTCTGGCCAGATTCTTTTCCACTGTCCCTTATAAAATAAAAGATTTATTTGTAAGATAAGGGACACTGTGGCTCAGTGCAATGGTGCAATGCCACCACAGGTGGGTGAAGGAAGGTCTGGCACGACTGATCCGTCTAACCCAGCGACTTGCAACAGGTGTGTCACAAAAACTTTTAAAACATACAATACCTGCCTATTTAGTCAGGGGCACTGACTTCTTTTCTTTTAAATTGCCAAGTTAAAAAAATTTACAACAGTCAACACGTCATAGTCATTCAATGTGAACTAATCAATATTGTATATATAGATATATTTTTGTCAGACATGCTAAAATATATTTTTGGTGTGCCACAGATTTTTAGTAATTAGTATATTATAATGTGAGATGAAAAAGGTTGAAAATCTCTGATCAAACATATCTCACATAAGTAACGAGATAACCAGTTCTCAGACTGGAGGATTTGATACTATAATATAAAGATCCTGAGGTTTGCCTACTGCACATGGGGGAAAATAATGAAATAAAGAGGAGGATCATATTCGGATAAGTGGCAGACACACTGGCAAAAGTCAGAAAACATACTACTGATGACTGTAATAATCAGTGCAGAATGAATTATGTTCACTTCTGTGTCTGAAAACTAATAAAATAAAATACCACCACCCTCAAAAAATCTTATAGTCTTTTCTGTATCCTTAAGTATATCATGTAACTGAGAAGAAACCAGGGGCTCTGGCCCTGGCCAGTTGGCTCAGTGGTAGAGCGTCGGCCTGGCATCTGGAAGTCCCAGGTTCAATTCCAGGCCAGGGAACACAGAAGTGCCCATTTGCTTCTCCACCCTTCCCCCTCTCCTTCCTTTTTATCTCTCTCTTTCCTTCTGGCAACCATGGCTACACTGGAGCCAAGTTGACCTGGATGCTGAGGATGGCTCCATGGCTATTGCCTCCGGTGCTAGAATGGCTCTGCTTTCAATGGAGCAATGTCCCAGATGGGCAGAGCATTGCCCCCTAGTGAGCATGCCGGGTGGATCCCGGTCAAGTGCATGAGGGAGTCTGTCTCTTTGCCTCCCCCTAACTCACTTCAGAAAAATACAAATAATAACAACAATAATAATAATAATAATACAAAAAAAGAAAGCAGGGGCTCCAACTTATTTAATTTTTCATTCAGAGCCTTTCATTTTAAAGATAGTCAATAAACATTTGTTTAACAAATTGATTACTGCATTAAAACTCTAAACTGGAATCAAATAATAAGGAGAATAATAACTTATAAGAAATTAGAAAATACTGTTTTGGGAATAATATGTTACTGGTATGCTATTAATATCTAAATTAACATTTATAAAATAATTTGCCTTATAATTATTATAACAGAAAACAACAAATAAAATATCACACAAGATTTTTATCTATAATTATTACAAATAATTCACTTTTCTCCTTATATAATTCTATAACTGAACTTCAAATAGTTGCAATGTGATGACATGTAAAAAGAGAAAATCTCCCCAATATTATTCCATTTTGTCTTAACTCTTGACTCAAATATATTGGCTTTCAGAGGTGTGTCTTCTGTTCTTATATACTCCTGCAATTATTTTTATTTTATTTTATTTTATTTTTTCTGCATTTTTCTGAAGTTGGAAACAGGGAGACAGACTCCTGCATGCACCCGACCGGAATCCACCCAGCATGCCCACCAGGGAGCAATGCTCTGCCCATCTGGGGTGTTGCTCTGTTGCAACCAGAGCCATTCTAGCGCCCTGAGGCAGAGGCCATGGAGCCATCCTCAGTGCCTGGGCCAACTTTGCTCTAACGGAGACTTGGCTGCAGGAGGGGAAGAGAGAGACAGAGAGGAAGGAGGGGTGGAGAAGCAGATGGGCGCTTCTCCTGTGTGCCCTGGTCAGGAATCGAACCCAGGACTCCTGCACGCCAGGCCGACGCTCTACCACTGAGCCAACCGGCCAGGGCCTATACTCTGCGATTAGATATGATGGAAAGGTCAGTAAATGTAAAATATAGCATATCAGCTATTTCCTACATAATTGTTTACATTTTACAAATATTATGTAATTGCTTTCTATTGTTTATGAAGTATTGAGGACAAAATAGGGCTTCAGATATTCCTGAGGCAATGTGGTTTCAGAGAAATAGTGGAGGTAAGAAGCAGTTAGAACAGCAAAATTAATTCATTCATTTGGCTATTTAAAATGCATACATTGCCCCAAACCAGTAGCACAATGCACAGCACTTAAACGACTTAAACTGAATGTAGCACCTGAGTGGAAGAAATAAATACCGATGGAAATGACATATGTGGAAACAGTAGGCAAGAAAAGGTCCATTCTGATAGAATGCTCATTTTATAAATAAACTGATTAAATTCCAAAAATAGTTTATCTGCAAAAGTTCAGTATGAGCAAGTAAACATAGATTTTGAGCTAAAGAATGCAATTGATCTTAAAGAATATGGTGAGTATAGTAAAATATGAAATAGCAACTATCAAATTACATATAAATGAAAAGTCATAATCCTCTTAAATATATTGTGCACTAGTATAAAGAACAAAATGAATATCATTAATAAATTACTTAAATAAACAACTCTAACACAAATTATTTTCTTCTTGGGGGGGCAACTAATTTGTTTAAGGTTGTTTATTTAAGTAAAATCCATAGATAAGTTACTAGATAATTTTTTCCATAAAATCTTTTTTGTAATATTTCTCAGTAGGATTTATTCTACTTTATATTTCTATGTGACTTACATAAAATATTTAAACACGTAAAACAATATGTGTATTATTTATTGCAAAGAAGTTCATGGGACTAACAAAGTAGGGATGTCATTGAGGTTAACTGGATAAGGTCGAGTTGAGGACAGAACATGAGTTTCATTTTATAATTTTTGTTCACATGCCTGGCAAATGTGTAATATGTTTTTTTTCAAGTAAATGATAATCATGTCTAGAATATTATTTTAAAATATTTCTATGTTATATATTTGTTTATTTATTTAAAATGAAAAGAACAAAAAATGGACTTTGTGATATATATCTTGAATCTTTGAATTGTTTTAAATGGCTATCATTCCTTAAAAAATAAGAGTACAAACCTGACAACTTGGTTAGTACAGAACATGTAACATTCTTTTTTCCTCAGAATTCTTTGTATATTATTTAATTTTATTAGTAGGTGTTACATTGTAGAGAAGAAATATGTGGCTAGCTACACATTTTGTGAATAAATGTCAACTTTTGTATTGCTTCATTGGATGCAAATATATTCTTTAAACTTAAAAGACAAAAATTTTCTCTTTATAAACATGAAGATGGATCTCTTCAAAAGTTTTACCTGGCTCTTGCTAGACCTTATTTCCAAGTCAATTTAGATTCCCCCACCCCAGGAGAAGTAGAGTCTCCACTAACACTTTTGTACTTTTTCTGTTTCCTTAAATTACATTTTTTTAAAGAAAAAGTGAGTTGTTAATATTGAATATTATTTGTCATAAAGTAGTGCTTTCTGAAATTAATGTATATACTATATATACAGATTCTCTTTATTTAAAGTATATTTTTCTTTGAATCTTTAGTATTATGTATTTTATTTTTTGTATTATAGTATTCCTTTTTATCTTCTGCAAAGCAATATATTTCTTGTTTATCTTTAAATGAGAAAATGACTTAATCCATATTTTTGAAAGTGAGAAGCATATATATTTTTTTTTCTACTCATTTGATATTTTATAGTTCTAAATTCAAATATTCTACTCACTTAAGAAGAAATATCCTTGCTTCTATTGAGGGACATATTAATGGGTAATGTTAACTAATGTTAATTAACATTATCTGTTAATTTATGTATAAGAAAATCTGGAAGCCTAGTCCTAATTGACGTGGACTGTAGAAATGAGTTTTCTTTCTTCAGCTTTATTCTTTTACAAGAAGATGTACATAAATTAACAGAAATTGTATATTGATGTTTTCCCTAATGACCTCACACATAATTCTGTGGTTATGTCCAAAAATTTCTCATATTAATAAGCAGGTATTTAAATAATCTTTTTTACTTTTAGGACTATTGGAATGTTAGATATCTAATATTGATTTTATAAATTTTCAAAAGCAAGATTTTATGAAGTAGCTCTTACTCAATTCAAATTAAAAATTTTATAAATAATATATATATTTTTTCAGAGACAGAGAGGGAGTCAGAGAGAGGGATAGATAGGGACAGACAGACAGGAACGGAGAGAGATGAGAAGCATCAATCATCAGTTTTTCGTTGCGACACCTTAGTTGTTCATTGATTGCTTTCTCATATGTGCCTTGACCGTGGACCTTCAGCAGACAGAGTGACCCCTTTCTCAAGCCTTGGGTCCAATCTGGTGAGCTTTGGTCAAACCAGATGAGCCCGCGCTCAAGCTGGCAACCTCGGGGTCTTGAACCTGGGTCCTCTGCATCCCAGTCTGATGCTCCACCCACTGCACCACTGCATAGTCAGGCAAAATTTTATAAATAATATTAAATATTACCTTTATATATTAATTGACTCATATTTTTAACTGCTAAAAGCAATTTGCTTTTTAGTTTGTTTCTTTGGATGAAGTGTTTAGTGCAAAACTTGAACATGGTGAATTCTCTATTATTTTTGTTCACCAAAATATATACTCATTTGATTTTATCATATTCAGAATTTCACTTGTAGGTAAATAACAAAAACCACAATAACCTTTATATTTTTATCTCTAAAGAGTTCTCAGATTCTCAGCAATTGTAATTGATTTCTATGTGATTGATTATTATGCAAAGCAACAGTAGTAGAATTTCAAGAATATTGGTTGTCTCTTAAAAATTTATTTAAAAAAATAAGTTATCAAATAAATTGCATTAATTAAAAAGGCAAAATGTTACAATAATTTAATCATTGCTATTTCAAAACATATACAGTCATAGTGACATGATATTTTCTATGCCAAATTGTTACTTTATTTCTGCACTATTACAATGTATTTCATGATTATGCAAAGTAGAGATTAGTAAAGTAACTGACTTAACATATATGGAAGAAATAATATTATTTTGATATTCTAAAAAATATAACAAAATACGGTTAAAACTATCCTTTCACTCTAATAACAAATACAATATGTGTAAACTTGTACTTCATGTATTGGAAAATTTAATAAAAGAGGCTGAGATAAAATTTTAGAAAGACAGAATTGAAGCAGAATTATGAATCAAGCAATTTTACTGTGCAATCTTTAAAGAAAATGTTATTATAAATTTAGAGAATTATTAAGAGAAAACATGGAGAAGAAAAATATACTAGTGTTTTATCAGCAGTGGATAGAAAGACATTTTTTTCAAGAAAGATATTAGTATCTTTAACAATTCCTGTTATTGGAGATGGTTACATGAAGCCATCATAATTGTATACCACTAGACATTCCTATCATCTAGCTGATTTATCAACAAGCCTCTTAAATATAAATTCACATTACTTTCAATTATTTTGGGGGTGAAATATGTAGAAGAGTGAAAACTGTGCTCTTTGCTTTAAAAGTATCTCTTTCACTGGACAGTATTACATATCCATTCAACAGAAACATAACTTCATTAAGAATGGATAAAAATATATGTCTAATTTTACTCATAATGTTAAATTATTTAAAGAGCAGACACTGGATAGTTATCCACAAAAAGATAATGCCTTAAGACGAGATCTTGGCTGCCTCTGCTTCTATAGTGTATAGTGCCTCTAGGTAATACTGATAATGAATACTAAGTACCACAGTGTAACGGTAGAAAACTTTGTATTTATTAGTGCATTGGAGAGCACTTTCATTGTTATGTGCATACTGCAGAAAACATGGTGCTTTAGGTCTGAAAATTTAAAATAAGTACACTGTTCCCAAAACTTAAGGTATCAAGGAAAGTGCAGATACTCCAGTCCTTTCAGCCTTTTGTATAGTGCATTTTCACCAATGAAATAAAGTTGGTTTTGCATCTCATTTGCATAATCAAACAACTTGCTTTGACTTGTCATTTGCTTTTCTGATGTTCTTGTTTAATAAAAATAATCAAATGCTTCTTTTATTTATTGTTTTATATTCATTTTAAAATATCCCCTAATTTTTGATAGTTGTATATTTCTCTTATTTTAATACTAACCTTAACCATAACTTCTTACTTGTTTAATTCTTATTCCAATAACAGTATTAATTATAATAACAATAGTACATGTTTTAGCTAAATCAAGATAGTGTAAAGGTATGCTAATTATTGAAATAACTGAAAAATTTTGTAATGTCTTAAATAAAATAAAGTCAGTGCATATGATATTATTTAATGGATTTCATTAAGCTGGATGAAATTTTATCTTCCCATTATTTAAAATCATCTTAATCTCCTAGTCAACTGCTTCATTGATGACCTCTTATAGTATTAAAGCATACAATTTTATTCAGGTTATTTGATTTTTCTCTTCTTTTAGGTATGGCATAAAAAACTGTTGTTAGATTACTATTAAAGACTGATCTCTTTCATTGATTACTAAACCAAAAAGAAGAGATCATATTTGATTATTTATTAATATTGTCCCAATGACAAAGAAAGACTTGTAAACCCTTAGTTGATTGATTGTTGGTGATTACAAGGCAATTCTGATATGCACAGAAAAATAAATCCAGTACTCAAAAATCAATACCCAGGAACAGTTGGCTTGTATTCATAATTAGATTTCATCAATGATCTAAGTGTAAATGTAGTAAATAATTGAGCTTTATATGACCTATAATAGTTCTACATATAAGCACAGTACATCAATAATCAGCTATTCTTTAAATATACTTTATCTTTTAAGAATGAGTTTAAAATAAAACAAATAATTTTATTCTAACAAAAGAACAAGGACATGGAACTAACTAAAATGATCTATTTCTAGTTTTAGGTAAGTTAATAAAACCAAGGGTAGGTCTACTTTCGTGGGAAAATAAGATGTACTAGTCCATATACTAAATTGAAGGGATCAATCTAATGACTTTGCCATTTCACTGTAAAAATCAGAACTTAAATTTTATTATTTTTGTTATTAAAACTATAAATAATATTAAAAATTATGAAGTAATTATTATTGTATTACTTAATATGTTTATATTGCTAGAACTATAATAGTTTCTCTTTCTCTCACTGTCTGGGTCTATATGTACATAACAGACAACAAATTCTTAATCAGGCTCATTTATATTTAGGCAAATTTCTAAAGCCACTGAAATTAAAAACTGAATCAATAGGGATGTTTTCGTGACACTTTTTTATCCCACGTATATTTATTAATTTCGTTAAGATTTTCAAACATAAAAATCCTAACTTAATTTAATTCATCTTTATTATTAAAATCAGATTTTAATCAATGATGCTTATCAAGACTTAAACTTATATTTTCATTAAGAAAAGTGGAATATATCTGAGGACATTTTTGTTAGTGATATGTATGTCAAGCAGAAAACTTGATGGAATATTCGAACTATGTTTAACATACAAACACTGTCAAATACACACACACATGCCCACCCATTATCCAAAAGTGAGAGTTTTCCTTTTAGTTCAGATTCTTAAGAATATAATCGTTTAAAATATGTAAGAATAAAACTAAATTTGATATAGAACTTTACACTTTCAAGACTGTCTTCACATTTAGTAATCAGTCCACTCATTTTTCAATTAGTTGAGGTTACACAGTTCCATTTAATATTTGAATTATAAAGTTTAATTAAAGTAACAAATTCAGACTTAAATGTGCTCACAGGGGTAGAAACATTAATTGCAATTGAGAATGTAACATTAAAAAAATGTCTTTTAGCAGCCTGGAACTTAAAAATATTTAGGATAAAATTTGAAAAGTTACTCATTTGAAGCTCAAGAAGCATTCTAACTTTACTAATATTAAATGACCCAGGATTAGGCCACATTTAGCATAGAATTTACAGTTGATCACTAATAAGAATAGTTATTAAAAATATAAAATATAACTGTTTTCTAAAAAGAAATAAATTTATTATTAATTTATCTTTATTAACATTTTATTTTCAGAGAGATGTAATTATACAAAAATTCATTTTTTAAATTTATTTTTATTTATTGGTTTTAGCCATAAAAAAGGGGGAAGGGAATAGAAACAGGAACATAGATCTGTTCCTGTATGAGCCCCAACCAGGTATTAAACCAGCAACCTCTGAGCTTTAGGCCTATACTCTAACCCAGTGTTTTTCAACCAGTGTGCTGCAGCACACTGCTGTGAGACAAGGTCAGGTGTGCCATGGGGAAATTAAACATGGGTCCCCAAACTATGGCCCTCATGCCGGATACGACCTGCAGAGGTTATTTATCCGGCCTGCCTCCAGCTGCCTCCATCCGAACATAAACATTCCCCTCACAATCCCTCCAGCTATCAGCTATCAGCGACAGGAAGAGTGGAGGCACAGGGAACGCTCACTGACCAATCACCTTCTAGGATTCATCCCAACCACTAGCAATGAACCAATAGTAGGCCGCCTCTCATCCAAACCCAGGAAGGTCCCCGCTTGCTCGGGCTGCCGTGCACTTGTCATTGTGTGGCCGCGGCAAGTAGTTGAAGCTGCTGCTCCTCCCCATGGTCCCAATGTCTAATCCTGGTCAGGACTGGAGGTAAATGTTGCCACCACTAGATGAAGCTTCAGCCTCAACTGGTTATGTCTATCCTGATGGTGTTTATAGATATTTGACCTTTTTCTTTTTAAAAGAGGCCCCGCAGAGGGTGATATACAATGCATCACAATGCATCACAATGTTATCTAACTTTAAAGCTAAAGTTTGCTGATCTTCCTTTGGACAGTTTTTGGTTATCTGTTGCCAAGGAGTTCCTCATTCTGACCAACAAAGGTATTTTGACATTGCTCCCATTTTCAACCACATATCTATGTGAGCTGAGCTTCTCAAGCTTGACTGTGATAAAAACTAAAAACAGAGAGACTGAAAACTGTTGAGAAAGAGCTTCATGTGTGTCTTTCTACCATTCCTGCCAGGATATCCCTTTTGTGTTCATCGAAACAGGCCCAGGTTTCACACTAAGTAAGTATAAATACATTTAGAAACTATATTATTAACTATATGTATAATATGTATGGTGTTAGAGTGTCATTTTGTGTCATTTTGGTAGGTGGTGTGCCCCAGGATTTTGTAAATGTAAAAAATGTGCCACGGCTCAAAAAAAGGTTGAAAATCACTACTCTAACCTACCAAGCTATCTAGCAAGGGTACAAAGCTCTATTTTGGACCTGGCCAGTAGGTTCAGTGGTAGAGCATCAGCCAAGCCTGTGAAAGTTATGCATGCATGCATGCATTCAATTCCCGGTTAGGACACATAGGAGAAGCGACGGTCTGCTTTTCTCCATTCCTCCCTGTAAAGCCAGAGGCCACGGACAGGGCCGCCACTATCAAAGCAGCCTTCTGGCCAGTGCAGGTTCGCATTGGATTCGGACAGTCGGTAAAGAAACAAAGGAGCTAAAAGCAGATGGGCTGTCATCTTTAATTCTATCTTGCACCCAGCGGGCAAGTAAAAACACATTCTGGGCTCCAAAACCCACTCACATTCAGTGCTCACAAAGCCACTGACTTATCCGAGTTTCCTAGAATCAAAGGTTTCTAGCTCACCAGCCTTATTCTCCTCAGTTCCCCATCTCCTTCCTTATCCCAGATACAAACTCTACACAAACTGGCATCTCACTCAGCACTCCGCCATCTTGGCTGCTTTTCCTGGCCTACTCCACGTGGCCTCCTTCCGCTGCTGGCTCTACTCTGCTCTCTCATGCTAATCTCAGGAACCAAGAGAGCAAGCTCCCGCTCTGACCCCATTTTATAGTGTAGAAATCCAAACCTTTAATCCAATATACAAAATAGGGAGGTCTCTAATACAAAGTCACTTCTCTGAGGCATGATTGGATTGTACCACCCCACATCAAAAAGGGTGGGAAAGGCTTAATCCCAAAACCAAGCCTCAGGCT
The DNA here is from genome assembly GCF_036850995.1 of Saccopteryx leptura. NCBI lineage: Eukaryota > Metazoa > Chordata > Mammalia > Chiroptera > Emballonuridae > Saccopteryx > Saccopteryx leptura. The sequence goes on from NC_089510.1 coordinate 18,198,536, forward strand.
ACAATGATCCTGCCTGCCCCCAACACACATTAATATCACCTGGGCGACGGCCTCACGTGGGCAGCGTCATCTTTAACAAAGTAAGCATAATATATATTATCTGCCCAACACTCCCCCTTCTCTCTCTCTCTCTCTCTCTCTCTCTCTCTCTTTCTCTCTCTGTCTCTCTCTCTCTCTCTCTCTCTCCATGGCCTGCAGCCATGGCTTGAATAGTTCAAGCAATTGGGCCCAGAAGCTGAGGATGGCCTCCTGGTCTCACCACAGGTGCTAAAATAGCTCAGTTGCTGAGCAAAGGAGCAGCAGCCCCAGATGGGCAGAGAATCACCTGGTAGGGAGCTTGCTGGGTGGATCCCGGCTGGGGAGTAAGCAGGAATCTGTCTGTCTGACTCCCTGCCTCTCATTTTTTTTTAAAAATCTATTTTTATATTTTTTAATTATGGATAATTTTTTTAATATTGTGTTGAGTCCCTATATTGAGTCTGGAAAAAACACTTTGCCTTATGTATTTTTTTAAGTTTTTTTTTTTTTTTTTTAAGAATCAAAAGCTATTGTATAATCAATGTATTTATAAATTGTTTTGTGTCTTAGCCTTACCATCCTTATACTTCATTTTAATAGCTCTCATAAAAATTGTAATTAAGTAAAAGATAATTCTTATATGGTGTAACTTCTTAAGATTATAAAAATATGGGAATTCTTTTTTTTTTTTTATTGTATATATTTTTCTTTAGTGAGAAGCAGGAGGAGGCAGAGAGACAGACCCCCACATGCACCCAACCGGGATCCACCCGGCATGCCCACTATGGGACGATGCTCTGTCCATCTGGGGAGTTGCTCTGCTGCAATCGAAGCCATTGTAGTGCCTGAGGTGGAGGCCTCATAGCTATCCTCAGTGCCCCAGGCCAGCTTTACTCCAATGGAGCCTTGGCTGCGGAATGGGAAGAGAGAGGTAGAGAGAAAGGAGAAGGGAAAGGGTGGAGAAGCAGATGGGCACTTCTCCTGTGTGCCCTGGCTGGGAATTGAACCCAAGACTTTCACACACTGGGCTGATGCTCTGTCGCTGAGTTAAACGACCAGGGTAGGAAATTCTTATGAGTAGTGGTTTTGCACTCTATTCATTAGTTTTTTATAGGCTAGTACACCATACAAAATTATTTTAATAGTTTGTAAATTTATGACAATATCTACTGCTTGTTTCTGGAAATAAAAATGTATCAAATGCATTGTTTATACGGAGATCACTATGACTCTGTTTCTTGTCAATGAGCGTTGAAAAGTAAAGTCTGCCCTTTGCATTATCTTCACATATTTATCCTCTGAATACCTTTTACACATGTAATTGTCTTTAGAATTTGCCACAACTCTAATGCATAACTCTAAAAAAAAAAATCGTTTGCGGTATTTGTCAAATTATTATGATACTTAAATGGAATTTAGAGAAAGTAGTCAGGTAACCAACCATGTGGGGAGAGTGTTACCTGACTCTGCCAAGCATTTTATAAACCTTTGTCAATGGTTCTTGTGTCGAGTGGAGAGGGAGCTACTAAAACTGGGAAGTTAATGAAGTACCTTTCCACCTCAAAACAATTGTTGAAATAACCTTTTCACAGATTATAAAATATCTGGGAATTTGTATTCTTTTTTTTTTTCTTGTATTTTTCTGAAGCTGGAAATGGGGAGAGACAGACAGACCCCCGCATGTGCCCGACCGGGATCCACCCGGCACACCCACCAGGGGCCACGCTCTGCCCACCATGGGGCGATGCTCTGCCCCTCTGGGGCGTCGCTCTGTTGCAAGCAGAGCCACTCTAGCGCCTGGGGCAGAGGCCAAGGAGCCATCCCCAGTGCCCGGGCCATCTTTGCTCCAATGGAGCCTTGGCTGCAGGAGGGGAAGAGAGAGACAGAGAGGAAGGAGGGGGGGGGGGGTGGAGAAGCAAATGGGCGCTTCTCCTATGTGCCCTGGCCGGGAATCTAACCAGGGTCCCCCACACACCAGGCCGACGCTCTACCGCTGAGCAACCGGCCAGGGCCTGGGAATTTGTATTCTTATAGAACTATTTCCATATAATCAGAAATAGAGAATTCATTTCTAACAAATCGAAAATTCAGTAATTAAGTTAATTATCTAATACAGAACACGTCACAGCAGTCTAAGATGAAGTTACAGGCAATGCTTCTACAACAACCATCTGCTAGTTTCAGGTACTGTATGATAAAGAGAAAATTCATTCGTTTTGAAAATTTCCTTTGGTTCTCACATGATAAAGGACAAAAATGAACAAGAACTGTATTTTTCCCCTTTTCACTATAAGTGTTTTCAGTGCTTCTAAGAATTAAGTAACAGTAAAAGTAGATAAAACTAGAAATTTAGTAAATTTTATGTTCAGAAAAATTCCATTTATCTGAGCAGTAATTTTCAACCATTTTTATCTCATGGCACACATAAACAAATTACTAAACTTCTGCAATACCCCAGAAATATATTATGTTTTTCGCTGACTTGACAAAAAGCAGGTTTAATTGTGACTCACTGACATGAATGTCTACTATTGAGTTGGCTGTTGTCACTGTTTCTTTGATAATATAAGGAAAAAGAGGTCAGTGCCCCTGACTAAATACTCAGGTATCGCACACTTTAAAACATTTTGTAACACACCAGTTGAAAATTGCTGATCTAGAGGTTAAACGGAATAAGAAAAAAATAAATAAATAAATTGAAAGCTCGCCAAGTAGAATGGCTTATGCAAATAAAAAAGAATAATATAAAGCTTTAACTTTTCTTATTGCAAAGACTGAGTTCAGCTGCCAAAACTATTTCATTTATCCGGTGAGAGACAGAGGAGCTAAAATATAAAGGACCATAGATTTAATATTACCAGGTTTTTGCTATTGTTTATTTTTAGTTAGAGTTAAAAATCCAGTTGCTTAGATTTCTTGTTTTTTTGTTTGTTTGTTTGTTTTTGTATTCCTCTGAAGCTGGAAACGGGGAGAGACAGTCAGACAGACTCTCACATGCGCCCGACCGGGATCCACCCGGCACGCCCACCAGGGGCGATGCTCTGCCCACCAGGGGGTGATGCTCTGCCCCTCCGTGGCTTCACTTTGCCACGACCAGAGCCACTCTAGCGCCTGGGGCAGAGGCCAAGGAGCCATCCCCAGCGCCCGGGCCAACTTTTGCTCCAATGGAGCCTTGGCTGCGGGAGGGGAAGAGAGAGACAGAGAGGAAGGAGAGGGGGAGGAGTGGAGAAGCAGGTGGGCGCTTCTCCTGTGTGCCCTGGCCGGGAATCGAACCTGGGACTTCTGCACGCCAGGCCGATGCTCTACCACTGAGCCAACCGGCCAGGGCAGATTTGTTGTTAATAAGTTGAAAAGCTTGATATTTTGTTTTTTTCTCATAATTTTGAATGAGAAATGAGAATTTAAATAACATGGATTATTGAATTTAATATACGTGTTCTATATTTAATCAGGATCACGCCACCACATACAAAATCATGATCCTTATTATGAGGAAAAACAAATTCCTCCTAACAGTAATCTTCTAACGTTCTATCTACTAACAAGGATATAAAGCATAACTAAAAAGGGAATTAAACAGTTTTAGGTGTTTTCATTCATTTAAAACAAACATTTTTCCTTATTACTGTCCATTTCACCAGGTAAATTCTAACATCTCTAAATTATAGTTCATGAAAGATTAGAACATGTGACATTAATCTTCACTATCAACTCAATTGTACCATTGCCTAAATATATAAAAAAATAAATATAGATACAGTATTTTTAAATAAAAGAATTCCAAAAATATTGTACAATAATTTACAATGTTGGTGAGTTATCCTCTGATTTATGGAACAGTCTAGAGCAAAAGTTTCAAAGCTAAATTACAGTTAAGAGCAATAATGTTCAATTGTAATGTCCATTGCAGCTGTTCAATCAAACAGTGATTAAATAATAGAACTCTACAACTAGTGAATACTTCAGTTAGGGAGATATTTAGAAAACAGAATTTGAGCTGAGCAAGTTATATAATGTGGTGTTCAGAGAAAAATACTAAACTATGTTATCAAGTTTATCAACAAGTAACAGATGTTTATGTTTCAACATATGTTTGTGGTCAGGTTTGTAAAATTGCCTTTTCAAAAAGTAATAAAATACTGGGTTCTATAAAGAAAAAATGGAAACCTGAAAACATTTGCTATCATACAATTGTGTTGTAATCATCATTAACTTTAATAGTATTTTGAATTATCTAGCTGCTTCAGAAATTATTATTTCTAGTATTTGAAATTATACTATGAGGACAATAAAGGGATGGCAAACTGGATTGAGAATCTGTGATTTTGGGCCCTGGCCACTTGGGTCAGTGGATAGAGTGTTGGCCATGTGTGGATGTCCCATGTTTGATCCCTGGTCAGGGCACACATGAGAAGCACCATCTGCTTCTCTTCCCCTTCCTCTCCCCCTTTTCTCTCTCTTTCCCTCTTGCAGCCAGTGGCTGAACTAGTTCAAATGTTGGCCCCAAACAGGGTTGCCAGGGTGATCCCGTTTGGGGTGCATGTGGGATTCTGCCTCTCCATCTCCCCTCCTCTCACTTAAAGAAGAAAAAATAATCTGTGATTTTCAGCTTGATACACAGTGTATACCTTATAGAAATGTAATCCGGTCATATTCATTTGTACCCAGTTGCATAAATGAGGATTTACGTTGGATGTTATGATACATATAGCCCAGAGTTAACTACTTGAATGAATCAAATTTATGTACAAGTACATCTGTAATCTCAGACATTAGCCATGACATTAGGATTTAGCTTTCTCTGCCTTTTGAATAGCTGAGTCTTATCATTAGCATCGTATTTACTCTTGCAATGTCCCTAAGAATCACCTATATCTCATTTTTTCCTGTAGATTCTAGCAAACAACTCTGTATTTCTGTTGGCTCAGGTTGAGTTACATGCCCATCCTACAATTACAGTGTTAAGCATGTCTGTTATTTGTTTTCTTTTTCTCCCATTATTTACTTTCAGAATTCTTATATTTTTATCTTGATGTCTTGAGAAGAGCTGTCACTATTCTCACATGTAGAAAAGTATCTTAACAGATCTTCTAAGTTTTATGGAAGGTGATAAAACTTCTCCAGAATTCTGCAAAATGGTTTTGATAAAATCAATCTGGTCTGTGCATTCAGAAACAAACAATGTTATTTTCAGCAGAAATTTGACATTTTGGATAAACAGAAGTACTTTTTCTCTTAGTATTTTAAAAATAAACAAGTGGGAAACTTGAGAAATGAAAGAGTGGAAAATACACAAAAATAAAGACAAGAAGTTTGTGAACAATTGTTCTAGAATAGGTTGACAAATGGTCCCACCCCAGTTTTATGTTACACATGAAAGTAAGTGTATATGTATGTTTATGTGTGTGTGTGTTTTACTCTTGACAATAGAGTTTTGGTTGTCTTACCAAAATCTATAATATTCTACTCTATCTTTGTATACCACTGTTTAAATAAATGGACTTGAAGTTCTTGTGTTTTGTGTTTTGATATCCTATTAACAAAATAAGAATTAAAGAATACATTGTCCATTATTAATTCAACCAAATCAATCAAGTTTTACTTGTTTCTATAGCTATTTACATCTTTACGTCTTAGTTTTTTTAGATTTTATTTGTATTTATTGACAACAAAATTTATCGCTTTTATTTTAAATATCAATATTTTCTAAGTATTTCGTTTTTTATATTTTTCTTAAGAAAGTTTTACACATTCTAAATATTCACATTTACCTTTTATTTAATATTTTAGAGATCCTTTGATGATTATATATTAAATGAGTTAGAACATATTTCAATGTTAAGGAATTTACCCAATTGCATTTATCAATTTAATAAATCAATTTTGCTTAAATCTTTCTTTCACTGATTTGACTCATCACATTCTACAAAGTTAAAGTTTCCACCAGTAATAATATCTGTCAATTTAATTTTGTTTCTTAAAAAATAACTTGGCATTATTGGATTTTTGTTTTACATGACATGTTAATTATTTCAATGTTCTGTTGAAATTATATGATAAAATACATATATTTGTAAAAGAAAATATATTATTTGGACTTTTCTATATATTTTTGAATTGAATAATTTTACATTTAAAAGGAATTATCAAGAGCTCATATGAATTTAAACACTTTTAGTAGTTTATTTCATTCTTGCTGACCCCTGAGAGTGAGTTTTATTTTTAAAAATGAAATTAGTTCCAGTTACAGTTCTATTAACTAAAATTATATTTGTTTGATAACCAATTTATGGAAATAAGAAGAACATACATTTTTATTTTTAATGTTGCCTTATACATTTTTAACATAAAAATTTTTGTTATAATCGTACTGTGAATGGTTAGGAGGCACGAGGATGTACATGAACGTTTGTACTACTCAAAGGATTTTAAATACAGTGCTAGAATGTTGTGATAAAATTACAGTGGAGAATGATTTTCTGTAGGAAACTATGGAGTTCATCAAGCATATAAAAACAAAACTAAACAGAAAAGTCAGAGTGTTCTCCAGGAATTGTATAATCTTTTAATATAATTTGAAGTTAAGTATATATCTTATTCCAACCTATCAGTGAACAGTACTTTTGGCAGGAAATTGTGAGCAAGTTTCTGGTGTACATAAATTTTAACACTGTGTTATAACAAACAGAAACAAAGAAATCAAAACGCACACAAAAAAATTATGGTTTAGCTGATTTTTCCTTCAATTACTTAATTTCAGCAAGGATATACTAATCATTATTTTTCAAAGCAATAGTGTTATTTTGAAAAGAATTAGATTACTAATTTATCTTTAAATAATCTTATTTATCAGATTTAAACATTCATTCTTTTTGTTGTTTCCTCAATATCAATTCAGAACTTTCTAGTTGTCAATGTTCTATTTGATGTAATATAAATAGAAAATTATAATGTGAAGTTCTCTCAGAAACTATGGCTTTAGATGAGAAAAATGAATTTTTATTTCATGTGAAAAATGCACTAAGATTTATAAGAACATATAAGAAATAAAGATTAGCTGTACTGCAACACCTACTATTCAAACAGATAAATGGTTTATATTTAATCAAAAATTCAGACACTCTCCCTACCAGTAGCACACCTGGTACTGTTTTCCTTTCCTCTCTCACCTCTTCCTTGACTTATTCATTAAAAATATTAAAAAATTATAACATATTACAATAATAAAAAGCATAACAATTGCCTGACCTGTGGTGGCGCAGTGGATAAAGCATTGACCTGGAAATGCTGAGGTCGCCAGTTCGAAACCCTGGGCTTGCCTGGTCAAGGCACATATGGGAGTTGATGCTTCCAGCTCCTCCCCACCTTCTCTCTCTGTCTCTCTCTTCTCTCTCTCTCCCTTTTTCTCTCCTCTCTAAAATGAATAAATAAAATTTAAAAAATTAAAGAATCAGATTTATAATTAAAAAAAAATAACAATTATGTATATTAAAAAAGAATGCCAGAATATGGGTTACTATATAATACAGCTAGTGCTCGACTTACAACCATGATTGATTGTAACAGACTGGTCGTAACACGATTTGGTCATAAGTTGAATAGGCATAAGTAAAGTACTGTGAAATGATGTTATAAAAATCTTTGTCATATTTTATCATAATTTTCTTTCATTATTGTTATATAGTCTAATTTTCTTTGTTCATTTTATGCCGTTCCTATCATCTCTACACCATTTTGTTTCTTATTTTTACATTCGTCAGGTTTAAGTAAAACACTGCATTACCAGTACAGCTGGTTTAATATTTGCAAAGACAATTTCCTCTTGGTAGACATCTTGGGAGGGGTTTGATGAAAACTATCCAAGACACAAAACACAAATTGCTGTACCAAGTCTGGAATAACAGTTGAAATGGTGTACGCAGAGATGGTAGTGCTGCCGAAAGCTGGTTCTCACTGTCGTACACCCAGCTGGGCAACACTTGCACTGCCAGACGTGGAGCAGTTGTGGCTAGCGATTGTGGTCGTAAATTCAAATGGTTGTAAATTGCATAGGTTGTAAGTCGATCAATATTTATAATACATTATCAATTTTATGGAATTGTTTTAATTCTACTGTATCTCTATTTGCTGTAAGAGATGGGAGTTTGTGGAGTTTTTAATTGAATTTTTTAAAAAGTTGAGATAATATTTATTTAATATCTAAAAGGGGTACACTTTAAATATATGAAAATAGTGGTTTTCTTTTAAAAATAACCATAGACCTTGATTTTAATTAAGGAATGCATATTTTCCAGGGATACTAAGAAATTCACAGAAGTGCAGAGATCAATACTGTTTGAAAAGCAGACTTGATAATAAATAACAAGATACAAAGCAATCCTAATTTCAAATTCCAAAACCATATGCTCTGGAGATTAGTGGTGTTTCCAGTAGATTTAGTCCAGTAAATTTTTTGTTACAGATATTTCGTGTCTGTTTCAAAACACTCTGCACAGGTAATATCAGTAACTCTGTAAATCTCTTTTCGCTTACATTGAAAGTTTGAATCTAAGCCATGTTCTCTAAGGTAAAGGGTCGGGGGCTTTATCCACTAAGCCACCTAACCCCTCTTTTCAACTACTTTTGAGTCTTGGTATTTCTTTGTGACAGAAGACACTCATAAGGAATTATGCGCTGTGCCTGAGGGTGAAGAAGTAAAAGAAAGCCCGCCTTATTAAGAATACAAGTGCTGCAGCCCCATGGGCTTTGACCTTCACAATGACACAAAGACAAAGATGAATGCAAAAGAGCTCCACAGCTGTTAAACATTGTAACAAGACAATCATTAAGACCTCTGAGGAAAGGGAAAGGGAAGCTTTATCAATACAAACAGAATGGAAACAACTTTAGTATTGGTCTGAGAGATAACTAGAGAAAACTCAAAGATAGAAAACTTTGAATGAGTGTTCAAAGAGAATACTTAGGATATGAAATATGAAATGATTGGTAACCCTGTTTCATATGTCTGCTACTGTTTGTCTCTTATAAATGGTTAAATTGCCAATTAGACTGCTTTCCTCATTTTGAAAACAGGAAATGACTATTATCCCCCAAATATAAACAAAAAGAAAGAATATTTTTCAGATTACTTTTTTAAAGTATATTCTGATTGGAAAATAAATATCCTAAGGTTTAATCACCAAAAATAAAATATGACCAAATACAGATGTTGGGCAAATGAGTTTGTAAAATTTGTATTTTTTTTACTTTGTTCACTTTTAGTGTTAAAAAATGGCACTGGGCAGTGCAAGGTATGTGATTTGTGAAATTGCAAATTACCTTCCAGCTTGGGGAGGGCCTCTGTCTTGCTAATGTGTGCTGGAGAAGAGAGAAGCCAAGATGGCAGAGAAAAAGAGAGAAGCCAGTTTTGCAGAATAAGAAGCCATGTTGGCAGAGGGGAGGGGCTTTTGTGAGGTCTGTTGAGACTGATGGAGCCTTTGATTCTAGGAGGAACTGGAGAAGATTCTCCCGGTTGTGGTACCAGACAATGTGTCAGGGCTTTCTGAGCTCCTCAGTTTTATGTCATTTAATATGATGTTAGCTGATGGTTTATCATAAATGACCTTTATTATTATGAGATGTTTTCCTTCTATACTCGTTTTGTTGAGTGTTTTAAACATAAAATGATGTTGTATTTTATCAATGCCTTTTCTGCATCTATTGATAAGATCATATGGTTTTTGTTCCTTGTTTTGTTGATATGGTGTATTACATTAACCGTTTTACATATGTTGAACCATCCTTGTGATTCTGGGATGAATCCCACTTGATCATGATGAATTATTTTTTTTAATGTGTTGTTGTATTTGATTTCCTAGTATTTTGTTTAGTATTTTAGCATCTGTATTCACTAGAGATATTGGTCTGTAGTTGGTTTTTTTTTGTATTGTCCTTGCCAGGTTTTGGTATGAGGTTATGTTGTCCTCATAAAATGTTTGGCAGTATTGCTTCTTCCTCAATTTTTTGGAAGACTTTGAGTAGAACAGGGGTCCCCAAACTACGGCCTGCGGGCCGCATGCGGCCTCCTGAGGCCCTTTATCCAGCCCCCGCTGCACTTCCGGAAGGGGCACCTCTTTCATTGGTAGTCGGTGAGAGTACGGTATGTGGTGGGGCCGCAAAGCACGGCCTCGCTCCACGTACAGTACTACTTCCGGTGACGCGGGACGCATGCATCATGGCTCTGGAAGGGCATCATATCACTTGTTACGGCTAGCAGTGACAAATATGGAACTGGACATTGACCATCTCATTAACCAAAAGCAGGCCCATAGTTCCCATTGAAATACTGGTCAGTTTGTTGATTTAAATTTACTTGTTCTTTATTTTAAATATTGTATTTGTTCCCATTTTGTTTTTTTACTTTAAAATAAGATATGTGCAGTGTGCATAAGGATTTGTTCATAGTTTTTTTTTTATAATCCGGCCCTCCAACAGTCTGAGGGACAGTGAACTGGCCCCCTGTGTAAAAAAGTTTGGGACCTCTGGAGTAGAATAAGAACCAAGTCTTCACTGAATGTTTGATAGAATTCACTAGTATAGCCATCTGGCCCAGACTTTTATTTTTGGGGAGGTTTTCGATAGTTGTTTTTATTTCCTTCCTGCTTTTGGGTCTGTTTAGGCTTTCTGCTTCTTCATGACTCAGTCTAGGAAGATAGTATTGTTCTAGAAATTTATGCATTTCTTCTAGATTGTTAAATTTGGTGGCATACAGTTTTTATTAGTATTCTACAATAATTCTTTGTATACTATGATATCTGTGTTGATTTCTCTTCTTTCATTTTGGATTTTGATTATATGAGTCTTTTCTCCCTTTTCTTTAGTGAGTCTTGCCAAGGGTTTGTCAATTTTGTTGATCTTTTCATAAAACTAACTCCTTGTATTATTAATATTTTCTATAGTTTTTTGTTCTCTATGTCATTTATTTCTGCTTTGATTTTTATTATTTCCTTTCTCCTGCTGGTTTTGGGTTGTCTTTGTTCTTCTTTTTCTAGTTCCTTAAGATGTAAAGTTAAGTGGTTTACTTGGGCTCTCTTGTTTGTTCATATAGGCCTGTAGTGATATGAACTTTCTTCTTATTACTGCTTTTGCTGCATCCCAAAGATTCTGGTATGTCGTATTATTATTGTCGTTTGTATGTATCTTTCGATCTCTGCTTTTATTTATTCTTTAATCCACTCATTTTTAAAAGTGTGTTGTTTAGTTTCCACATTTTTGCAGTTGAATTGTAGTTTTAAGGCTTTATGATCAGAGAATATGCTTGGTATAATTTCAATCTTTCTGAATTTGTTGATGTTATTTTCGTGGCCCAACATACAGTCGATTCTTGAGAATGTTCCATGTACACAAGAGAAAAATGTATGCTCTGGCACTTTGGGGCACTTTGGGATGAAATGTCCTGTAGATGTCTTTCATATCCAATTGTTTTAGTGTTTCATTTAAGGCCAATATTTTTTTATTGATTTTCTGTTTGGATAAATGATCTAAAGCCCTCAGCGGTGTGTTGAGGTTTCCAAGTATGATTGTAGTTTTGTCGGGGTTTTTTTTAGGTCAGTCAGTAGCTGTCTTATACATTTTGGTGCTCCTTGGTTTGGTGCATATATATTAAAAAGTGTTATGTCTTCTTGATTCAATGTTTCCTTTATCATTATGAAATGACCGATTTTGTCTCTGATTACCTTTGCCATCTTGTAGTCAGCATTGTTAGATATAAGTATTGCTACACCTGCTTTTTTTTTTTTTTTTTTTCTTTTTTCTTTTTTTTTTTTCATTTTTCTGAAGCTGGAAACGGGGAGAGACAGTCAGACAGACTCCCGCATGCGCCCGACCGGGATCCACCCGGCACGCCCACCATGGGGCGACGCTCTGCCCACCAGGGGGCGATGCTCTGCCCATCCTGGGCGCCGCCATGTTGCGACCAGAGCCACTCTAGCGCCTGGGGCAGAGGCCACAGAGCCATCCCCAGCGCCCGGGCCATCTTTGCTCCAATGGAGCCTTGGCTGCGGGAGGGGAAGAGAGAGACAGAGAGGAAAGTGCGGCGGAGGGGTGGAGAAGCAAATGGGCGCTTCTCCTGTGTGCCCTGGCCGGGAATCGAACCCGGGTCCTCCGCACGCTAGGCCGACGCTCTACACCTGCTTTTTTGGGATGTTATTTGCTTGAAGTATTGTTTTCAAACCTTTCACTTTGAATTTGTTATTATTCTTGTAGCTTAGATGTGTTTCTTGTAGGCAGCATGCAGTTGGATTTTCTTTTTAAATCCATTCTTCTCCTCTGTGTCTTTTTATTGGTGAGTTCAATTCATTTATATCTAGTGTATTTATTGACACTTAAGGGTTTCCTATTGCCATTTTATATATTGCTTTCTGATAGTTTTGTATCTTGTTTGGTTATTCTCTTTTGTGTTTCTATCATTTGTTTTTGTTTGGTTGTAATCCATACTTCTTTCCTCTGTTACTTCTTTTTTCAAGCCATGTTTTTCTGTGGTGGTTTTTTCAAGGGTGGTTACCATTAAGTAATGGAAAGGATACATATCATATTCATTGCAGTACATTATCTCATGAGTGCTTCTGCACTGCATCCTCCTTTGCTAGTGTTAATCTTTGTCCTCTCTCCTTTTTTGTTTTTGTTGTCACAGATTAATCTTGTTTCTATTGAGATCTTCATGGAGCTTTTACTTGTAGTTTTGTTTTGTTTTGTTCTGTTTTTTTGTATCTGGTCAGAAAACTCCCTTTAGTATTTCCTGATGTGGTGGTTTTCTGGTGATAAATTCCCTTATCTTTTCTGTATCTGTGAATGATTTTATTTCTCCTTTGTATTTGAAGGATAACTTTGATGGCTGAAAGTTCCTCTCTTTCAGAACTTTAAATATTGGGGTCCACTCTCTTCTAGCTCATAGAGTTTCTGCTGAGAAATCTGATGATAATCTAATGGGCCTTCCTTTTTATGTTATATTCTTTTTTTCCCTGGCTGCCTTGAGAATTTTTTCTTTGTCATTAGTTTGTGCTAATTTCATTATGATGTGCCTTGGCGTAAATTTGTTAGGGTTAAGATAACTCAGTGTTCTGTTTTCTTTTTGGATTCAAGGCTTTAATTCTTTCCATTGGCTTGGGAAGTTCTCATTTATTATTTGTTTGAATATGTTCCATTTTCTCTCTCTTCTCCTTCTGATATACTCATTATTCTTATGTTGCTCTTTCTGATGGAGTGTGACAATTCCTGTAGGGCTTTCTCATTTTTTTTTTAATTCATGAGTTTCTCTCCTCTTCTCGCTGTAGTACCTGTAGTTGTCTGTCTTCTATGTCATTAATTCTCCTCTCTATTTGGTCTGTTCTATTGTCTAAGATTGTTGCCTTGTTTTTCAGTTCATGAATTGAGGTTTTCATCTCTGTTTGATTCACTTTCATAGTTTAAATTTCCTTGGTGATGTATTCTTTCTGTTAGTTGAATTGTTTTTTGAGCTCCCTAATTAGCCTTTCTGTGCTTTCTTGTATATCCCTGAGTATTTTTAGAACTTCAATTTTAAATTCTCTCTCAGTAAGATTTCCAAGCTATTAAAACTTTTTTCTGTAGATTTTTCCTCATCTATCCGAGCTACATTTCTGTCTTTTGTAACCATGATATTTGATTTCTTTTTCCTTAGTGTCATTTGAGAGTGGTATTGTTAATAACATTAATAAGAGTTGATAAAAAAATTATTGAGAAAATGCAGTGAAACCCTGAAAATTCTGATGTGCTAAGTGGAACAAAAATATGTAGAATGAAAGGCCTGAGTTTGGGAAAGTGACAAAGAGGCAAAAAACGAGGCAAGAACCCACAAAATGCCACAAGGAAGAAATTTGGATTAAGAATAAAATAATTTGTTTGTAAATGATGGTTTAATGAGAGAAATAATGTAAGAGAAGAGAAGGAAAAAAGAAAAAATACAGAGAAAAATAACAATTCTATTTTATTAAGTGGAACATAAACTACATAGAATGGAGAACCAGAGTTGGGGGAAATGCTAAAGAGATAAAAAGCAAAGTAAACAGCACACAAAATGCCACACAAAAAATTTGAATCTAGAATAAAATAATTTGTGGGTGAGATTCGAATGAGAGAACAGGTGAAAGAGAAAAGAAGAAACAAAAAGAAAGAGAGAGAGAGAGAGAGAAAACAAATTGAGTTTTTTTGCGGGGGAATGTAACACTCATAGAGAAAAAAAAATAGAAAATGTAACACCTATGGTAATGAAGTTCAAAATGAAAAGAAAAGAATAAAACAGAAAGAGAATAAAATGACCAAGGTGGAAGAAAAAAAAAAGAAAAAAGGGGCCTTGGCCGGTTGGCTCAGTGGTAGAGCGTTGGCCTGGCATGCAGAAGTCCCGGGTTCAATTCCCGGCCAGGGCACACAGGCGAAGCGCCCATCTGCTTCTCCACCCCTCCTCTTCTCCTTCCTCTCTGTCGCTTTCTTCCCCTCCTGCAGCCGAGGCTCCATTGGAGCAAAAGTTGACCTGGGCACTGAAGATGGTTCCATGGTCTTGCCTCAGGCACTATAATGGCTCTGGTCACGACAGAGTGATGCCCCAGATGGGCAGAGCATTGCTCCCTGGTGGGCGTGCCAGGTGGATCCCAGTTGGGCACATGCAGGAGTCTGTCTGACTGCCTCCCCATTTCCAACTTCAGAAAAATATGAAAATAAAATAAAATAAAATAGAAAAAAAAAGATAAAAAATATAAGAAAAAAATGAAAAAAGTTATAAAGACTAGATTTTTCCTGGTTTTGAGAGGTTATCTTCCTCCTTTTTTCTTTCTTTTCTCTCTTTTTGACCAGTGACACTGTACCCCAGGTTCTGCCACTGTGGCACTCTTAGGCAGAGATTTGCAGTTGATGGGTCCCTATGGCGATCACATAAACTAGGGTTCAGTCCCATTGGTAAGCAGGGCTTGTTAGCATTTGCATGCTTCAACAATGGGAGAGTCCGTTTTCCCTGAGCCTTTCCCCAAATCTCTCCTTCCTGAACCAGCAGCCGGGGGATCTAGCTTTTCACTGCCTGGAGAGCAAGAGGCTCTAAGAGCTGCCAAATCCCCCTTCTATCCCCACTCAAAATAGCGTTCTGAGTAAGGCTTTGCCAACCACAACCACCAGCATAATCAGGGAGGGCTGGGAGCTGATTGCTCTCCAGGTGTCTTTCTATGAGCCTCCAGGTATGTCTACTATGCCTCAGTGCTCTGCGACTCTACTCTCCCCAGGCTTTTTACACTTTGTCACCTGCATTGGCTGGCAGGAAGATGCCCCAGTCACTGCCTGCAGAGCAAGAGGTCCTAAAAGCTGTCAAGTCCCTCCTCCAGGTTCGTTCAAAGCACAGCTCTGTGTATGAAAGCTTTGTTAACCAGAGCCACCCGCTCAAGCAGGCAGGGGAGTGAGCTGATTTCTGGTTCTAGTTAAATTTGCCTCAGCGCTCTGCAGGTCTGCTCTTCACAGGCTTCTGCCTTGTTGGGAAGCCTACAGCACAGCCCAACCAACTTCCACAGTGTTCTCTGAGGTCTGTTCTGTGGGATTATACTTTTTAACCTATATCAGCTGGCTTCAAGTTGCCTCGACCACTGCCTGCAGAGTAAGAGGCCCTGAGAACTATCAAGTCCCTCCTCTGGGTCCACTTAAATCGCAGGGCTGGGAAGGAATGCTTTGTCAGCCAGAGCCACCAGCATAAACCCGCCAGGCAGTGAGCAGACTGTGGATTAGGCTCCTTTCAGCACTCTGCAGGTCTGCTTTCCAGAGGCTGTCTGGGCACCCTTTCCCCCACCACTTTTGCAGTCTGTTTCCCGGGAATGTGCTTTGATCACCTGTAAGGCTTGCGGAGGTGCTGCACTCCTAGGGAAGCCAGCTCTCTGTGCACTTCCCACATGCTTCTGTTTGGGGCACCGGGATTATACAGAGACTCTGGTCACAGCCCACGCAGAGGGCCACTGCTGACTGTCTCCGAGCCAGCCTCTCTGTCCTGGAATGCAGGCTCCTATGCCCGAAGCGCTAGGTGGATCCACTGTCACACTGCCCATGCTCGCTGACCGGGAGACCGGGAGTAAACAAGGCAACTGCTCGCCCACGTATGCTGGAGTCTGCCACTGGAGTTAGCTCCACATGGGCTGAATCATGGGCATACTCTCTCCTTGGCTTGAATGTCTCTGCCCTAAGACCAGCTTCGTCCTCGCCCCTAGCCCTCCCTTCTTCTCAGATCTAAGTGAAAGCAGCCCTGGCTCAGATCAGTGAGGAAAGCGGAATACTCCATTTTTCATCTTATTTCCTTCAGAGTGGATTATATATTCAGACACCTTTACACCCAATCATACCTTTGTTTGATGTATGTGTATTTCAGATGCTCCTGTGATTGTTTTTTTGTCTCTCGATGTTGAATTTGTTGAAATTTCAAGGAGAGGTCTTGGGAGCATTCCTCATGACGCCATTCCTCTGATGTCACCTCCATATTTCTGTCTTAAGTTTTATTAATGAGTTACACTAGACCAATATCATCATTAGTAGAGAGTTGTCTCTTTTGTTCTGTTTTCTCAGTATTTAACAAAGCATCTTGGCTTGTGTCTTGTGCACATTTTGATGCAAAGTGGTTTAATTCTTTCAAATTTCAAGAAGGAGACAGCACTGAAAAGCCCACTGCAACCATTACATTTCAAGCTGTCAGAGTAATCAAAAACAACATCCAATTAAAATTGTTTGTCGTAGTATCTCAAAGATCTATATGTCAGACATAAACAATAAATAAATTTAAGCCATCAAAATAAGATGAGTTATTCCAGAAAAAATAACAAATAACTGGACTTAATTTAAATTAATATAGTTTTTTTAATCATATATATTTTTAATATGAAATTTCTTAAAACCAAAAATGATTCTTAATTTTCTATATTTTAAATTAAAATTTTAATATATTTACATTTAAAATATTTTTTAACTTTATCATCATTTGTTAATGATATTTTTAATTTTTTAAATCATACTCATAACAAAGAGGGATTAATTTTGTATAGTGTTCCTGGTCAGAATTCATGATTGTGAGGTTGGTTGACAATGGGGGAATGTCAGGTGAGGAACCAGGCCTGGGAACTTTAGCTGGAATTGCCCACACCCATGCACGCCAAAAAGAAATGGCCCAGAGTACTTTGAAAAGGAACAACTGTCTGTCAGCCAATAAAATTTCAGGACGTCATATCAATTTGCCTTCACCCTACCGACCTCCAAACAGAAGAATCTGTGTGACTTCTCTGGCCCGTTTTGTGGACCAGAGAACCTTGTCTGGGAGGCGTTCTACTAAATAAAGCTTTTGCTGTTCCACACTTTGTGGCTACACCCTTCTTTCTTCCTCGGCGGGAAAAATACCTTATATTTGGTGCCGAAACCCAGGAGAAGCATGAAGCCCACTGGGGCCACTCCTCTCCCCTTTCCTTCCGAGGAAAAACAGGATCTCTAACCTCCCACCCATTTCAGCACACGGTACAGTAAGTCCTCTGCCTCCAGCTTCCCCTTAGTTCTTTCCGCCAAAACTCCCTGTTCATAATCACAGCTGTGCCAGGGACCCCTTATCCGTTCCGAGTGCGTGTGTGCCTGTGGAGACGTCCCAGACACTCCCACTCTACCTAACAGTCCGGTGGCCAGAGCTTGAGTTGTGGGATGTTAATTCTTATGTCTGATTACTCCAAGGGCTGAGGGTGACCATAGAGGCACAGGAATCTAAAAACCTGACTAAAATCACTCCTGGAGTGCCTTATCTGGAACCTCTCCCTCCCTAAAGAAGAAGAAACTTCTTTAACATGGCTGGGCCACAGAACCCACTGGATAACAAGACCAGGTGGCCTCCTGAAGGTACATTCAATTTTAACACCTTCACCAATTTAACTATTGCCAAAGAACTGGGAAATGGTTGGAGATCCCTTACATCTAGGGCTTCTAGTATTTGTGCTCCTGTCCGAATCTCTGTGCTGCCTGCTCCATGGTGCAGGCCGTTTTTGGCCAGAGAAACCTCAGCTAAACACTCCACTCCAGATCTTTCCTCCTTTGCCGACTCTGCTGAGGAACTCTATCCCCTCCTGCACAACTCCCTCCATCCTATAAGATCCCTCCCCTTCCTTCACTGAATCCTGTTTCTCATCCACCTGCAAATACTAGTCTCTCTCTCTCCTCCCCAGTCAGTGCTCACACCAGAACCCACTCCAGGCCACAAGAAGGAACCAACCTCCTATGCCCTGTCCGCGAGGTGGCCGGAACAGAGGAGTTGTAAGGGTTCATGTCCCCTTCTCCCTCTCTGATCTGTCTGCAATCAAAAAGTGTTTAGGCTGCTACTCTTCCAATCCTACCACCTATACCAAGAAATTCACATATCTCACTCAGGTATATGACCTCACTTGGCATGATCTCTGTGTTAATTTTTCTACCCTTACCTTGACGAACGGGAACAGATATGGACGATGGCACAGGGTCATGCAGATAAGGTCCACCTCTCAAACCGTCAAATGCCAACAGGCCCAGAGGCAGACCCTGACAAGGGGCCCCAACTGGAATTACCAAAAGGAACAAACAAGTAGGAGACGATGAGACCAAATGATTGAATGTCTTATAGCTGGCATGCAGGATGCAGCACAAAAGGTAGTTAACAATGAGAAATTAAGGGAGCTTACTCAAAGACCCGAGGAAAATCTGGCTCTCTTCTTAAATCGCCTCACTGACACTATGGTCCTCCACACTCATTTAGACCCTACCTCCAAAGCCAGGGCCACTGTATTAGCTACTCACTTTATTTCCCAATTGGCCCCGAACATTCAGAGGAAACTTAAAAAGGCAAAAGAGGGCCCCCAAACCCTTATCCGAGACCTGATAAACATGACATTTAAAGTTTTTCATGGTCGTGCCTAGTAGAAAAAGGCTGAGGCTGTTCACCAGGCCTGCATGCAGCAAAAGGTGATGCTCTAAACCCAGGCTCTTGTGGCAGCCCTGATGCTGGCAGAACAACAGGGGCAAGGCATAGGAGATGCCCGATCCAAGTCTGGGCCGCAAAGAGGAATCCCCACCAGGAGCTTGCTTTCTTTAAATGTGGCAAGGAGGGTCACTGGTCCCAGCAGTGCCCCTGCCCGAGGCCACACACTAAGCCCTGCCCTGACTGCAAGCAGCCCGATCATTGGCAGAGCAATTGCCCACTTTGGGTGACAGGCTCTTCCTCTGCACCTCCATGCAGAGGACAAGCCACCCAAATGGGAGGGCAAGCCAGCCAGGCAGGCCCATCACTTGAACTCCTAGGCCTCATGGATGACTGATGCAGCCCGAACTCAAAGACTCCCATCACCCTCGCCAAGCCCAGGGTAGTGGGTAAGTCCATCTCATTTCTCGTGGAAACAGAGGCTACCTTCTCTGTTTTGCCATCACACTCTGGACCTCTAATTCCCTCACAGGTCTCGGTTATGGGAGTTAATGGGACCCCTTCTTTTCACCTTCGCACACCACTCCTGACATGCAGTTTGGACAGAATCCCCTTTTTCAAACTCCTTTAGATTATTTTTTTTCTGGATCTAACAGGTTTCTTTAGATACTGGATTTCCAATTTTGCTCTCTTAGTCAAACCCCCCTCCTCTTGCCACCTACCTCGCCTTTCTGTCTTTACTTCACCATCTTCTCAGGGAACACATGGACTGGACCCTTCCATCCATAGGGGGTACAGATGAAGCACACCCAGTGGTCCCCCTCCAGCCAGGAGACAGGGTTCTCAGTGAGCTCCAACCAGGATCTCTACAGCCCAGATGGATGAGACCCCATATGGTAATATTGACTACTCCTACTGCAGCCAAGCTCCTAGAGCAAACACCTTGGTATCATGTCTCTCACCTCAAACTTGACCCCATGCAGGACTGCTAGAAGTTGGAACCACTGGGTCCCACCTGTCTCCAGTTCACCAAAAGTTTGGGCCCTGCAGATCCTTCTATTGCTCCTGTCCCTCCCACCGGGAACCTGCCACCACAGTGAGTTAAAGTGGGAAACAATGCTGTTCCATGAGACTGGCCTGATGGAAGAAAAACATTAGTGTCCTCAACCATCTGCAAGAGAAACTATGCAAGAATCTCTCCTCCTACAATCCGCTTAACTCCTGATGGCAGCCACCCATCCTCACCTGGGTTGCCCCTATCCTAGGTCCTCTTCTAATTATCAGCATATTACTCATATTTGCTCCTCTTTTTAAAATTCTTTCAGGACCACATCAATGAGGTTTCTCAAGTCATGTTCCTACACCCATATATGCGACTCCCTTCAAAGCCACCACCTTTTACCTCTCTTTCCAATGAAGCCCCTAATCAGTAGGAAGTAACCAGATGAATTGGGGCACCCCTATCTAAAAGAAAAGGTCGGAATGTGAGGTCGGTTGTCAATGGGGGAAGGTCACGTGAGGAACCAGTTCCAGGAACTTTGGCTGGAACCGCCCACACCCATGCCAGTCAAAAAGAAACGACCCAGACCCAGAGTTCTTTGAAAAGGAACGACTGTCTGTCAGCCAATAAAATTTCACTATGGGCCCTGGCCGTTTGGCTCAGCGGTAGAGCATCGGCCTGGCGTGCGGGGGACCTGGGTTCGATTCCCGGCCAAGGCACATAGGGGGGGCGTCCATTTGCTTCTCCACCCCCCCTCCTTCCTCTCTGTCTCTCTCTTCCCCTCCCGCAGCCGGGGCTCCATTGGAGCAGAGATGGCCCGGGTACTGGGGATGGCTCCTTGACCTCTGCCCCGGGCGCTGGAGTGGCTCTGGTCACGGCAGAGCATCGCCCCCTGGTGGGCAGAGCGTCGCCCCTGGTGGGCGTGCCGGGTGGATCCCAGTCGGGCGCATGCGAGAGTCTGTCTGACTGTCTCTCCCAGTTTCCAGCTTCAGAAAAATACAAAAAAAAAAAAATTTCACTATGTCATATGAACTCGCCTTCCCCATACCAACCCTATGAATTAACCCCAAACAGGAGAAGCTGTGCGACTTCTCTGGCCCGTTATGCGGACCAGAGAACCTTGTCAGGGATGCACTCTACTAAATAAAGCTTTTGCTGTTCCACACTTTGTGGCTACACCCTTCTTTCTTCCTCGGCAGAGAAAATACCTTCCAATGATCATTTTTATTGCCTTAATATATATTAATTTTCTGTCATAAGTACAACAGCTTTATATCTGTAAATTTAAAAAGTATACATTATTGCCGAGAATTTTAAATACAAATTTTTTAAAACTCCTTTTTAAATTTGTCCAAATGCATTCTTTTTTCTGTTTACTCTTTAGATGACATAAGAAATGGGTGGATAGTCCTTCACACTTACCATAAAATTGCTCAAAATGTAGTTTTTTTTTAAAAAATAGAAGTAGTTGTTACATAGAAGTGTTAATCTAGAATAAACATTAGTAATAAGCACTGCATGTAGATATATTTTCTTGTACTTTGTCAGTCTTCTACTATTCTACATCAAAGGTGAATTTGTTACAATCTATGAGTTGTGTAGAATGATGAATCCATAATATTGCTCCACAACATTTGTATCTCTATATGGTCAGTATTTCTTACACTCCCCTTGAGGAAGAAAGGGTAGGCCCCCTTGGCTTAGAAGGAAGAAACAAAAAGAATGCAAAAAAAAAAAAAAAAAAGAGCCTGCAGGGGCAACTGAGTCAGCCAATTATAGATGAACTACTTCCTATTGTTCTCTGAAAGGTTGCCTAGAGCTAATTGGAAAACAAAGCAAGAAAGAGAGGACTTGTAAATAGCTGAGACCAGTGGTCCAGAAACGCTTTCCCCTTAGATTGCCCCACTGACACTCACCCTCCCCTCCCGGAGTCATAAGGATGGTTTATACCTCTAGACAACAGGATCAAGAGCCTCTTTCATGAACACATGTATTCAGTAAAAGGTATATAAGATGTAAGAGATCAAACTTCAGGGAGCTTGTGAAATGTTGCCTCTTTTTGGAGGTCACACGGTTTTGCTGATAATAAATCCTACTTCCTTCATCAAGTTGTCAAGGCAACTTTGTCCACCTTGATTCCTGCTATACTCTTAAATGCCAGATAAAACATAATGTGCAAAGAGAACTATCAGATTTTGGGAGAAATGGTTCTCAAACTTTAGGTTGAACTTAGATTTACCTGAATGAACATAGATTTCTCGCTGAGTTTCGTCCCCAGGATTTACATCTCAGCTGTATCTGGAGGGGGGCTGTTGGGCAGATAAAATGTATTATGCTCACTTTGTTAAAGATGACACTAGGAGGCCGTCGCCCAGGTGATATTAATGTGAGTTGGGGGTGGGCTAAAGGCAGGCAGAATCCTTGTAGCCTGGGGCTTGGTTTTAGGATTAAGCCTTTCCTACCCTCTTTGATGTGGGGTGGTACAATCCAATCATGCCTCAGAAAGTGACTTTGTATTAGAGACTTCCCTATTATGTATATTGGATTAAGGGTTTGGATTTCTACACTATAAAATGGAGGCAGAACGGGACTTGGCTCTTGGTTCCTGAGGTTAGCATGAGAGAGCAGAGAGAGTAGAGCCAGCAGCGGAAGGAGGCCACGTGGAGGAGGCCAGGAAAAGCAGCCAAGATGGCGGAGTGCTGAGTGAGATGCCAGTTTGTGTAGAGTTTGTATCTGGGATAAGGAAGGAGATGGGGAACTGAGGAAAAGAAGGCTGGTGAGCTAGAAACCTTTGATTCTAGGAAACTCGGATAAGTCAGTGGCTTTGTGAGCACTGAGTGTGACTGGGTTTTGGAGCCCAGTGTGTATTTTTACTTGCCCGCCGGGTGCAAGGTAGGATTAAAGGCTATGGCCCATCAGTTTTTGGCTCCATGGTTTCTTTACTGACTGTCCGAATCCAATGCGAACCTGCATGGGCCGGGCTGCTGTGATAGTGGCCCTGGCCCTGCCTACTGGCTTTACAGGGGCTCAATAAGTTGCCTTTCTCAAAAATTCTTAGCCATGTTAATATCATCAGTAAGCAGATCTCACTTTAAAAATCACTGCCTTTAGAAATTTCTGTTTTTAACAAATTCTCAGGTAATTCTGGTGATTAACCAAGATTAAGAAGCACTTTTATTTATAGTATTGTTGGGCAGATAAAATATATTATGCTCACTTTGTTAAAGATGGCGCTGCCCACGAGGAGGCCATCGCCCAGGTAATATTAATGTGTGTTGGAGGCAGGCTGTGGGCAGGCAGAATCCCTGTAGCCTGGGGCTTGGTTTTGGGATTAAGCCTTTCCCACCCATTTTGATGTGGGGTGGTACAATCCAATCATGTCTCTGATAAGTGACTTTGTATTAGAGACTTCCCTATTTTGTATATTGGATTAAAGGTTTTGAATCTAAACTATAAAATGGGGGCAGAACGGGAGCTTGCTTTCTTGGTTCCTGAGATTAGCATTAGAGAGCAGAGCAGAGAAAGGCCACGTGGAGAAGCAGCCAATATGGCGGAGTGTTGAGTGAGAAGTCAGTTTGTGCAGAGTTTGTGCAGGGAGAAGGAAGGAGATGGGGAACAGAGGTGAATAAGTCTGGTGAGCTAGAAACCTTTGATTCTAGGAAACTCGGATAAGTCAGTAGCTTTGTGAGCACTAAATGTGAGTGGGTTTTGGAACCCAGTGTGTGTTTTTACTTGCCCACCAGGTGCAAGCTAGGATTAAAGGTAATGGCCCATCAGTTTTTGGCTCCGTTGTTTCTTTAAGGACTGTTCGAATCCAATGCGAACCTGCATGGGCCGGGCTGCTCTGATGGTGGCCGTGGCTACTGGCTTTACAAGTATATAATTTTTTCCCAAGCTTTTACATGTGCTACTACCTCAGTCTATCCTTCTTAAAGGGCCGGTGGCCACCATGGCCAGGTAGGTTCTAACAGAATTCAGGCAGATGGTAAAGAAACTGAGGAGCAGGAAAATGGTGGAACATTCAGTTTATGAAAGTTTCACAATGGCGGACGAGCAAACAGGCAGGGAAGGCCGCTCCCCTTTCTCTCAGGGCTCCCAAGGCTCGAGGTGCTTTCCAGTTCTACACCCTGGACTCATTCTCTGTACTCACCATCATGAATTCTAGGTCCCCACCAGCCTCAACATGGCTCCCAAATCCCTCAGCACCCTTTCTCTGCACTCCCAGCAAAACAGGCTGGGAGAAAAAAAACTCTTTTTAACAAACAATAGCAAACAACAGCCCCTCCCAAGCAGGAAGGCAATCCACAATTTGCAACCTACCACCCGGAGAGCAAGCACCCACAGCCCTTCACAGACTATATACACATGATGCTGCCCCAATACAAGCGAACAAATCTAAAAAAAAATATTTGTTTATCTAACAATACCTGTTCAGCAAATAAGATTTAACAAAGTTTATTTTTTAGTTTCCTCGCTTATATTTTGCATTAGCCTGGGCAGTGCCCTGTGTGTGCAGTCTGTAAAAGGCTGTGGTGCTTGCTCTCAGGTGGCAGGTTGCAAATTGCAGATTACCTTCCTGCTTGGGAGGAGCCATCATATTGCTAATATATTCTGGGAAAGAGGTTTTTGTTGCCTCAGTCTGTTTTGCTAAGAGAGCAGAAGTAGTGCAGTTGTGGAACAAGAGCTCAGGGGCTTCGGGAGCTCTGCTGAGGTTGGTGGGGGCCTTTAATTCCAGGAGAAACTGGAGAAGACTTTCTGGGTTGTGGAACCAGATAATGCATCAGGGCTTTGGGAGCTCTGAAAGAGAGAGAAGCAGTCTTCCCTGCCTCTTTGCTCATCCACCAATTTGAGACTTCGATAAATTAAATGCTCCCTTTTTGGTCAAATAAGTTTTTAAATATGATATGTTTGCTTGCTTATAGTTTGCATTGGGTGTGGGGGACAGGCTGTAAGTAGGCAGGGTGGTTATAGCCTAACACTTAGTTTTAAGACTAAGCTTATCCCCACACCCTTGACTGATTGCATGATGTGGGGTGGTGCACTTTCATGAGGAATCCCATTATGCCTCAGATAGGTGACTTTGTATTAGAGACTTCCTTGTTTGTATATTGGATTAAAGGTTTTAATTTCTACACTATAAAGTGGAGCAGACCAGGAGCTTGCTCTTTTGGTTCCTGAGATTAGCATTAGAGGAGAGAGCAGAGAAAGGC
Source organism: Saccopteryx leptura (assembly GCF_036850995.1). Taxonomy (NCBI): domain Eukaryota; kingdom Metazoa; phylum Chordata; class Mammalia; order Chiroptera; family Emballonuridae; genus Saccopteryx; species Saccopteryx leptura. The sequence goes on from NC_089510.1 coordinate 18,223,698, forward strand.
CATGTGTAGGAGAGGAGAGGCAGCCAAGATGGCAGAGTGCTGAAGGAGAAGCCAGTTAGTGTAGAGTTTGTGCAGAGAGAAGGAGATGGGGAACAGAGGTGAATAAGGCTGGTGAGCTAGAAACCTTTGATTCTAGGAAACTCAGATAAGTCAGTGGCTTTGGGAGCCCTGAATGGAAAGGAAAGTGTTTTGCCACTGTGTGTATTACTTGCCCGCCGGGTGCAACCTAAGATTAAAGCTGATTGCCCACCAGTTTTTGGCTCCATTGTTTGATTACCATCTGTCCAAATCTAATGCAAACCTGCATGGGCCAGGCAGCTGTGATGGTGTCTGTTGATACTGTCTTTACACCCCTCATCTTTTGGGTCCACTGTTTCTTTACTATCTTCCCAAATCCAGTGAGAACCTGCATGGCCATGACAGTGGCAGCCACTGGCCTTATACTACCTTACTTCCGCATGTCTTCTTGCTACACCCCTAGTCGTAACTGAGAAAGATATTTATGTGAACATAATTGAACACAATGAAAACAAGTGGAATTGACAGGAGTTAGTTACTTTTTTCTTTACATGATATAAAACACTTCTATAGTTTTTATAACACTATAAACCAACTTTGCTTTAGCATTATTGTCTCACTATGCAGATTGTGAGAATCTTCTGTTTTTTCTAGAATCAAAGACCCCCACCAGTCTCAGTCACCTCTGTTTCTCCATCTGCACACCTTCTCCCTTTTACTCTCTGCACAAAATGGCTTCTCCTTCAGCACCCTGCCATCTTGGCTTTTCTCCTCCTTCCTCACTCTGCAAAAAATAACTTCCTTCTTCCTTCTCTTATCTTTTTCTTTTCAAAACTTTTTAGCCAAAAAACCCTCCTTCAGCAAACATTTGCATAACAGTGGCCTTTCCCAAGCAGGAAGGTAATTAGCAACTTCACAGACCAATGCTATTTTTAACAATAAAAGTAAGCAAACTCAAAAATCATATTTTACAAACTCATTTGCCCAATAGATGAATACTATGGTGAGCAGCATGGCCCATACCTTGTATAAAGGGAAAAACACAACCTCTCCAAATAGCTATTACTATAGAGTAATATTGTATGGCCAGTGAATGCCATAACCATGCAGGTATTCACTGGATTTGGACAGATGGTAAAGAAACAGTGGAGTCAAAAAATGGTGGCCCATTCCTTTATTACAGTCTCATACCAGCAGATGAGCAAACAGGCAGGGAAGACTGCTTCCCTCTCATTCAGAGCTCCCAAAGCCCCTTAGCTCCTGTTCCACATCTGCACTCCTTCTGCCCTCCTAGCTAAACAGGCTGGGGCAACAAAACCCCTTTCCCAGCAAACATTAGCAATACAATGGCTCTTCCCAAGCAGGAAGGTAATCAGTAATGTAAATAGCAAACTGCTGCCCTGAGGGCAAGCACCACAGCTTTTCACAGAGGACATACACATGGCCCTGCCCAGGCCAATCCAAAATATAAGAGAGCAAACCTAAAAACCACATTTTACAAACGTATTTGTCCAAAAAATATGTTCCAAATATGAGCAAGCAGTGAGTTATTTTTTTAAAGAATCAAATCTAGAATTGCTTTGAAAAGTGTGTAAATGCTAGCATTTAATGTTTTTTGAGTAAATGAATCAATAAAATAATCATGTTTTATTTAATGACCTATGATTTTCATAATTTTTATTCTAGATTTATTTTAGATCTATAGAAAAGTTAAGAAGACAAAATGGAGTTCCCATATGACCCAAATTTTTATTTTCAACATTTAACATGGTGTATGTTACAAGTTAAGGGCCAAACTTGGTTTATTTCTATTAACTAAACTTCACAATTTATTCAGATATCATTATTTCTTAGTGTTGGGCAGATAAAATATATTATGCTCACTTTGTTAAAGATGGCACTGCCCATGTGGAGGCTATCGCCCAGGTGATATTAATGTGTGTTGGGGGCAAGCTGTGGGCAGGCAGGATCCTTGTAGCCTGGGGCGTAGTTTTAGGACTAAGTTTTTTCCACCCTTTCTGATGTGGGGTGGTACAATCCCATCATGCCTCAGATAAGTGACTTTGTATTAGAGACTTCCCTATTTTGTATATTGGATGAGAGGTTTTGGTTTCTGCACTATAAAGTGGGGCAGGCCAGGACCTTGCTCTCTTCGGTTTCTGAGATTAATATTGGAGGAGAGAGCAGAGAAAGGCCATGTGAAGGAGGCCAGGAGAAGCAGCCAAGATGGTGGATTGTGCAGAGTTTGTGCAGGGAGAAGGAAGGAGATGGGGAACAGAGGTGAATAAGTCTGGTGAGCTAGAAACCTTTGATTCTAGGAAACTCGGATAAGTCAGTAGCTTTGTGAGCACTGAATGTGAGTGGGTTTTGGAGCCCACTGTGTGTTTTTACTTGCCTGCTGGGTGCAAGCTAGAATTAAAGATGATGGCCCACCAGCTTTTGGCTCCATTGTTTCTTTACCGAATCCAATGCGAACCTGCATGGGCTGGGCTGCTGTGATGGTGGCCATGCCTACTGGCTTTATACTTAGTTATTGCTCTGTTCCAGGATCCCTTCCATTCAGATAACATTTAAATTATTGTATCTTGTAGGCTTCTCTTGTCTGTGATGTTTCTCAGAATTTCCTTGTATTTGATGACCTTAATAGTTTTAAGGAGTACTGGTAAGATATTCTATACAATGGCTCTCAATTGGGGGTTATTTGATATTTTACCCTGGAGCTTACACTATTTGGAAAGAGTTCCACAGAGGTTAAGGACCATAATAATCATAATAATATAATTATTACCCATAAACATGTGCTATCAATAGGGCTCATAATTGATGTTAACACTTATCTACAATACATGCCAGGCTTTTCCATGTTAAGTTACACCAGCCCCTTTTTATAAATTACTATCTGAAAGTAAAGTACTGTATGGCCAGGAGCTGCCATTGTGGCCATTCACAGGCAGGTTCCCATTGGATTCTGGCAGACAATAAAGAAATGGTGGAGTCAGAGGATGGTGGGCCATTCTGTTTATTGGTGTCTCACCAAGACAGGCAAGCCACAAGAGAACACAAGGGAAAAGCAGAAAACCAGCTTTTCAACATGAAGGGCAAGGAATCAGGGAGGCCCCTGCAATGGTGATAGCAGAAAACAAGACAGCGCAAGCTCCTGGCCTAACCCACTTTATAGTATCAAAATCAAAACTTTTTATTCCATTATACAAACAAGGAAGTCTCTGATACAAAGTCACTTATCTGAGGAATAATGGAATTCTCATAAGAGTGCACCACCCACATCATGCAACAGTCAAGGGTTTGTGGAAACAGTCTTAAAACTAAGCCTTCCAGGGGTTGTCAAACTTTTTATAAAAACCGCCCACTTTTGCAGTGCTGGTCAACCTGGTCCCTACTGTGCAACCAAACAGCGCCGCGATTGGCCCATCATGAAAGCTGGAACGCCCACTAGTGGGCGGTTGGGACCAGGTCTACCAGCACTGCAAAAGTGGGCGGTTTTTATAAAAAGTTTGACGACCCCTGCTTAGGCTATAACCACCCTGCCTGCTACAGCCTGTCTCTCACACTCAATACAAACTATAATTGAGCAAACATATATATCATATTTACAAACTTATTAGACCAATGTTGGGCAGATAAAATATATTATGCTCACTTTGTTAAAGATGGCGCTGTCCACATGGAAGCCTGTTGCCCAGGTGATATTAATGTGTATTGGGGGTGGGCTGTGGGCAGGCAAGATCCTTGTGGCTGGGGCTTGGTTTTAGAACTAAGCCTTTTCCACCCTTTTTGATGTGGGGTGGTGCAATCCCATCAGGCCTCAGATAAGTGACTTTGTATTAGAGACTTCCTTATTTTGTATATTGGATTAAAGTTTTTGATTTCTACACTATAAAATGGGGGCAGACCGGAAGCTTGCTCTCTCGTTCCTGAGATTAGCATTAGAGAGCAGAGCAGAGAAAGGCCACATGGAGAAGACCAGGAGAAGCAGCCAAGATGGTGGAGTGCTGAAGGAAAAGCCAGTTTGGGCAGAGTTTGTGCAGAGAGAAGGAGATGGGGAACAGAGAAGAATGAGGCTGGTGAGCCAGAAACCTTTGATTCTAGGAAACTTGGATAAGTCAGTAGCTTTGTGAGTGCTAAATGAGTAGGTTTTGGAGCCCAGTGTGTGTTTTTACTTGCCTGCCGGGAGCAAGCTGGGATTAAAAATAATGGCCCACCAGTTCTTGGCTCTGTTGTTTCATTACCATCTGTCCGAATCCAGTGAGAACCTGCATGGGCCAGGCTGCTGTGATGATGACCATGGATACTGGCCTTACAACCAACATTCTACCCCTTTTGCTCGCTTCACAATCTAAACCACAAGTATCTTCCATTATGGTCACTGTGCAAGGAGTGGGATACATTGCATGAACAGAAACACTACCAACTACAATGTAAAGTCAGTAGCATAATATATTTTATCTGCCCAACGGTCCCCAACACATGGCTTAGCCGATCCATCTTGTTAGCTCTCAAGGGAACAGCAGCGTGCAAAGGGGGGAACAACTTTATTAAGTTCTCTGTAACCTACTGTCATTCTCCAGGTTCCATCTGGTTTGTGCACAGGCCATACCGGGGAGTTGTAAGGACTGTGTGCTGGCCAGATGATCCCCACCTCTTCTAGTTCGAGGATTGTCCCTGTGACTTGTTCATAACCACCTGGCAGGCTGTACTGCTTGGTGTTAGTCACACGCTGAGGGATGGGTAATTGCAAAGGGGAATGTGATGCGTGTCCCCGCAATACTGCCTTCACAACCCTGATCCGCAGCCGGAACTCCCCAGCTGTAGTTTCCAACCACAGTCCTTGCAAGACATCTACCCCCAAAATACATTCAGGAATAGGAAATACATACACCTTATATGGCTTAGGAGGCAGTCTTCCTATCCCCAGTGGAATAGTTATTGGCTTCACTTGAACAATTTGGCTCCCATAACCGTCAATGGCCACTGTGGTCCCAGCAAACCACTCTGGGTTCCCATAAAGGAGGGAACATTCTGCATCTGTACCCACCAAGGTCAACACCTGTTGTACATTGGAAGGGGACCAGTGGATAGCCTGTTCCACGTGTTCCCTGCCCATCCCCGTTAGATGGGTCCCTTGGCCCTTTTCCTATTCAAACTGGTACAATGGGTCTTAGGAGTTCTCCTCTCCCTCGGCTGTCTCTATCATATAATCTTGTAACCAAGCTGCCTGTGCACCGAACATTTTACTAGTAGCTGCTGGAGCCTTTCATTTCAGTGGCTGGAACTTCTGTTCTGGTTTAAGCCATGGCAGTTTTGAAGACGCTGCCTCAAGGAGTGGTGTGTGGTAATGGCGGCCAGTTTCTCCATCTCTGTTCCGGAGAGCATGATGCCATCCACCCCTATGTCCCATAATCGTAGTAACCAGGCTACCAGGGATTCAGTAGGTTTCTGTCTAAATTGTGCCCCCAACTCCATCAGCTCTGCCTGGGTATAGGGCCAGACCACAGAGTGTTCCATTACCTGGGCAGGAGGCTGTGGCTGCCCCTGAGGGACTCTTTGCTGCTGGGTTTTTACCTTCCTGGCGATCACTGGTCAGGCTCTCAGTGTGCACATGGCAGCTTCAGCCTGAGCCTTCTCACCTCAGAAGAGGAGTTGCAAGCGCCTGCTCCCGTTGACTCAAAGCCAATCCACCGGCATGGATGCTGCTGCTTCTTTGGCAAATGTTAGGCTTCTTTGCCTGCTGGCTTTTGGCCAGAAGCTAAGACTCAAGCTCTCAAATCCGCAGTTGTTTCTCCAACAACTGCCGGTGCAAGCATTCAGCTTCCAGGGTAAACTGCTACTCGCGAACCCGTAATTCCTTTTCCAGTGCTCACTCCAATTCCAGCCTTTTCTGCTATTCAATTTGCAATTCATACTGAAGCTTTCGACCTTGGGTGGCTTCTCACAAAAAACTCCTGGTTTCCTCTTGAGTAAGAACACCTAGCCCATGGCCATGGGGAGCCAGAACAGCAACCAGTCCTCTACCCCACCTGTCAAGGGTGGCAGCCCCATACTGATCTCTGAATCCTGCCACAAACTATGCCAGTTGTAAGGCTGGGAGCCACCATCATGACCATTCACATGCAGGTTCCCATTGGATTTGGGCAGATGGTAAAAAAATAGCGGAGTCGGAGGATGGTGGGCCATTCTGTTTATTGGTGTCTCACCAAGACAGGCAAGCCACAAGAGAACACAAGGGAAAAGCAGAAAACCTGAAACCTGCTTTTCTCATTGTAAAGCCAGGAGCCACCATCGTGGCCATTCACATGCAGGTTCTCATTGGATTTGGACTGTCGGTAAAGAAACAACGGAGCCACAAACTGGTGGGCCATAGCCTTTAATCCTAGCTTGCACCCGGCGGGCAAGTAAAAAACTACACACTAGGCTCCAGAACCCATTCACATTCAGTGCTCACAAAGCCACTGACTTATCCGAGTTTCCTAGAATCAAAGGTTTCTAGCTCACCAGCCTTATTCTCCTCAGTTCCCCATCTCCTTCCTTCTCCAGCGTCAAACTGCACAAACTGGCCTTTCACTCAGCACTCCGCCATCTTGGCTGCTTCTCCTGGCCTACTCCACGTGGCCTCCTTCTGCTCTCTGCTCTGCTCTCTCCTCTAATGATAACCTCAGGAACCAAGAGCCCAAGCTCTCGCTCCATCCCCATTTTATAGTGTAGAAATCCAAACTCTTAATCCAATATACAAAATAGGGAAGTCTCTAATACAAAGTCACTTTCTGAGGCATGATAGGATTGTACCGCCCTACATCAAAAAGGGTGGGAAAGGCTTAATCCCAAAACCAAGCCCCAGGCTACAAGGATTCTCAACACACATTAATATCACCTGGGCGATGGCCTCACGTGGGCAACGTCATCTTTAACAAAGTGAGCATAATATATTTTATCTGCCCAACACTCATGAAGGGCAAGGGATCAGGGAGGCCCCTGCAATGGTGATAGCAGGAACCGATGGAGAGCACGAGGTCTCGGTCTGCCCCACTTTATAGTATCGAAACCAAAACCTTTTAATCCAATATACAAACAAGGAAGTCCCTGATGCAAAGTCACTTATCTGAGGCATAATGGGATTCCTCATAAGAATGCACCACCCCACATCATGCAATCAGTCAAGGGTATGGGGAGAAGCTTAGTCTTAAAACGAAGCCTCAGGCTATAATGACCCAGCCCGCTTACAGCCTGTCCCCCACACATAATGCAAACTATAAGCGAGCAAACATATATATCAATTTACAAACTTATTTGACCAATAGGTACTAAACATAATTCATATTCAATAGGAGGTAAAGTAGTTCCACCTTCTTGAAGGGGAATATCTTCATAAATTACCTGGGTTCAAATGTAAGAGATTATTTATTCTCTCTCATAACAGTGATCTTTTTTATTAAAAAATTAATATAAATCTTTCTTATATTTTACATACTGTGACACTTTAAGAGAATGTGTATTATTCTTCATTTCATTTTAAAACAGTGTAAAGGCAGTAGCCATGGCCACCATGACAGCCGCCTGGCCCGTGCAGGTTCGCATTTGATTTGGACAGATGGTAATGAAACAACGAAGCCAAGAACTAGTGGGCCATTACCTTCAATCCTAGCTCGCATCCAGCGGGCAAGTAAAAACACAATCTGGGCTCCAAAGTCCACTCATTCAGTGTTCACGAAGCTACTGATTTATCTGAGTTTCCTAGAATCAAAGATTTCTAGCTCACCAGACATTCACTTCTGTTCCTCATCTCTTTCTCTCTACACAAACTCTTCACAAACTGGCTTCTCCCTCAGCATTCTGCCATCTTGGCTGCTTCTCCTGGTGTCCTCCATGTGGCCTTTCTCTGCTCTCCTCTGCTCTCCTCTCTAATGCTAATCTCAGGAACTGAGAGAGTCTGCCCCACTTTATAGTATAGAAATCAAATCCTTTAATCCAATATACAAACAAGAAAGTCTCTGATACAAAGTCACTTATCTGAGGCAAAATGGGATTCCTCATAAGAGTGCACCACCCACATCAAAAAGGGTGGGAAAGACTTAGTCTTAAAACTAAGCCTTAGGCTATAAGAATCCTGCCTGCTTACAGCCTGTACCCCCAACACACATTAATATAATCACACCCATCCCAACCAAGAAGGGCAACTAATATCACCTGGGCAACGGGCTTCCACATGGGCAGTGCCATCTTTAACAAAATGAGCATAATATATTTTATTTGCCCAACAAACAGCAATGTTGATAATTAACATTGTTTTCTAAATTCAGCGCCACATTAACACCTCTCACAAATACAACTTTGAAGGTTGGGTGCACATTGATGAATTATCATAATAAAAAATCACTTAGGTATTGAAGAAGAAAGAGTACAAGTCTGAATGAGTTCATAAAGCAAATCTTATCTAGGACAAAGCAGGATACTGTAAGCCTTTGAAGAGCAGGCGATATATAAGGGCCAGAAGAATAAGCAATGCGCATTACTTTTGATTGACTCAGCCTTCTTAATATATTAAAAACTCCAATAGCCTAACCATGTTTTAAAATTTTTCTTTGTTATGACTAACAAAGAAACGAAGAAGAACAATAAAGTAAATAATAGTATTTTAAGCTAAGAAAGAATTTTAGCCACTATTAATTTAATAATCTCATTTCATATAAGGAAATGTTGATCTTGAAAATGTTGAAAGACTTGTATTGTGGTATATAGCTATCTGAGGAATAAATAGCACTATTCCCCATTTTTCTGACTCCTATTTCAGTGCCTTCTTATCACACTCTGTTTTACTGTGAAATATCAGAAAGGAAATTAACCTTTACCTGACAGGAATACTGAACTGCAGAGGTTTTTGTTGGTTCTTACACTGGCTTGTATTATGTTGACTTGGCTAAGGCTGAGAGTGTTGTTCCCATAAATCCTCTTCCCTGGTTTTCAGATTATAGTTGGACATGAGTAAAACTTACATAAATTTGGATGATTAAAAAAAAAAAAAACTTCATAAGAGCTGAAAATTACTGTTTCCATCAACCTTACTCTGAGGTCATCCTTCTCCATTGTTCTCTTGTTGCCAGATGTGCTTGACTTCTTGAGTTTTCCTGCAGTTTTAATTTATGCTCCAGTATAGACTTTTCCTCTGATTCACTGACATTCCATTGCAGACATCTGTTCCTTAAACTGTCTCAACCTTGCTCATTTAAACGAGGTCAAATTCATATAACAAATATTTGATTCCCATAATGCTTAATAATTATTTATTCCAGTTTTATTAGATATAATTGACATACAACATTATAAGTTTAAGGTACACAGTCTAAAGCAGGGGTCTCAAACTCAACTCAGCATGTGGGCCGCAGAGCAAGATCACAGCCGTTCAGCGGGCCGCACTAGGTCTACAAAAGGCAACTGTTATGCAACACTTTTCTCACTGCAGTTGAAAACAAAAAAAAAATCAGTACAACAAGCACAATCGTACATGCAGTTTACTCAGTGTCACAAAACGACCAGAAACTGTAGTTCGCATCACAACTGCTGTTAACTAAGCTAATATCTAGCTAGGATGCTAGAGAAATGAAAAATACAAGTAGGCCCCTAGGCTTACTTAATTTTATCCAAAATATTTTGAACTTCGTGGATTAGTCTGCGGGCCGCACAAAATTGTTCGGCGGGCCGCATGCGGCCTGTGGGCCGCGAGTTTGAGACCCCTGGTCTAAAGAGTATGTATTATCTTGCAAAATGATTACCACAATTGTTTAGTTAATACTCATCAACTCATATGCTTAAATATGATACTTTTCCCTTGAGATGAGAACTTTTAGGGTCTACTCTCTTAATAAGTTCTGTAAACTATAGTCTTCATATTATACATTACATCCCCAGTGCTTATTTGTACTATAGCTGAAAGTTTGTACATTTTGACCACCTTTGTCTAGTAACTTTATTTTCTTGGCTGACATCTGGCAGGTATGTTTTATGCCCTTTTGTTCTGTTTTCTGTTTAAGCTCTCTCTGAACTATTAAATGAATGAAAAATAAAAGCATTCCTTCTGGAAAGATTTACTATAAATAAAATAATTTTTTTTAAATCGAAAAATGAAAGAAATAATTATCTATATGTTGCTTTATTATTCAGCCGAAACTGCAAAAATGATATACCATTGACTGAGGATTTGAACAACTGAAATTTAGTTTCTCAGAGTTCTGGAAAATAGAAGTCCAAGATTAAGGTTAGAGCATAATTGATTTCTATGGAAAGCTCTCTTCTTGGCTTGGAGATGGCATCTTGTTATGTTGTAACATGGTATCCCTAAATTAGTGCACTCTAAGGAAGAGAAAGAGTGAGTTTTCTGATACTCTTCTCATAAGAATACTAATCTAATTAGATTAGAAGCCCACCTTAATTACTCTCTTAAAATCCCCATTTTCAAATACAGCCACACTGGGGTTTAGGCTTCAACAGAGAAATATGCAGGTAAGCATTTAGTCCATAATATTACTTTAGCAAATTAAAACAAAGAGTAAACCAAATAAATGTATAAATATATGCATAATAAGTTTAAAAAGTGAGAGGAACAGTAATTTGAATATTTCAGACCAGATGTTCCTAAATGTTGACCTTTAATGTGCTTCAATCTAACCTCTTAAGATTTACATCAAAATGAAGATTCTCAGACATATTGAATCTAAATCTCCAAGGAGCAAACCTCCAAATATCAAGTATATATTATGACAAAGTTCTCTGAATGATTTTTTTAAAAAAACAGATCTATAAACTACTGGTTTAACACAAAATATCCCAATTCAGTGGTAGTTTATTGTAATTACATAATAAGAAAGATTTTATCCTAATTTGGAAACACTGTACAAGATCAGCAGTCCCTACGAAGGACATAAAAAGTTATAGTGACAGCTGATATGGTATACGTGTGTCAGCCTTGTTGGAAGTCAAAAAAAAAAAAAAAAAAGATCATATTTTCAATTTGCTCCTCTAACAATATGATTTGTCCTTTAGGTTTTTAAAATTTATCTAAAAGTAAATTTGAAAAAGTTTGAAATCTATTGTGAATATTTATACCAAAATCTAAACCAAATATTCTATAAATGTCAAATGAATCTAAAGCTTCATTATACATAAAAGCAAAGATCAAGAATATAATAAAGGTTAAATGAAGGGGGATGTTTTCTTGAATAACACACACAAAAAAAAACTATGAAAATTAAATTCCTTTAATATTTAAGTGCTTTTTTTAATAGAAAAAAAATGTAATTGACTTTGGCAAAGAACTCTTAGAACTAATGTATTGGCAAAATACAACTATGTCTCTCTTTAAATGAATTTTAAAAAAAGCACAATTCATTGGGACAGAATTATTTCTTAGAAAAAAGTAACTTTATATAGTAAATTAATGTTTTTAAAATGCATGAAAGATTATTACAGAGGGAATATGAATTGTTTCTGTCCCAAGTTATAACATGACCAGATGGCCCATTAAAGGAGAAATCTGAATAATCAACACAAATATACCACTAAAGTAACTCCTTTTAAGGATGATATAATGGAAGAAACAATGTGGCTTTTGACTTTAGAAATGAAGTAGTTAAAGGTAGAATAAACAAATGGGAATAAACTAGACACAGAGAGTATATGAATGACAGCTGAGAAAAAATGATTTAAAAAAAATAAGTTAAAGTGAACAATAATAGAAGCAATTAAAAAAAGTGAAACTTTATTAAATCAGATAGTTCTTCAGCCAAATTAATCTTCTTTATTTTATTCCAAACAATGGTAATCCTCTTTTATTTTACTAGTATTAATATTTGAGAGCAGATAATGGAAATAAATATGATGAAGATACTTCAGGATTATCAGAATGGGGACCAGGTGTGAAAGTTAATATTCTGTGGTTAAGACAGCAGTCCGGTCCAGTGGTTTAGAATTTTTAAATTCACCACTTTGTTCATTATTTACACATGTCCATTGGCAGCTTGCCAATCATAATATATGCATAAAGACAAAAGCCATATAATTAGCTGTGGATGACCTGTTTTCGTTGGAATCATCCTGGATGTACATCAGGAATGTTATCTTGAAGTAAATAGTCTGATAAATTTTTTGTTAGAGTAGATAAACATGTCTATATCAAAATGTGCTCTTGTACTCTTCCAAACTATCCGTTTGTTGTTATAATGACCTTGGCTGACTTGTGGACTGTAAATCACTTTTTATGTTATGTTTGCTAATAATACAGGAAAAGGTATTTGCTATATGCCTCAAGATGGAGAATAATTCTCTGACTTTTCAATAAATTAACAGTTGACTATATTTTTTCATTTTATTTTATGTATGCTTGGAATTATGTAAGCAGTATATTTCGTAGTTGATTTTAGCACAGGATCCAGATGTTTCTGACACATCTGTTTTGTACCTTTATATAAATGAACTTCGACTTGATACTAGCAACTCCTGGGACTGCATTAGTCACAATAAAAAGTACATATTTTTGTCCTGTCTACATGGGGATTATCCATGTATAAAGTAGATGTCGAGTAGTCATTTTCTATGTGTCTTTGCAAAGTCGTGATTTACGTACTACTGATTTGCTATGCCTGGCCATCTGCTTATGGAAGAAATGTTGCAGTTACAGTTACATTTTTTTGCCTTTGTTTAAAAGGACTTCATAAATGTTATCAATACCAAAAGTTGTATAATCATTTCTGCTAATAACTTATACAAACAGTTTACATTGTTTCCACAGTTCCATGATATATTGAAAAATTTAAATACCATTTAATTTTCAGCTGACTTCATAAAATAGCAGAATTAAGATAATATTTTGTTTTGTAGAAGTTATAGGAGACACGTTATTGCTTAATAACTATGTGAAACAGTAGACCTACTACCCCCCGCTCTTTCACCTGTGAGGATGCAGCCTCGGAATAAAGCTCAGGAAGCGCAGTCAGAGTGTTTCATGACAGATAGATGTTGGTCTTTTTGCTCTGTGAACTAGGGACATAAATTCTGATTTCTTCAATATGAAATAAAGTTTGTTGTAGTAGTAATTTATATAATTATTGTGTGGATTGAATTAGATAATTTAAGAGATTTAGCACAGAATCAACCATATAGGCTCTGGACAATTGGCTCAATGGCAGAAGCTAGGCTCAGTATGTGGATGTCCCAGGTTCAATTACTGGTCAGAGCACACAGGCGAAGCAACCATCTACTTCTCCACCTCTCCCTCTCTTTCTTCTCTCTCTCTATTTCTCTTCTTCCCTCCCACAACCATAGCCAGTTGGAGCAAGTTGACACCGGGTACTGAGGATGGCTCCATAATCTTGCCTCAGGCATTAAAATAGCAGAGTTGCTGAGCAACGGAGCAACACCCCAGATGGGCAGAGCATTGCCCAGTAGGGGGTTTTCCGGGTGGATCTCAGTCTGGGTGGCAGTACGTCTCTCTGCCTCCTCACTTCTCACTTAAGAAAAATGAAAAAAAAAAAAGTGATGTGAAAGATGTAAATCTAAGAACAATGCTTTAAAGGCAAATATGGATGTTTGATCATAGCACTACATGCATTTTTTAATTGATCAATATAAATTTATTGCATGGAAATTAATACATTTGATTTTGAAATTCTACTCCGCTACCCTCAAATATAATATTAGCTTATCTATTAAAAACACACAGCATTTTATAAGCTCCACTACATAGTTGAAAATGAATTAAAATTAAAATAAAAAATATTTAAAATGTAGTTCTAACTTTATTATTTTGGTTCTATAATTTCCTGAATGTACAGGAATATATTGTTATTCCACAAAGCTTAGTGGATATTAATTTTTAATTTATTATAAAAACCTGATCAGTATATTAAAAATGTTATGATTACATAAATATATACAATACTACCCAAGTAGGATTTATGGTGGAAATTAAGCATCAGAACTTTTTGCCTTTCATTTCACTTGTATATAAACACATGACAAAAGATACTGTATGTTAGACTGGAGAGAAAGACTTAAGTCCTTATTTTTATCCTGATTTAACAAAGAGATCTAGCGATGTTCTCCATTTTCCTATTTATAAATTGAGCTACCACATCAAATATTATTGGCTCTGTTTTGTATTGTCTCTCTCTGATTCCTGTTTTGTCTATCTATCCCTAAGACTATCAAGAGCTTCTGGGGAAAAAGGTATTCTATAAAATGACATACTTGTAAAAGCAAAGGTTCTTTAAGGAAGCCAGCCCAGTGTAGAGAAGCATGAAATGATGAGATGAGGTAGAGACTGAGATTTTAAAATATTTATTTTTGCCTGACTTGTGATGGTGCAGTGAATAGAGGCACATACTACATGTGGATGCTTCCTGCTCCTCATCACCCTCCTCTCTTTCTTCTCTCTCTAAAATCAATAAATTAAAAAAAAAATCTTAAAATATTTCTTTTAATTAACAATAAGACTCTACATGAAATAATGGTTTTGGAAATCAAAATATACCTTATTCATATACCTTCATTTGGCAAACAGTCGTATGTCCATATTACAGTGGATACATATTCCGGTTCTATAGTAACCTCTGTCAGAACAGGAGAGGCTGCTAAGCATGCTATAGCTCATTGTCTGTATGCATTGTTCTATTATTGGATTTCCTAAACTGGCTAAACTGAAAATGCTCCTGCATATGGAGCAAAAGCATTTACTATATTTTGTCATGCTTACAATCTTTAAAGTTAAGGTATTATTAAAGTGTACTCAGCAAACATTTTAAGGTCAATTTAAAAAAAAAAATTCAAGAGGGGGTAGTCATATCCTGGAACTCCTACGGGTCTACCATATCATGTTTTTTACTTTAAAAAAAAATTACATTTCTTTGGAATGCTGATGAACAGGAGACACCAAATCTTTTTTGCCTGCAAACTACTACCTTCTTTATTAGATCCAGCTAATAACACTGTTTTGTCTTTTTCCAAATAGCTCCAGATATATGGAAAAGATTTATATAGGCGGATGGGGATCCTCAAACCCCTCAGCAAGATCTTCTGAGCATGGCTTTTAAGATACCTAGAGGCAGAAAAAGCCCAATAGAGATCAGGGGAACTACCAGCTTTTAGGATACACCCTTAAGGGCTCCAACGCCCCAGAGGGGTCTCATAGGATGCCATCTGGGTCCTGCTTCAATAGTGGAAAGGAAGGTCATTGAGCTAAAGCCTGCCAGGCTTACATGCCTCTGCTGTGAGGAAACAGGGACACTGGAAGGTAGGCTTCCCCCTCGCTCCTCTAAGGGAGGGTTCAGTCTCTTCCAGCCCTGCTCCAGCCACCTATGACCTAACCTTGCCCAGAAAGCTGGGGTTTGCCACTGAAGGCTGAAGGTGCCCAGGGCCATCGGCCCCATCTACGACACTGTGGACGAGCCTAGGGTATTTCTTCTAAGAAGCAGGTAAACTGATCTCATTTGCACAAGGGCCTCTCAATTATGTTTTGCCTGAATAGTCAGATTTTTTATTCTTCCCTCAAAGATCTCTGTTGTGGGTGTTGATAGTCCTATTTTCTGCTGCTTTGCTTAATATATAGTGTTTCCTTTATCCCTCCTACCTCAATGCCTCACTCATATTTCAGGCTGGGACCTACTTCTAATATAGAGCTCTCTTTCCCCCTTTTGCCAACTTTTTTATGAATCTACCTTTGCCACCCAGCTTAGTGTATCCCAAGGTTCTCTTTACCATGCCACAGTCGCAGAGCTCCAGGGAAAAGCAACCTGGTCTCATCTCTCCAGGCAGAGGAGAACAGAAGCTCCATATCCATGCATGCTGCAAATGGCTTTTCCAGTCTACCTGAACCATTCCCAGCTAGAAGCAGCGGTCATTGGGACTTGGACATGAGCTGCAAAGTATAGAATGGTGACAATTCCAGTGCCATGCGGACTTTTCCTGGATGTGGACTTTTCCTGGACTCCTGCTCCCTGTGACAGCTCCTAACAGACTGAACTGTGGTTGGGTTGCATTTTTCAGGGATTTGGCATGGTGATGGGGCTAACTTGGACTCAGTGAACATGTTAAGGACACTACTCTTTTATGGTTTCTTGCTGTATTGGCCAAGAGTTTGTTTAAAGGCTTTTAATCACTGTAAAAAAAAAAATAGAAGACTGGATAAAGAAGATGGGACACATATACACCATGGTATATTATTCAGCTAGAAGAGATGATGACATCAGATCACTTACAGCAGAATGGTGGAATCTTGATAACATTATGCGGAGTGAAATAAGTGAATCAGAAAAAAAAACAAGAACTGCAGGATTCCATACATTGGTGGGACATAAAAGCGAGACTAAGAGACATGGACAGGAGTGGGTGGTTACGGGGGGGTGGGGGGAGGGAAGGAGGGAGAGGGGAGGGGGAGGGGGAGGGGTACAGGGAAATCTGGATAAAGGGTGATGGAGGACGATCTCTCTTTGGGTGATGGGTATGCAACAGAACTAAATGACAAGATAACCTGTGTAAAGCCAGCAGCCAGGGCCAGGGCCACCATCAGAGCAGCCCGGCCCATGCAGGTTCGCATTGGATTCGGACAGTCGGTAAAGAAACCATGGAGCCAAAAACTGGTGGGCCATAGCCTTTAATCCTACCTTGCACCCGGCGGGCAAGTAAAAATACACACTGGGCTCCAAAACCCAGTCACACTCAGTGCTCACAAAGCCACTGACTTATCCGAGTTTCCTAGAATCAAAGGTTTCTAGCTCACCAGACTTATTCTCCTCAGTTCCCCATCTCCTTCCTTATCCCAGATACAAACTCTACACAAACTGGCATCTCACTCAGCACTCCGCCATCTTGGCTGCTTCTCCTGGCCTCCTCCACGTGGCCTCCTTTAGCTGCTGGCTCTACTCTCTCCACTCTCTCATGCTAACCTCAGGAACCAAGAGCCAAACTCCCGCTCCGTTCCCATTTTATAGTGTAGAAATCCAAACCCTTAATCCAATATACATAATAGGGAAGTCTCTTAATACAAAGTCACTTCTCTGAGGCATGATAGGATTGTACCACCTTACACCAAAAAGGGTAGGAAAGGCTTAATCCCAAAACCAAGCCCCAGGCTACAATGATCCTGCCTGCCTCCAACGCACATTAATATCACCTGGGCAACGGCATCTTTAACAAAGTGAGCATAATACATTTTATCCGCCCAACAACCTGGAAATGTTTTCTTTGAATATATGTACCCTGATTTATTGATGTCACCCCATTAAAATAAAATTTTATTTATAAATAAAAAAAATATTGCAAGAGTGTTCTGACCAGAAGTCATGATGTTGCAGTCATAGTTTATTATATAAATTCCTTTTGACTTAATGGCTTTTCAAGGGAATAATGAAAAATATTGTTAGTTACCAAAATCTGTCTGCGCCACTGAGAAATACAACCGAATTTAAGTGAGTCCAAAAATCTCTCCTAAACAGGAAAGAAACCGACTTCATCAAAATGAAGTCAGCCTGGCTGTGGCCTGAGGCACGGCCCACTGTGGGGCGGAGTCCCACCTTCAGTATCTCCTGGGGAGCACACACTTGGCTCTTTGCATTATCCAGGAGCTGCTGGCTCCGTGCAGGTCAGATGGCAGTGATATTCTGACAGTGTGTTGCTGCGCAGAGACAGGAGAGAGGCTCTCACTCTGTATTTAAAGGGTCCAAGAGCTGCAGGAAGACAGTGTCCCTGCCTCTTCTAAGTGGCATGTAGGAAGAGATATCTGATTTAGCAGGTCTGACAGCCCACAGGAAACTTGATCCAGACAGAAAGAGAATGTGAAATAACAGGAGCTCTCATCCTTGAGTTTTAAAAAGAGGGGAGAGGACTAAGAATTCTGAGGGCCTCTGGTAAACCTGGCATTATGTGGTGCATTAAACACATACATCCATTTAATCTTTCAACATACCAAGTGTTGGGCAGATAAAATGTATTATGCTCACTTTGTTAAAGATAACACGAGGAGGCCTTCGCCCAGGTGATATTAATGTGTGTTGGGGTGGGCTAAAGGCAGGCAGAATCCTTGTAGCCTGGGGCTTGGTTTTGGGATTAAGCCTTTCCTACCCTTTTTGCTGTGGGGCGGTACAATCCAATCATGCCTCAGAGAAGTGACTTTGTATTAGAGACTTCCCTATTTTGTATATTGGATTAGAGGTTGTGAAGCTACACTATAAAATAGGGGCAGAACAGGAGGTTGCCGGCTCTTGGTTCCTGAGGTTAGCATGAGAGAGCAGAGAGAATAGAGCCAGCAGTGGGAGGAGGCCACGTGGAGAAGGCCAGGAAAAGCAGCCAAGATGGCGGAGTGCTGAGTGAGATGCCAGTTTGTACAGAGTTTGTATCTGGGATAAGGAAGGAGATGGGGAACTGAGGTGAATAAGGCTGGTGAGCTAGAAACCTTTGATTCTAGGAAACTCGGATAAGTCAGTGGCTTTGTGAGCACTGAATGTGACTGGGTTTTGGAGCCCAGTGTGTATTTTTACTTGCCCGCCGGGTGCAAGCTAGATTAAAGAAAATGGCCCACCAGTTTGTGGCTCCTTTGTTTCTTTACCGACTGTCCGAATCCAATGCGAACCTGCATGGGCTGGGCGGCTGTGATAGTGGCTCTGGCCGTGGCTCCTGGCTTTACACCAAGTATGCTTGTAAAGTTTAAATAATGGAACTTCAGTCATCAAGTAAGTATGTAGTTGTGGGGGAAAAATAATCTGAGATGAAGACAGATTGAAATACTGTAATGTAAAGTGTGAGCCCTGGAAACCTGCAACTGGATTTCAAAATTTGTTTTAATCACTTCTTATAAGTAAGAATTAGGACAAGTTTTCTAAGTGATTTGTTCTTCAGTTTCCTCATCTGCAAGATGTGAGTAATATTCACATGGGAAAGTTTTTGTAAAACTCAAATAAGATTATCTGTATTAATTGCTTAGACAAATATTTATTGTTTAGCAATGCTTCAGAAATGTTTGATATTATTTTCTATAATTATCAAAATTTATGCTTATTCTAAAATGCTATTCAGCTTTCTGTATTTGAGTGTGATAGTAATAATACCAAGTGAACTATGATTTTCAAGGTTTTTATATATAAAATTCAATCACATAATCCTCATTCATTTACTTTATCTTGATTACAGTGATGATCTCAATGTATTTGTGTATTTGATGAAACAATTTATTTTATCCTTAATGCTAAATAGATACTTTAATGAGTTATATGTAACACATTATTGGAAATGGAAAACTTTATCTGTAACTTTGTAGTATCAGGAATTGTGGTTAGAGAGCAATGAATATATGAAAAGATTTTTTTAAGTAGGTATAAAGGTTAAGTACATCAGGAGAAACACAAATAAAAATGTTTTAAAGACATTATTTGTACTTTGACATCTGAATGCCTCATGGGGATCTTGAACTTAACATATTGAAAACTACTTACTTCCCTATCCTTACTGCAAATTGACTCTTCAGTCTGTTTTGTGTTTTGCATGTCCTGTTAAATGACATGGATTAATAATTTATTAATTTATTTACTCTTACACCAAATCATTGTGAATTATATAGGTTCAGACATACATACTCTAACATGTACTTATTCATATATAGAAACATATACTCAACAAATGTTTAACTAGTGCCTATCTTGAGTATTCACTTATTATAACTCTATAAACAATGATAAATTATTTTTTTCATAAACAGTTTACAATGTTTGCAGAAAAATACAAATTCATACATATTACAATGAAAAATTCTGATAGTACTTACTATAAGTAAGCACATTTTCAAATCACAACACAACAAAACATAGCAATGGAGATAGTTAGAAATTCAAGGGAAACATTCAATTGTTTCTTCAGTCTGAAACACACTTTTCCAGGTAATTATATTGTCCTTTCCTTCAATTCTTCAAGCCTCTGTTCTAATGTTGTCTCTTGTTATTTATATAAAACATCAACCCTCTTCCAATGTCAAAAGGATTAGATTTTCTTTAATTTGGTTATTTTAAAATAATAATACATATCAACAGCTAAGTTATGGATGTTTATTTTTATATTTGTTAATTTTGCCACTCATCAATCAGAATGAAGATCTGAAAGGCATGGCTTATCTCTAGTTTATTGTCTCATCCCAGAGCTGAAAAGAACCAACAACATACTAGATACTCAGTAAATACTGTTAAATAAGTGAATGAAGCACATTGACCAGTAAGCCTCAAGAATAAGGAGAGACTAAGGTGTTACAGGTGGGAGAAGACAATTCTTATTTGCAGAGGAAGCACAGTATTGACTGGCGATGATATGGAAAGAATCTGACAGTTTGAAAAAGTAATGTAGCTAGTGTACCTGGGAGTCAGTGAAAAGAGAAAATGTGACTCGAGAAAGTGGAAATATAGTGTCAGTTCTTTCAAGGATTTCTTAAGGATGTTTAGAATTCATTTTAGGTGCATCATAAGTCCATTAAAGGGACAAAGTATTTTGAAAGTATAGCAATAGAATACCATTTATTTGGTGTTTATGAAGTGTGGTATCTTTTTTTTGTGTGTGACAGAGACAGAGAGACAGAGAGAGGGACAGATAGGGACAGACAGAACAGAAGGGAGAAAGATGAGAAGCATCAATTCTTCGTTGTGGCCCCTTAGTTTCTCACTGATTGCTTTCTCAGATGTGTCTTGACTGGGGGCTACAGCAGACTGAGTGACCCCTTGCTCAAGCCTGTGACCTTGGGCTCAAACTGGTGAGCCTTTCTCAAACCAGATGAACCTTCGCTTAAGCCAGCAACCTCGGGGTTTCAAACCAGGGGACTCCGCATCCCAGTCGGACTCTCTATCCACTGTGCCACTACCTGGTCAGGCAGTGTGGCATCTTCTTAACTGTATTTTGTAAATTATACACACAAAAACAACTTTACTGAGGTATAATTTCTATCAAATAAGATGTGTGCCCATTGTAATTATTTAAATACATGAGTTTCAATACTAAATTAAATTGTATAGCCATAAATCCAATCAAAATATAAAAGATTCCCATCACTCCAAAAAAGAACTTTGGTGCTCCTTTCCATATGGTCCACACTTGCCAGTCTAAGGCAGTTGTCAGCAGACTTTGTGTCACAATATTTGTTTTTCTTATTCTTGAGGATATTTTTGAATAAATGAAATCATACCAAATAAACTACTTTATCTGTCTTTCTTTGCTCATGATAATATATTATTGAGTAATTGTGTTGTTGAATGCATTTATTTTCATTACTGAGTTATATTTCAGTTTATTTTTTAACCATTCATGGTAAAAAATGTCTACCATGGTAGACATTTGGGTTGTTTATAGCTCAAGGCTATTAAGAACAAACTTGGTATCAACACACATCAACAGATTTTTCTGTGGACATATATTTCATTACTCTTGGGTATTGACAGAGTTGTACAGCTAAGTAATGCGATAAATGAAATTTTAAGTTTGCAGAAATTGCCATCAAGTTCTTCAAACCAGTCTCACCATTTTACATTCCCACCAATATTATATGACAGTTATAATTTCTCCACATGCTGAACAATTCTTGATAATTTTATAAATTCTGGTTGGCATGTAGTTGTATATCATTATGGCTTTATTTTACATTTTCTTGATGTGTTATTATGTTAACCATCTTTCATATGTCTCGTTACCATTCGTATATCTTCTTTCAAGAAGTGTCCAACAAATCTTTTGCACATTTGTGAAAGAGAATGTTTACCCTCTTATTATATGATTTTTAAAGAGTTCTTCAGATTTTCTAGATTCAATTTTCTTTTTGGATATTTGTATCACATTGCCAGTCTGAAACTTGTGTTATCACTTTCTTAATATTTTTAAAAGCATTTTTTTAATTTTATATAATTTAAAAATCACTTTTTAACTAGTTCAAGTTTCATATATTGTCTAAGTTATCTTTGTCTATTTCAAGAAATGGGTTTAGGAATTTTATCTGATTTCCCAATACTTATAGATTTTTGTATGCTTTTTATGAATTTCTAATGAAATTCTTTGGTGGTCAGAAAATATATGCTATGATTTTAATTTATTTACATTTGTTCAAGTTTGTTTTATGGCTTTCTAAAATCTATGTTGGTAAATATGTCATGTGTACTACAATAAAATGTGTGTTGTAGCACACAGTGGTTATAATGCTCTACACTATCAATTAAATCAAGTGTTTTATTAATACTATGCAAGTTTTCAATATCCTTAGTGATATTTGCTGCTTTTTTATCAATTGCTAACAGAAAAATACCAAATTACCCAATTATGATTGTGGGCTTGTTTATCTCTTCTTTCAGATTGCTCACCTATTGCTTAAATATTTTTAAGGTTTGTTGTTACAAACATATACATTTTGGATTACTATGTCTGCTTATTAAGTTGAAGTATTTATGATTAAAAACACTCCTTTTGTATTTAGTAATATTCATTTTCCTGAAGTAAATTTTATAAAATATTAATATAGTCTGTTTTTCCATTAATATTTGAATTAATTTTAGATTGTATTACATAAGGATAATTGGGTTTTGATTTTCTATCATTTCTTCTTTCATTTTAGTCTTCTATTTTGAGTATTTGAATCATTTATGTATAATATAATTAAAAGTATAATTGCTGTATTGGAATGAATAGTTTCCCCCCAAAACTAATGTCCACCTTGGTTTTGTGGATATGATCTTATTTAGAAATAGGATGTTTGAAGATATTCAATATAATCAAGTTAAGATCAAGTTAAACAGGATAGGCAAAAAAATAGAAATCAACTACAATAGAAAAACTGGAAAACAAACACTTAGAATCTAAATTGCATGTTATTAAATAACTAATGGGTTAATAATGACATCAAGGAAGAAATAAAAATTTTCCTTGAAATAAATGAAAATGAACATACAACAGTTCAAAATTATGGGACACAGCAAAAGCAGTCCTGTGAGGAAAGTTCATAGTATCACTTTTTCTACCTTAAGAAGCTAGAAAAAGCTCAAAGAAACAATTTAACCCTGCATCTAAAAGAACTAGGAAAAGAATAGCAAGTAATGTCCAGAGGAAGTAGAAGGAAGGAAATAATAAAAATCAGAATGGAAATAAATGGCATAGAGGCTAAAAAAAATACAAGGATCAATGAAACCAAGAGCTGGTTCTTTGAAGAGGTAAACAAGATTGATGAAGCTTTAACAAGAATCACCAGGAAAAAAAGAGAGAGGACTCAAATCAATAAAATCAGAAAGGAGAATGGAGAAGTAACAACTGACACAGCAGAAATACAAAGGACTGTAAAAAAAAATACTACAAAAAACTGTACTCCAAAAAGTTAGACAACCTAGGTGAAATGGACAAATTCCTTGCAACATATAATCTTTCAAAAATCAATCTGGAAGAATCAGAAAACCTAGAGATTGATTACAACAAATGAGATTGAAACAGTTATCAAAAAACTCCCAAAAAACAAAAGATCTGGGCCAGATGGCTTCACAGGCAAATTCTACCAAATATTCAAAGAAGAACTAACTCTTATCCTTCTCAAGCTATTTCAAAAAATTCAAGAGAAGCCCTGGCCGGTTGGCTCAGCGGTAGAGCATTGGCCTGGCGTGTGGGGGACCCGGGTTCGATTCCCAGCCAGGGCACATAGGAGAAGCGCCCATTTGCTTCTCCACCCCCCCCTCCTTCCTCTCTGTCTCTCTCTTCCCCTCCCGCAGCCAAGGCTCCATTGGAGCAAGGATGGCCCGGGCGCTGGTGATGGCTCCTCGGCCTCTGCCCCAGGCGCTGGACTGGCTCTGGTCACGGCAGAGCGACGCCCCGGAGGGGCAGAGCATCGCCCCCTGGTGGGCAGAGCTTCGCCCCTGGTGGGCGTGCCGGGTGGATCCCGGTCCGGCGCATGCGGGAGTCTGTCTGACTGTCTCTCTCCGTTTCCAGCTTCAGAAAAATACAAAAAAAAAAAAAAATTCAAGAGGAGGAAAAGCTTTCAAGCTCCTTTTATGAGGCGATCGTAATTCTGATTCTAAAACCAGGCAAAGACAATACAAAGAAAGAAAACTATAGGCCAATATCCCTGATTAATTTAGATGCTAAAATTTTCAACAAAATATTAGCAAACCGGATCCAGCAATACATGAAAAAAATCATACATAATGACCAAGTGGGATTTATTCTGGGGAAGCAAGGCTGGTATAATATTTGCAAATCAATCAATATGATTCATCACATAAACAAAAGGGAGGAGAAAAACCTCATTATAATATTAAAAGATGCAGAAAAAGCATTTGATAAAATCCAGCACCCATTCATGATCAAAACTTTCAGCAAAGTGGGAATATAGGGAACATACCTCACCATGATAAAGGCCATCTATGAGAAACCCACAGCCAACATCATACTCAATGGGCAAAAATTAAAAATCCCTTAAGATCAGGAACAAGGCAGAATGCCCCCTTTTACCACTTTTATTCAACATAGTTCTAGAAGTCTTAGACATAGCGATCAGATGAAAAGAAGAAATAAAAGGCATCCAAATTGAAAAAGAAGAAGTAAAATTACCACTACTTGCTGAGGATATGATACTGTTTATAAAAAATTCTAAAGTCTTAGTCAAAAAACTACTCGACCTGATAAATGAATTCAGCAAGGTGGCAGGATATAAAATTAATATTTAGAAAACAGGCATTTTTATACACCAAAAATGAACTGTTTGGAAGAGAAATTAAGAAAACAATTCTCTTCACTATTGCAACTACAACAACAACAACAACAAAAATAAAGTGCCTAGGAGTAAATTTAACCAAGGAGGTTTAAGATTTGTACTCAGAAAATTATAAAACATTGATAAAAGAAATCAAGGAAGATACAAACAAGTGGAAGCATATACCGTGTACATGGATAGGAAGAATAAACATCATTAAAATTCTATATTACCCAAAGCAATTTTTAAATTTAATGTAATTTCTATTAAAATACCAATGACATACTTTAAAGATATAAAACAAATATTCCAAAAATTTATATGGAACCAAAAAAAAAAACCCACGAATAACCTCAACACTCTTGAAAAAGAATAAAGAGGGAGGTATCACACTTTCTGATATCAAGTTATACTACAATTCCACTGTACTAAAAACAGCTTGGTACTGGCATAAGAACAGGCATGTAGATCAATGGAACAGAGCAGAGAACCCAGAAATAAAATCACTGCTTTATGAACAACTGGTATTTGACAAAGGAGGTAAGAGCATAGATTGGAGTAAAGACAGTTTTTTTAACAAATGGTTTGGGAAAATTGGACAGGCACCTGCAAAAAAATGAAACTAGACCACCAACTTACACCATCCACAAAAATAAACTCAAAATGAATAAAAGAATTAAATATTTCAGGAAACCATAAGCATCTTAGATGAAAACATAGGCAGTAAGTTCACTGACATCTCTCACAGCAATATATTTGCTGATTTATCTCCATGGGCAAGTGAAATAAAGGACAGGATAAACAAATGGGACTATATCGAACTAAAAAGCTTTTGCACAGCTAAAGACCATATGAACAGAATAAGAAGACAAACCACACAATGGGAGAACATATTTGACAATACGTCTAATAAGGGGTTAATAACCAAAATTTATAAAGTCCTTGTAAAACTTAGCACCAGGAAGATAAACAATACAATCAAAAATGGGCAAAAGAAATGAATAACTTCTCCAAAGAGGACATACAGATGGCCAATAAGCCAATGAAAAAATGTTCAACATCACTAAGTCACTAGAGAATGCAAATTAAAACCACAATGATATATCACCTCATACTTGTCAGAATGGCACTCATCAACAAAACAACACATAGTAAGTGCTGACGAGGATGTGGAGAAAAGGGAACCCTCCTGCACTGCTGGTGGGAATGCAGACTGGTGCAGCCACTGTAGATGACAGTATGGAAATTCCTCAAAAAATTAAAAATGGAACTGACTTTTGACCCAGCCATTCCACTCTTAGAAATATATCCCTAAAACACCACATCACTGATTCAAAAGAATAAATGCACCCCCATGTTTATGGCAGCAGTTTTTACAATAGCTGAGATCTGGAAACAGCCCAAGTGTCCATCAGTGGATGAGTGGATTAAAAAGCAGTGGTACATATATACAATGGAATACTATGGGGGCCATGAAAAAGAAGGAAATCTTACCTTTTGTGACAACATGGATGGACGTGGCAACTATTATTATGTTAAGTGAAATAAGCCAAGAAGAGAAAGAAAAATATCAGATGACCTCACTCATTTGAGGAATCCAAGGAACAATGTGAACTGAGGAATGGAATAGAGACAGAGGCGGGATCAAAGGGACCAGAGGGAAAGTGGACAGAGGGAAAGGGGATGAGAGGATGGGATCAGAGAAGGGAAAGAGATTGATGAAATTATATACACATAACACAGCATTAATACAGCGTTATAGAGAAGCAGAAAAGCAAATCCTGGAGGTAAGTGGGTTGGCATTGAGGGAGGGGGGCAAAGGGGATGTTCAGGGGAACATGAGGTGGGGGATGCATTCAGGGGGACGCTGGAATCTATGGAAACACAACAAATTAAAAAAAAAAGTTAAAGAGTTTTAAGGTAGACCCTAAATCCAACATGACTGATGTTCTTATAAAAAGAAATCCAGCCCTGGCCAGTTTTCTCAACTGTAGAGTGTCTGCCCAGCGTGTGGAAGTCGCAGGTTCAATTCCCGGCCAGGGAACACAGGAGAAGCTCCCATCTGCTTCTTTACTCTTCCCTCTCTCTTTTCTCTCTGTCTCTCTCTTCCCCTCCCACAGCTGAGGCTCCACTGGAGCAAATTTGGCCCAGGCTCTGAGGATGGCTACATGGTCTCCAGTAATTTCCTACTGTATCTATAGAAAAATAATCTCATTGGGTTAAGGCTGCCATCTCTACTTGCTGTGTGAGTTTTCTTCCCTTTTCCTTTGATCAGATATGTATTTTGTAGTATTCCCTTTTCTCTCTTTTCTTGACTATATTTTGCAATGTCCATTATTTTTTTATTTTATAATACTTAATTTTAGTTCATCAGAACCTACCTTCTCTTCAAATCTGCTGTTTCTCCCTTCCATTTCTTTGCATTATTTTTAATACTTCATAATTTTGCATATTTTATAAATTTCACAATAATTATTAGTTATCCATTTTCATCTTAATTTTTATTAATGTTATACTTATTTTTATACCAGTTTTCTTTATTTTTTGTAATGATTTACAATATCTAAGTGAAAGATTTTGTTTGATAAATCTAATGTGTGAATCCACTTACAATCAGTTCTAATTTGATATGTTTTTCTTGAGTATGTGACATTTTCTTTTTTCTTTGCATATTAGTTTTGTTAAAAACTGGTCATTTCAGATATTATTTTGTAGCAACTCTGGATTTGCCATTTCTCCTTTTTAAGTTGATTGTTTCTCTTTTTAAATTATTTTTTAAATTATATTAATTTTTTAACTTGTTTATGTATTGATATTTATCTATTTTTTGCCTGGATTTAATTTTTGGAATTTGTTTCCTCTGTAGTGTGACTGGTGATATTTCTATTTTTTTTCTTTTTAGGTGTTTTTTTTTATTCTGACTTTGTAGTGTCACTGTTTTATCTGCATAGCTTAGTGGTTGACCTACAATTGGAAAGAAGTTGTGTTTCAGCAACGTGAATTTATTAGTCTTCCAATCTCTGCCACTAAATGTTCAAAGTTGAGCCTATTTTCAACTCTCGCTTAGCTTTTATTCCTCCCTGGGCTCTCCGAAGCATGTACATAGCTTCCCACTCAGCCAAGGATTTATGAAAAGTTCTCTCTAAATTTCAAGATCCCCCACTAATTTTCTGGCTGGATTATTACTGTCTCAACAGGGATGCTAATCTCATGGTAGCAGAGTTATAGGATAAGACATTGTTTCTTACAGAGTTTTGTACACTTAAGTGATGATAATTTCAGACATCAGTATTTGCCTACTCCAAATAAAGTGTGCTTTTTGGCAGTGAATTTATTCTTCCAACTTAAATATAGTCATATTACAAAATCCAGCACAACAAGGTAAAGTTTGAGGTGAGGAAGTACAGAAATACTACAGACTCCCACTGTTCTTACCTATTGTTAAATGTCTTTTCAGGAAATAAATAAAAGCTAAAAAATATATGTTAAAATGAGTTTGCCACTCTGACAGGAACTTATATTGTAACTTCAGCTTTAAAGTTTTTTTTTTCTATAAAATTGGAAATATATTAATCTGTAAGATAACTGAGACATTATTGTCAAGGTTTATATAGATAAAGAAATTATTTCTAAAACTTATTATTTATATTTATTATATAGTATTAATATAACATTTTTATTATACATCTTACTTAATTTAATTTCAAATTTCTACCTTGGTAATTTTTAGATACTCAGTAAAAATATTTTAATTAATTAAAATCTACATTTTTAATGCTAAAATCAATATTTATCAATAGTTTATATATATTTGAAAATATATTTTGCATTTGCATTTACTGATGTTATTGTTATGATGATGTTTCTAAGTTGGTATTTTTACAAGGATTTGTAAAGTAATTACAAATTGTTGTTTTCTGTATATATTTTTTCCACCTCATGTATGTTTCCTAAAATTACATCTTATTACTATTCAGATCTTTTTATAATAGCAAACTAAGTTTCAGGCAGATTCTTAAATAAAAGAAATATTAGCCAAGTGATGTTCTTAAAAACTTTGAGAATATCTAAATTTATTACTTTTATGTAATGTGAACTTCATAATTAATAGAGACTAAAGAAAGCCTGGCAGGTTAGTCTTTGCCTTTCTATTTCTCTCTTTCCCTTCTGCAGTCAAGGCTCAAGTGGAGCAAGGTGGCCCATAAGCTGAGGATGGCACCAAGCCCTTGTCTCAGGTGCGAAAATGGCCCCAGTTGCAAGGGAGCAACTGCCCCAGATGGGCAGAGCATTGCACCCTCATGGGCTAGCTGGGTGGATCCCAGTTTGACACATGCAAGAGTCTGTCTCTCTGCCTCCCCACTTTTCATTTAAGAAAAATACAAAAAAGAGAGGTTTAAGATGGTACTATATCCTGCAGAATATGTTGACTCACTTTCAATATGGTTTTCTCCCATACATCAGCTTTGAAAAACAAGCAATTAAAAATTTTACATCACCTCAGCAAAATAAAAAACAATGAAAAGTCAGAAAATTTCTTGGTTACCCATAGATAGCTGAAACTAAAATTGTGCCAACTTTGAATGACATTTTTACATTCCAAATTCTGTATTTTTCATAGTATAATAAGCAAAGAGAAACCCAATTTTCTTAATCAGTTATATGACACCGTAATATATTAGTGCATAAGCAGATAATTCAATATCAAAACTAACTATATTTTATATATATTTCATACACAAATTATAAACATATTTAAACAGTCACTGATTTCTTCTATTATGATTTTCCTTGAGTTTGAATACTTATTGAAATATGTTTTTTTTATATGTGAGAGAATTATATCACTAAGAAAAAAGAAAAGCAAATGCATATGTGTGTATAAGATCTTCACATCACATCTTCAATGAATGTGATGTACCTGCTAGGTCCTACAAGGTCTAATTGCTTTCATAAACTCAGCATATATTTATAACCACAAACCTAAATTTAAAAAAAATTATATTTATCAAACACTTCTGATTCTGATATAAGTTTTTATGTTAATAGTTATAATGTAGTTACCATTTTGCGGTTAACTAAGGACACATATAAAAGCCTGCTACTATTATATTTATCATTAATATTAGAATATTTTGGCATTGTTCTGCTATACATTTTACATTTTAATTGCATTTAATGTTGTTATCATTTTAATTACATTTTCACAGAAATAATAGATAGCTGTTTCTGGGTTGTTAAAACATGATTTACAAATGCTTTCACTCATAAATCATTGTTGCTACCACTTTTCTTTCTACCTACTCTTCATGACAATAGTACATTTATTACAATTATGAAAGTCATATAAAAGCAAACAAATCAAACAAGCAAAAAATAACACAAAAGAATAAGTGCTTTTAAAGAATCAGTGGTAAAAAAAAATGAAAGAAAAAATATACCAATGAATATGAGAAACAATATTTACAATATTTCTCCAAGGGTGATTATTAACTTTGCTATTGTCAAATCTCTTTGTCTAGATTGTTAAAATACAGACTTACAGACTCTTACTCAGCTATATTAAATCAGATTCTCTAAGAGTACTGCACCAGGATATATTAAAATTTTAGCTAAAACCCCATTGATGCTGCCATTTGGAAAATTTAATAACCCAGTTTGGTAGACTTGGACTCAAGTCCATGAACCTGTATTACAAACATTCAACCAACACTTTCTTAATATTGTTCATTGGACTCTGGAATATTTATAGAATCAGAATTTTAATTCTGTAAATTAAAAAGTAATTTTGGAAAATGGCTTTCACGGAGTAGTTAGGCTAACATTAATAAAATGATATATGCAGTGTTATGTGAAATTACTTTGTCATTAAAATGACGGACACTCAAACTGGAAAGACTTGCATTAACAGTGTGTAGATTTATAAATAGTATTAATTTTCTTCTTAACTTTGGCTTGATGAAAAAGTTAATTTTTTTGTCCCTGTTTTTAATTTAAGACCAACTAAAGAAAACCAAATATGCAGCCCTAAAATATTATGTAGGATGTTCCACTTGTAGTTAGCCTGTCCAAAGCTTCCCCATGCAAACAGCCTCGAGTTCATAAAATGAAGACTTCCTTTTTTTATTTTTTCCTAAAAAACTTCCCCATCTTCTGCTTGCCTTTGAGTCTCTGTTAAAATGCAAGGGATAATGACTGACTTCCTTGCTATGGGCTAACTGAGTATTCGATATTATCATTGTATCACTCTTCATTTATTACACAGTCCTTTCACCCCACACTTCCCTACTTTTGGAATGTGATGGTTAATTTTCTCTGTAAACTGGACCACATTGCCCAGATATATGTCAAATATTATGATTTTTTTGTGTGTGAAACTCTCTTTTGGATGAAATTTAAATTAAAATTGGGACACTCTGAGTAAAGCAGATTTCCCTCTATAATTTGGATGAGTTTTGATCGGACAAAGACCGGTCATTCCCTCAAGCAAGAAGGGATTCAGCCAATAGAATACCTTCAGGCTTGAACTGAAGGATTTACTCTTTTAGACATCTCCCGTTTTCCAACCTACTCTGCTGATTTTGGACTTGCCAGCCTCCACAAGCACACGAGCAATTCCTTAAAGTAAACTTCTCATTTCCATATATACACATTCTGTTGAATCAATTACTCTAGGAAACGCTGATGAATAAACCAAATAAACCACCTCCCAATTCCCTTTTCTGTAATTTGGCACCATGAAGGAAGGATTTGGGTCAGTTTTGTTTACTGATGTATCTCAAGAGCCAAATATTATAGCTGACACATATAGAAAGACAATATGGAATTGTTAAATAAATAAGGAACAATCTTCTAGAATATATAACTTGCTGGGTTAGGTTTAAAATGGTCAGGGATGTTGCATGATAAGACAGGGCAGGAAAGAGAGAGAAGAAAGAGAGAGACAGACTACAACCAGCTAGTTTCTAAACTCTGAAAACCAAGGTCTTATGAGTCTAGAAATAATCAAATAGAAGCTACTGAATGAAGATTGCCTAAGCTTCCCACTGCTTTCTGCTAAACTAGAAACAGAACAGAGAGGAAACCCACATCCCACTCCTTATTAATGGAATTTTATGAACACATTTCACTTAAATTTATATTTCATGGCATCCTGGTGCTAAGTGCAGCTTCAAGCATACTCTACCCCACCATAAATTACACCCTAAATCATCAGTTGGTAATAGGCACTTTATTTTCCATGCTGATTTCCTTAAGTGCTCTGCTCTGAGGCCTCTCAGTCATAACCAGCCATATGCTTTTCTCTCCTTTCAAATATTTGAATATATTGCCATACGGATAGTCCCCACTTTTTTTTTCCCACCGTTTTTTATAAACCTTGGATTATTCAACAACGTCCTTTCAGATCAAGAACGAAATGAAAACCCTTCAGAAAACCAATATGCGGTGAACTCATTTTTTTTCTTTTTCTTTTTTTTTCCTTTAATCATTTTTGCTAAGATTTATTTGAAAAAGATTTTCCTGGAAAAAGATGAAAGTATGACAACTTTTGAATCAAAAGTGCCTTGGAAAGTCTAAACATAGTTCAAGAAAATGTGAAAATGTGTTACAATTTTTAAAAAATTTTGACACAGTATAATATGTGTTGGTTTTGTTTGTTTGCTTTGCTTTTTTTTTTCTTTCTCCACATTCTGGCTCTTTTGTATGGAACCAGATATGATGAAAAATAAATCATGTCTTACGAAAACATATCAGTTAAAAATTGTACTGCTAGACTGATACACCATTTTTTCCCCTTCATCTTCCTTAGACATAATCATCCCAATTAGTTCTTCTGCAGTGTGACAGTGAACCCCCTGGGTAATCTCAGGCTGCTGGCAGGGCCAATGTTTCCGCACACGGCTGGTTCCATGTATTGCTGTCTGGCCCATTCCCAGCTGTTCAATTCCCCTTGCCTCAAATTTTAATTTTTACTATTCAGAGTTTCCTAACATTTTTCAAACAGGTTTTTTTTTTAAAAATTTTTATTTATTCATTTTAGAGAGGAGAAAGAAAGGGAGAAAGAGAGACAGAGAGGGAGAGAGAGAGGAGAGAGAGACAGAGAGAGAAGGTGGGGAGGAGCTAGACGCATCAACTCCCATATGTGCCTTGACCAGGCAAGCCCAGGGTTTCGAACCGGCGACCTCAGCATTTCCAGGTCGACGCTTTATCCACTGCGCCACCACAGGTCAGGCTCAAACAGGTTTTATAAGAGAGAATGTTTTCTGCTTTAAAATTTTGTGAATTCTCAAAAATTACATCTGGCCATAATTTCCAGTTGCTCTAAAGGTCATTATGACTTGAACTGTGGAAAACGAGAAGGAAGACTTATTATACCAAATTCTTTCATTTTTATGTGATTTTTTTTCTGTATTTAAATAATTTTAAATTATTTCTAACATTAAGTGGAAAATTAAAATAATTGTTATGAGTAATTTATAAGAATTTTAAGATTTGTTCTTTGGTCTTGGGGATCAAAGGTATAAGAATGCTTCTAAAGCAACCACCAGAGAATAGAAAAAACAAATCAGCTTTATTAGGAGAGTTTACACTTCCACAAGAGATTTACTCATTTGCCTGGAGGCTTGCGCAAACACCTCTAACAGTTGTTAATCAGCATGGTTTAGCTTTATGGCAAACCAAGTTTAAATAAAATGAAAATGTGTTTGCAATAACTTTTAAAGCATATTATTCTATAAAGTCAAATTTAATAATGAATTTATCATTTTAAGGTATATAGTTAGTTTTTTTTTATATTTAGAATTTTAATGTTCCACAAATAAATAATTTTGATATTTTGGTAAATTATTTAAAGAATGGAATAATTTATTTAAAATTTCCAGGAAAAAGAGGTCTTTTATTAAAGCATACATTTTAAGTAACTCCTGAAACTTCAACATTTCCTTAATGGAAATATTTTTAAAATATAAGATACAAGGTTTTGCCTCCTTAACAAAAGTATTTGTATAACTTATATTTCTGCTTACCTGAATTCTAATATAATGTTGAGTAGTCTTCTGACAAAACATGAAAAACTATTATCATTAAGAAATAATAAAATGTCTTGTGCTGAGTGGCTATACTCTGATGGAACTAATTAGGCTTTCTTTTTTTTGACTTAGTGTTAGACTACTAGCAAATTTCTATAAACTCTAACATCTTCTGGTGTCATTAGTACCTTTGAATGGCCAGATTTTCTTGATCCATCAAATCACCATGAAGGTTTTAAAACTCCATGATGATGTAACCTTTATCAGTAAGATTGCATGGGATAGTTAATCTTTAATATCAATACTTTTCCTAAAGCTATGCAGCAAAATGTCTTCTTTAGCTTGCTTCAGGGTCAATTATTCTAATTACTACCATCTCCTCAGCTGTGGGCTGAGAAATAGGATGATTTCATATCATATATTGATATATATCTATTTCTCGCCACTAGCTTGAAAAGAGACCATCAGTGTAATTTCAGAATAAATGTCTTCCTTTTGAAATGTACTTTTGAATTTTATCGCCCTCTAATTTTTTATTTCCCAGATATGTTATTGAATGGAGAAGGTAAATACAAATATTTCTTGTTTAGCTTTCTTTAATCATGTTAAGCTGTAACCTCAGTATCTTCTTATCTTCAAGCTGTGAGATGTTGTGTTACTTCTCATGAATGTCTTGGTAAATCTCTGTATTACGGTTCTCCTATTTCTGTTGAGAGTATCCTATTAGCTCCTCTTTGACTGTGGATGCTACGACTGTTTCTTTGTTAAATGTTGTGAACCCTCCCGGTTATTCTCAATAGGACTTCTACCAGGGGGGCTACAGGTATGAAATCAGGACATGTACTATTAGCCTCAAGTTCAGTATGGCACCAGATGGCTACTTGCTCTTTTCAAGAGATAGAATATTACAGTCTGATTATTTCCTTAGTCCTGTACATTTCTATTTGAAGGATGCACTTTTGTGTTTTAAAAAAGTAGAGGCTAAATGTTGTAGTAATATAAGGTTATAGTAATTAAATATATAGAAATATAAAAATATGGAAGATATATAAAAGTAATTAAAAGGATATTAAAAATAATTATTAAAATTAAGTAAAGTTATGACAATTGGGTAGGAATTAATATAGTGACTTAGTGTCATAACTCTCTAATGTGATAAACAGACTCTGACTTACAAGCAGAGCCCAGTTAGTATGTGTGTGTGAAGTTATACATACATACGGAAGAAGTAACTTGGTGCCATAACTCTGTAATGTGATAAACAGACTCTGACTTTCAAGCAGAACCCAGTTAGTATGTGTATGAAGTTATACATAGATAAGAAGTGGCTTTGTGTTATTTACATTAACTTTG
Organism: Saccopteryx leptura; assembly: GCF_036850995.1. NCBI lineage: Eukaryota > Metazoa > Chordata > Mammalia > Chiroptera > Emballonuridae > Saccopteryx > Saccopteryx leptura. The sequence goes on from NC_089510.1 coordinate 18,258,837, forward strand.
TAAATTAATGAAAATAAAAACATTTTAAAAAGTGGTTTAATATATACATTTCAGTAGATTGACATAAAGGAGGTTCCCTGTGAGGAATTCCCAAAAAGGTGGTTTGAGGTGATAATCCTGTACGTTGACACCTGTTAGAAGGCGTTGGCCAGAAAGGGTACTAAAGCTGAGGGGCCCCCTGCTGCAGTAGTCGCCCAGACTCCAAGGTTGATGTGGACTGTCTCCATGCTGCTCTGAGCTCTGAACAAAGCCAGCCGAGAGGAGCACGCTGACGGGGCCCCCTTAACCTGTACCCAGGCACGCCAAAAGGATTTGTGAGTAATAAATTGCCTGTGTGATTATTGCAACTAATTTGTGTGTCGGTCGTGTCTTTCCTCCAGTGGCACTTAACAGTAGCATCCTCATAGCCACTTCAAGAGTAGTCTCGAAGAGGCTGCCAACCCTGCTGATAAGCAGGAGTGTCCCACTGCACGGGGAAGTCGAATCAGGGACGCCTGATCGATGTAGAGCCTGGGCTCTACTGGGACACTAAACAATTCAGTTTGTCTTCATATTAGTCTAAAATATAAGTAGGTTAGAGAATGGGTGTTAAGGGAACTATTTATGTGTCTGAAAGTTCTTGCCATTTTAAGAGCATTACTGTTGCAAATCTAGTTGGTTAGAAGTCTGACCTTATGACATATTAAATTACTATAGATTATTAATATAAAGTTAATTAATTTGACCACTGTGCCCACCGTATAATTGTGCATATTTTTAAAACATGTGTGCTGTAATGTAATTTCTTATTTATATATTTATATTAATGAAATTGTTAATTCTCTGACAAAGTCTATATTGCATATGTCTTATAATTTAGAATCTTGCCACAGAGTATATTATTAACATGAGGTTGTTAGACAAAGTGATTAATTTTTCTTTTTATATTTAAAATATGAGGTTCTGGTGTTAAAAGGACAAAATCATGAAGTTATTTAAAGTAAAAATATGTATTATAAATAAATTATTGTGTTACACGTTGGTGATGTGTTGTTGAGTGAAACTAATCTCTCCTAGAGCTTGCATTCAATGACAGACAAGATGAGTAATACATAGTCAAATAAAGAATACATAATTTTAGACCCTGGCCAGGTAACTCATTGAATAAAGTGTTCTTCTGGCACACCAAGGTCACAGGTTCAAACCCAGGTCAGGGAACGTATGAGAAGCCATCAATAAATGTAAAGTAAATGGAACAATTATGGTAAATGGAACATTGAGTTGATGCTTCTTTCTCTTTCTCTCCCTTCTCCCCTTCCCCCTTCCTCTCTTTCTCTCAATCAATGGAAAATATGTATATGTATATATATATATATGTATACATATATGTATATGTATTTGTGTGTATGTATGTGTGTGTGTGTGCATGTGTATGTATATGTGTATGTGTGTGTGTGTGTGTGTGTGTGTGTGTATATATATATATATATATATATATATATATATATATATATATATATATATATATATAAAATGGCCTTTTCCTTAGCTGCTACTAAGGTGCTCGTCCTCCCAGGAAGTTAAGGCCGTGTTGGGAGGAGACTCTCACTTTATCCTGTGACTAGCACCGCTCAGGCAGCTCGCCCACACCGTGCCATCTCGGAGTTCACCTGCATCTACTCGGCCCTCATCCTGCACTACAATGAGGTGACAGTGGCGGAGGATAAGATCAATGCCCTCATTAAAGCAGCTGGTGTAAATGTTGAACCTTCCTGTCCAGACTTGTTTGCAAGGGCGTTGGCCGCAAGTATGAACACTGGGAACCCTGTCTGCAATGTGGAGGCTGGTGGTCCTGCCCCAGGAGCTGGTGTCGCACCAGCAGGAGGTCCTGCCCCCCCCCCTTCCCAGCTGCAGCCTCAACTGAGGAGAAGAAATTGAAAGCAAAGAAAGAAGAATCTGAGGAGTCTGATGATGACATGAGCTTTGGCCTTTTTGACTATCCTTCTTTTGTAACATAGTCAATAAAAAGTTGAAATGAAAATATAAATAAATATACATGTGTGTAAAATTTTTAGTAGAGATTCATATTTTCAGTAAAAATAAAACAGTAAAATGACCAAGAATGCCCTAGGGGAAGGGAGTTGCAAGGTTCTTTTTCAGCCTTGAGAAAATAAAAAAAGTAAATAATGTAAGAACCTGGGGAAAAAACATTCCAGAAAAATATAAAATGAAAATTATTTTACAAAGAAAAAACAATAACAACAATGGCCAATATGACGGGAGCAGAAATAAGCAGTAGGTGAAAGGGGAACATGGGATTCGAGAGAGAAGCATGAAAAATATTCACATACAACCTTGTAGGTCGCATAAAGGTTTTGTATTTTATTCTAAGGCAAATAATTGTTTTGGGAATAGTAAATATAGATAAATGCGATTTTAAAAGTTTTTTTTAATACATGAAACTATTCAATATGTTTGAAAAGAGACTATAGGTTATACAAAAGAAGAGTTTCAAGAACCTTGAAAATGCAAAGTCTATGAAAAAGAAATCTCTATATATAATAGGAGGAGAGAAAAGAGTGATGTGTATGTAAGTGTGATGTTCACCTGGAAATAAGCTCATGGAGATGCCCTGCTCAGGTCTGCCTACAAGGAAGCATTGATTGCCACAGCTGTCTACTAGTACAGAGATCCACCTTGCTCGAGGAAATGGCCTTCCCAGGATATCCTACATCAATGACGAATTGAGGCTGGGGCATAGTTTTCCTCAAAATATCACAATTCATATGAATTTCAGAGTTCTTCATGGGATCATCTAAGATCACAGTTCTACGGTTCTTTATGCTCAATCCCATTAAATTCCCCTTCTTTCAACAGATGTCTATCTCTAATAAATACCCAAGAAGCCCAAGTGTCACACATAACTTAATCTGTGACAAAACTGGAAAACAGTTTCTGACATATATATAATATATATTATATATATATTTATATTTATATTTATATATATATTTGATTAATGAGACAGAGCCTTTTGTGAGAATGCGTTATGAGATGTATACAGGTATAGGTGTGGTAAATTATAAGTGGAGGAAATAAATGTTTAAAATAGTTTCAAAAATAAAAATGAAGTTAAGAATAGTCTAAAGCAGTGGTCGGCAAACTTGTTAGTCAATAGAGCCATATATCAACAGTACAGCAATTGAAATTTCTTTTGAGAGCCAAATTTTTTAAACTTAAACTTAAACTATAAACTTAAACTATATACATTGTTATTAACTTAATTAGGGTACTCCTAAGCTGGCCTTTGCTAAACACTCAAGGGGCCAAAGAGCCGCATGTGGCTCATGAGCCGAGGTTTGCCCATCACAGGTAAAGAAAACACAATTGTAGGGCTGTCCTAGCAACCAAATAGAGATTTTAGAGCAAGCTTAGTGCAGATATGCCTTTGTTCTTTAAAGTGTACTGTATCTTCTTTCAGCTATTTTGGAAACCCACACTTGTGGTTTTTCCTTTTGCTACACACTCTTTCTCAGTTTTCTCTAATGACCTTTTTTCTTATCCTCACTTCACATGTTACCTGAATAAGCTTATCTATTCCTCAGCTTGTTACCTTTACGATACTTTCATATACTGATGGAACTCCAGTCTTTTGTAGCCCATGTCTTTTTCTTCAACACATGACCATATATATCCAACAGTCTATCGGTTATCTCTACTAGGAAATCTCATAGGTGGCCCAAACCCAGCATACACCAAAGTTAACCGCTTGTTTTCGTTTGTCTTTTGTTGTGAAATACTTGTTTCTCTCATATTTAATATTTCATTTCATAACATATACATTTTAAATTTTAACTGACGATAATATTCTATGATTATATGTTTTCTTAATTATTAAATGTTGTCAACTTTATATCTTAAATAATATACTTTTTTATTTTTATTTTTTTGATAACCAAAAAGACAAGAAGGAAGAGAGATGAGAAGCATCATGTAGTTGCCTCATTTTAGTTGTTCATTGATTGCTTTTTCATATGTGCTTTGACGAGGGCGCTCCAGCTGAGCCAGGGATTGTTTGCTCAAGCCAACGACCTTGGACTCAAGCTAGTGACTTTGGGCTTCAAGCCTGCGACATTGGGCTCAGTAGCCAGAGCAATGAACTCAGAGACTGAAGCCTCCACCTTCAAAAATTTTTTTCTTAAGCTTTGAAACCTAATAGAATGTGCTCTGCTAGAAAATTCAAAATAACTTATGATCTCATTTTTCTTTTCATTTTCCCTTTGGAATAAGAATGTCAATAGTTGTTATCAAATCCCTGTCTGGCCACTGTATTTTGGAAACACATAACTTATTTTGTAGGTTCACGAGTCCACAGACAGGGAAGAATTTTGCTCCCGGATGAATCATATACAGTTTCACACATATCTGATTTAAGGGATTTAGATTATGAGATTTGAGATTTTTGATTTGATGATATTTTTTTGAAATCTTAGAATTGAGTTGATGACATAATCGACTAAGATATTTGGGAATGTTGGAATGTGAGACATGAATTTTTCATGTGCCATTGATGTGAATAGTTTAGACCACAAGAAAGTTTATAATAGAGTTTTTAAAAAGTTGCACTGAAGTTATCCAATAATAATTTCCAGAGTTTGTAAATGTTGCCTCATTTGAAAAAAAAAATATTTTGCAGATATTATTGTCTTAAAGAGAAAAGGTTTTAGATAGTAAGCTTATCCTGGATTATCCAGTTGGACCCTAAATGGAATCACAAATGTCCTTATAAGAGAAAAACAGAGGGAGATTATACAGAGACATGCAGAGAAGACAACGTGACCATGGACGCAGGGATTGGAGTCGTGTGGCTACAGAAGAGAGAATGCTGACACCCACCAGAATAGATTCTCTTTTTCAGCCTTTGGAGGGTGTAAAACTCTGCCAACACCTTGATTTTGAACCAATAATACTGATTTCAGATTACAAGATTTGTGAGGGAATAAATATCTGTTGTTTGAAGTCACCAAGAAAAAAATACACTGGAATAAATTTTCTCTTTAACATGTTCCTCTCACTGTCTTGCATTCTGTAACTGTGCCTATTTTTCATGGCAATTTCAGAAGTCAAAATCTGAACAGGACAAGACCAGAACCTATAAGTCTCTGCTTGAACTAGTTTATTGATAATCCACTGACAAAAGTAAGTCATGTGACTTGTTGGTTGAGAATCAAAGTTGCCCTGGTTGGGTAGCTCAGTTGGTTAAAGCATTGTCCCAAATACAGCAAAGTTATGGTTTTGCTCCCTGGTCAGGGCACATATAAGAATCAGTCAATGAATGTATAAATAAGTATAACAATAAATCAATGTTTCTCTTTTTTTTCTATTTCTTTCCCTCTTTGTCTTCCTCTCTATCTAACATCACTAAATTAAAATAAATAAATAAAAAATCAAAGTGGGAGGGCACAGCATGTTTGCACAGAAAATACAAGAATGTGAATATAAATAAAATGAGGAGTTGGGTCCAATTTCACATTCAAACATGAATAGTTGAGGAAATTTTAGCCACTATTTTAAAAGTTTAATAAGGAGACACTAATTGTCATATGTTCAAATTTGCGGGACAAAAATTATTAAATTTTTTTCAATGTATATTTTTATTATTCTCCTCTTATTTTTCCAAGAAGCTTTGAGAAGCCTTATGAAGTTTATTTGTTGTTGTTCACATATACCCATGTAAACATTTGCTTATCGTGACAGGAATATATTTAATTATCTAATGCTCTTGCTGTAGGGTTAATGCTGGACATGGCCCTTCCACACCTTCCAGCAGGTGGCCCAGGGCTTGGGCCCATCCGCTCTTGAATGTGCATCATGTTCTGTCAAGTAACAAACAGACCTTGAAGAAGACTTGCGTTTCCTGACTCCCAGCTTGTGCGCTTCCTGCTTTGTGCCGCTGCTGTCTAACTGCTTTGTAAGCCAGATTGCCCATGCGGCCAGCTGTGAACTCACAGCCCCGTCCGCAGCCCAACCCACTGCTATTGGATCTCCCCATAAGTAAGTAATTAAAGATTGCCTCTGGCCCACTTTGCTTTTGGGTCTATTCAGCACTGAATGCATACATGCGGCAATATGATAGGTTTTATATACATTCACTGGTGCAGGCCTGGTTATAGCTTCCTTGGTGAATAAGGCCTCATATACAGTATTCACCTGCTGTTCTATGCGGCTCTAGAGACCTTCTGCTCCATGCTGTAACTGGGACCAGAAACCTACCAGTGTCTGCATCCGTCCTTGTCTCCACCATAGGCTGTAGTCACACCCCTCAGCTGTTATGTGAACATCTATTTCACATGGCTGGCTTGGATCCACTTTTTCTAAGGCTTGGACAGTAGCTATGGCCCACCTAGTGGCCTGAAAAGCTGCCTCATGGAGCTCCATCCAATCCCAGGTGAACCCCTTCTGCAGCAGGACATACAAGGGTCACATTAGTTGAGCTAAATGGGAAAGAAAAACCCTCCCATAATTTATAAGCCCAGGGATTTCTGCAACTGTTTTTACCGCTACAACCGGGTAGAAGGGATGCCTTGATCTTTTAAGTGACTACTGCTGGCATCATCTTTGTCTTATCTGACCAAAAATTTTCCAGGAACTGACAGGTAAGCCAAGGCCTTGCACTTTGCTCTCGCTGACCTCCCGTCCTCATTGTCGGAGGTGAGCCAACAAGGAAAAAGCAGCTTCCTCTCAAGCTGGAGTCAAGTCAGGAGTTAGCATGACGTCGTCAGTGTAACGATACAATAGTACCTCTGCTGGCCTGGTACGTACTATTAAGCATCATAGGTGTCTGTCTTTTCTTCTTAGTTTTTGAATATATTGCGTCTGTGGTATTTGGATGCAATGTATCACTGCTCGACCCACACAGGTTCCTCATCAGAGGAATCCCATGTAGATTGCGAAGTGGAAGTGCAATGTCGGGGAGGGATGTAGGGTTAATACTGGACAGGGCCCTTCCACACCTCCTAACAGACTGCCTGTGCCCCGGGCCCATTGATCCTTGGATGTGCGTCATGTTCGGCCAAGGAACAACCAGACCTTGGAGAAGGCTTCCCATTCCCTGCCTCCCAGCTCATGCCTTGCTACGCTTGGCGTGTGTTGCTATTGGCTAACTGCTTTACAAGCCAGACTGCCTATGTGACCGGTTGTGGACCCACAGTTAAATGAACCACCATGGGGTCTGCCCTTATGTAAGTAATAAAGGCTATATCTGCTCCATCTGGTCCTTTTTGTGTGTGTGATTTTTTTTTTTTTAATATCTGCAAGACAGGTAAAGATACCTAGTCTTGAACTCCTGCGTTACACCTGCTAATACATAATTCATAATATGTTGTAACTAGTTGTTTTTACATCTAACTCTGTTAATAAGTCTTGAATGATTAGTGAAGAGTGAGCATTAATCTTTTTTTTTTCCCTTTGGATTTTGTGCAAAATGAATAAAAATATTTTAAAAGTGAACTCAATTTTAACCAGTAAAACCAGGAGAAATACTGAATACTAGAAAAATGTAATAAAAGCTTTAAACACATACACAAATACATACATATCTTTATGTATTTTATAGTGTTTCTTATTGATATTAGATTTTATTCATAAGTTAAAATTTTTTAATCATAATAAATGAAATCTATCCTAGAAAGTATCCCTTCCTTTCTTTATATTTGTTTCTAACTTGATAAATATTTATAAAAAGAAAAAGGAGTAGTAGCTAATATTGGCTGAAGAAATATTTTAGACACATTCCCGGTGAGGTCCCTCAAACAGCTGTGCCGCTGCAGCTCGTCAAGTGCTGGGCCTCTGCGGAGCACAGGGTGCCAGGTCCGCTGTTCTGCGCCAGACTGCAGGGAGGTCGCCGGATGCTGATTCAGATCCAGTTGGGATTGCATTTAAAAACTCCAAATCCATTACATTTTTTATTTTAGGAAGAAAGTCACACGTTCCTTTTCTCTTTCTCTTTATTCTATTACTTTTGCAATGCTATCAGCTATATAGAATAAGAATCACAAAATAAGTGTTCTTACTAAAATCATGTTTGTCATTTTATAGCTTCCGGACCCCACAATTCTCATGATCTCTGGAAAGTTAGACCTCAGCCATTTAAACATAATTATTTATCAAACTTTTTTTTTTCTGGCAAAAGACCACAGTACATAGTGGCTTAATTGGCACACACGCAAGCAATACAAACAATCTGAGTTATTGAACCCGTGTCAGTTAAGTGAGAACCGCTGGGTTCACTCATGCTGGTCAGGCTACAGATATGGTTGCTAAGGGAATAGCAGCACATGTCAGGATAAATACACTTAATAAATTAAAGCAGATGATAAGATAAATCCTTGATTTCCGAGTAAATTTAAGGAGCTCATAATAAAAATTAAAATATCAGAAACCACACATAAATGTTGTGGATGGCTTATAAAATGTGTCTAAACTTGAAATAATCATAAAAATATCTTATTTATGGTCACTACTAGCTATGTAATATTAATTTTCTTAGAAAAATAAACCGGAACCGACAGTTATCATCACAAGTTTATTACCCGTATACTAGTGTTATCACCTAGAAAAAACTATTATAGAAAATGTTAATTGAAATAGAGCTTCAAAAATTTAAAATCCTAATGATAAAGAAATTAAAAACTCAAAATTAAAATTTGATTCTGTAGTAAACATTAAATATTTCAAAATTGAAAAGATGAAAATGTATACTACTCACTATTAATGTGTTGCTATGATAAAAGTATCAAGGCATGTTGAAGAATAAGAAATTTATATTTAATGCATGTTTAAGCAACACATAAGAAAAAAGAAAATTATAATTATAAATAAATCTCAGAGTGGTCATCCTACAATTCCAAGGTTTTACTTTTTTTCTAGCAATGTTTCAAAATTAGAGATTCTTATACAATAATATGTTAAACTATGTTGATGGAGTATAATAATACTTTTTGATGAGCGCATTGCATATGTCTCTCAGGTATCTCCAAAGTACCAGTAGATTCTACCAATATTACACGGGGACTAAATTTACCACACATTAAATATTTTACTAAATTTAATGTTGGTTAGGAGCCTATAAAGTTACATTCTGTAGCCTAATAACAAACTCAAAATAAAATATTAAATAAGGAGAAACTTATATAAGATATATAATAGGCAAAATAAGTGATGCACACAGAGAATCATTCCAAAATAATTTTATGATATATGTCTTCAGAGATTCTTCAAATTCTCAGTAATCCTAAAGGAGATAATCTTCCAATTCTTATTTTGGTTTTCCTTCAGCTAGAAATGCAGAGTTGAATCATGATGTGCAAAGGCACTTATTGATGGATGTCCTAAATCAGAAAATAGAGAACAAAGGATGGAAATTTTGTTAATCTCTTAATTTTGAGGAAAAAATAAAAAACTTAAAAGCAACTGGCAAGAGGAATTCACCTTCCAAGAAAGTTGACTGTCATGCATATTTAATGTGTGACTAAAAAAGGGAAAAGGGGCAGAAACAAAACTGGAGTAGTTTTCTGCTCAAGAGAACATCTGTTGTCATCCTAACAAATCACAGTATTTGGAGTATGGGATGGTTTAGTCATTATTCAGATGAATTAATGTTAAGTAGAAAATGACCAATTAATTGATGGTTGCACAAACTAGAGAGCTATTGGCAAAACATAGTAAATTTATTTGGGTTTCCTTTAGATGTTAGAGATGAAAGTCTTAATTATAGTCATAAAGATAGTTAAATACCATATTTCTCTATGTATAAGATGCACAATTTTTTGAAAAATTGGGGGTCTAAAAACACATGTGTCTTTTACAGTGGTTGTGGCATTTCAAATGCCATCGATGGAACTGAAGATGAGGTAATATATGAAGACAGTGATTCATCATCAGACACAGATGAGGACAATCTAATGGATGAGAGTTTTGACAGTGATAAGGAGTTGTATAAATTGTATAATGAATAAAACTTGAGTTCAATAACTTTATGTAATACATAATTTTTTTTCAAATTTTGGCCCCAAAATTAAGGTGAGTCTTATACATAGTAGCATCTTATAGATGGGAAAATATGGTAGGTCATAAGACATAATCACTAAGGACATACAATATATATAGACAATAGGCAAACTCCACTTTGGAAAAAAGTATCCACTATGTGCATACTTTATGTAGCAATTATAACTGCTTTAAAATACAGATCTTAAGTATGGAAATTGCCATGTGATGTTTGTGGATTAAAATGATGTTTTTAGGCCCTGGCTGGTTGGCTCAGTAGTAGAGCGTCGGCCTGGTGTGCAGGAGTCTGGGGTTCGATTCCCGGCCAGGGCACACAGGAGAAGTGCCTATCTGTTTCTCCACCCCTCCCCTTCTCCTTCCTCTCTGTCTCTCTCTTCCCCTCCCGCAGCCAGGGCTCCATTGGAGCAAGGTTGGCCTGGGTGCTGAGGATGGCTCTATGGCCTCTGCCTCAGGCGCTAGAATGGCTCTGGTCACAACAGAGCAATGCCCCAGATGGGCAGAGCATCGCCCCCTGGTGGGCATGCCGGGTGGATCTCAATTGGAGCTCATGCAGGAGTCTGACTGCTTCCCCGTTTCCAGCTTCAGAAAAATACAAAAAATAATAATAAAAAAAATAAAATGATGTTTTTATGGCTTACATTTTACAATGATTTAACTCTCTCCCTTCTAAATAATAATTATAACTATAGAAATCATATTTAACTTTAGTTTTGGAAATTGAGAAATGTTTTAAATGTATAAGTAAGGATTATTTAAACTAATACAAATATTTAATGCATTTTATAGTTTCCCAAATATAGTTTTCATAGTGCTTAATATTTTAAGATGCCCAACCACATATTTTACCACAGTATTTAAAAAGAAAACTGTCTTGACATGTTGTCACAATATACTTTTTAAATAAATTTATTAAGTAGACTTACTAAACATTACCTAATTAGAAGCAAAAAATGTCAAGCATATAAATTTTAAAAATTATATCACTGTTGATATTTGATCAATATGAGACAGTTTCACTGTAATGCATTAAATTGGCATTCAAATATTTAATATCAAAGCTTCTTTTTGACAATTGCTATTGGTTGCTTATCATTATGATAGAAAACAATATTTCTTATTTTCTCTCCTCCCAAGCATACTAGGTGATTACACTTCTCTGTCCAGCTGAAATTCCACATAGCTCTCTTACTTACTTTTGCCAATTAAAAGGAAATTGGTTCCTGGTAGAAATACATAAGAAATAATAGGAGATTCCCCATTCTCTCCTCTTTTGTCTTCCTACGTCTGGAAGTAAAAAATTCTGTATAATGGAAAGTCCCTCAATCTGGATGCCTGAGATGTCACATAGTAAAGAGTTGCCCTAGAAGGACACTCATATTAACAGCTGCTTGATGAGAAAAACAAATATTAATTATTAAACTACAGAGGTATGGGGTTGTCAGTTCAGTTTAACCAAGCTTATCCTGATTCATAAATTTCTTTCTCTAATTCTTACAACTGATAGTGTGTCTCTTAGCCCAATCCACTAACTTCACATGTTTAAAATTATCTTATTTCTGTAGAGTTATAAACAGTACTTAAAGTCTATCAGAAACACCCAGCTGCATTTAGTGCTTTGGTAAACATAATTTAAATAACAGGATTAACGATATTTATTCATAGAAATAATGAGATCGGCCCTTGTTCTCCAGGAGCATATGTTCTACAGACAAGGCAGTCAAAACTGCAAGTAAAATGCTTCAAAAACAATGTGATCATTGTTTCAATGAAATACAAAGAATAGTGAAAGCAGACAGAAAGAAGTCCTATCCCAGCCTGAGGGAGTAAAACTTTGTGGAGGAGCATTTGGTGGCTGAGCACAAAGTCTGAGCATATTCTAGGCAATGAGAATATCCAAAGCCCTGACAATTTATGAGCTCGAGACAAGTTTGTGGTTCAATATTGCTAAATAAAATACAGGCAAGGTATTGGAACAGATATGTTTAGACAGCTGGACTACTGAGCTAAATCACAATGAATTATATAGTCCAGGTGAAGGTCTTTATATGTCCATAAATAAGAAACTGAAAAACTTGGAGTCAAAATTGAAAAAAACCAATTTGCAGTTTAGAAAAAAAAAAACAACAACAAAACTCTAGTTGGTAAGTTTAACATTGACTCAAATAAAAGACAAAAAAAAAGAACATTTTGAAACCAAAGGGAAGAGCAATTATAGAAAAAGAGAGCAATGAAGTCATAGAAAAGGAATAAATAAAACAATAATTTAAATGAAAGTTATAAATCTGGGGATCGAGATATGAAGAATGAGGGACCTGGAGAGACTGGGATAGCTCTGAGGTTTCAGATTTGTGGAAAAACTGGGAACCATTGACTGAGATGGGGGATTTATGAAGAAAAACTGGTCAGAGGAATGGAAAGCAGAGATAGTGATGAGTTATGTTTGAGACACATTGACTTTGTATTTATGGTTCATTTGAGTAAAGATATTTAACAAGGGCTCAAGATAAAGTTCTAGATGTGTGATTCATCCTTATTTTGTCACAATTATTTGAATCAAACTAGTGAAAGAAAATATATAGATTGAATTGAAAAAATAATGAGGATTAAGTAGAAGGTGATAAAGGAGGCAGCTAGGAATAACTCTTTCTGAAATTATACAGGTTTTTGCAGTTTTCTTGGAATATGAATCCCTGGATTTAGGTTTCTTGCCTATCTTATCATTAATTAGAAACTAAATTTTGTGAATTTAAAAACTTCACTTAATTTATCATTTATAGACTATAAATGTTATAACAATATTTATAGTTAAAAATCTCAATAAATTGTAGGTCAGAGTTTAGCCTTTAGTGGGGTTACCTAATCATGGAAGCACTAAGAAAAGTATGGGTGGTAAGGGAATTGCTAGTATTTAAGTATTTAACTTAACCACTGGGTATCATTGGTTCCCCAGCTATGGGATCTACGACAATGAGATTAATTCGTGCAATCAGTTTTATGTAGAAACTAGGCTTATTCAGATTTATCAGGTAGAAGTGGCAGACCATTGTCCTGCCTTATTCTAATATGCTTTCTTTTATCATTTTTGCAAGTTAAGGTAATCTGAAAGTGTACCTCTTGAGTATGCTTAGTTGAAAAGCATTTGATGACACTTTAACAACTCCATTTAACCCCACATTTCAACTCAAAAACAAAGGAGATAATTTGCTTGGTTCACTCAATGATGGTGAGAAGATCAAAGAGATCTTACTGAAAGATCAGTTCGTATAGCAGAGCTTTTGAACTTTTACAGATTCTGTCACATCTGAGTGAGCAAAATTTCCAAAGTAGTGTTCAATAACATCATATATAATCAATGACAAAAGTTGATTGGCATTGTCAGTAATAAATAAAGATATCATAAGTCTAATTGTAGCTGAGCTATCTTTGCACTCATGTCCTGATAAATAGATATTTATCTGTCCTTAAGTTTTACTGTTTAGGTTTCTCCTGAAATTCCATTCTCACTTTAAATATACTAGAATATAGATTATCTCACTTTTATTATAACATTAATATTCACTGTAGAATAATTACTCAATATTTTTTTTGCCTGCCTTCCATGACTGTGGTCATTTAGACATCTGAGTATTGGATTCAGATTTAAATTTTCATTATGATGAGAACGTCAGGTCTGGTCTTTGACCTGTAAATTATTTTTTACTTTCAAAAGTCTATTTGGAAGCATGATTCTTTGTCCTGTCTCTAAATGCTTTACCCTGTTTCCAAATAAGATCCCTGGATATGTACCCATTCTTGTTTTTTTTCTTGTTTTTTTTTTGTTTTTGTTTTTTGTTTTCCATCTGCCAACTGCCATAAAACACCGTGCTTTGCATTCAAGCAGATCTGGCATATAGTTTCTAAATGTTTGTTAATTCAATAAATTTATAATTCAATAAGTTCCAAATAAATAAACAAGCATTCTGTGAAAGATAAAAAAAAATCTGTAGAAAATTTAGTATTTGGGTTTTTATGTCTCTATTTCAGAATGTTTTCATTGAGAAAACGATTTACCCATGCTATTTAACAACAGCACCACAGAGCCAATGACCTTAAACTTGCAATAGTTTGGTTTGTAGAACAAGAAATCTGTATTGTGAATACCACCAAATTAATTTTTTTTTTTTTGTGATCTAAAGAAAGGACAACTAAAAACATTACTGGCATGCTTTAGTCTGATGTCAGATAATGCTTATTTACAAGTATTCTAAGTCATAGCATGCATATTACTTCCAACTTAAAACATACATAGCTAATTTGGAGTCATTTTTATTGGTTCCTACAAAATTGGCCTTAAACCCTTCTAATTTACTCTGGATTGTATTTATGTTTAAGCAGTTCATCATTTGTGTGATTTTCTAGAAACTCATAATTCACTAAAACACGTTTTATGCTCTATCTCATTTAACTGTTTTTTTAAAAGAAATCACACTGTCTTTTCTTGTTTTCTGCTTCATGTTTATATGCATAATATTATAAATCTGGCCTGAACTATAAACAGTTTAAAAATATGTTTGTAAAGCATGTTTTCTTATTTCTCATGTTACCCAATAATAAACATATATCTAGAGACATTTGGCAATATCCTGATGTGAAAGTTTCAGAATATGTCTGGAGTTCTTTGATAATGCACAGGACTCTTTAGGAGTCAGGGAGGATAAAACTTTTATTAAGCAACAATATGTTAGTTCCTTTGTAAGCTTTATGTCTAATCAATAAATGTCAGTGAAGACTGGAATTTTACAAAGTTGACAGTGATGTTAAAGCAATAATAAACAAGAGAAAAATAAAAAAATACTTTTACAATGCAAACTGTTTATATTATGCTCTATTTCCAAATTCACAGTATAACATTTGATACAATGATGGAAGTAAAGCTGTAAGATAGAAAGGATCTTGAAATTGGGATGTGGGTTTACGGGCTCAGGGATGAGCTCTGTCACTGATGATCTCAATGAACTTGAGTTAGAGACTATATCTCATAGGTTATTTTTTTTTTTTTTTTTTACAGAGACAGAGAGAGGGATAGATAGGGACAGACAGACAGGAACAAAGAGAGATGAGAAGAATCAATAATCAGTTTTTTGTTGCGCATTGCATCACCTTAGTTGTTCATTGATTGCTTCTCATATGTGCCTTGACCGCGGGCCTTCAGCAGACTGAGTAATCCCTTGCTGGAGCCAGCGATCTTGGGTCCATGCTGGTGAGCTTTGCTCAAACCAGATGAGCCTGTGCACAAGCTGGCGATCTCAGGGTCTTGAACCTGGGTCTTCCGCATCCCAGTCCGACGTTCTATATTCACTGCGCCACTGTCTGCTCAGGCCCATAAGTTCTTTATCTTTAAAAATTTGTCAAACCATTCTACAAAAACTTCTCTCTTGGACTAAACTGCATTTTCTCAAAACTCATATTGATGATGTTGATGCCCTAACCCTCAATACCTAAGAATGTGACTGCAATCTACAGACACTTGTGCAGTGGATAAAGCATTGACCTGGAACGCTGAGGTCTCCAGTTCAAAACCCTGGGCTTGTCTGGCCAAGGCACATATGGGTGTTGATGCTTCTTGTTCCTCCCCCATTCTCTTTCTCTCTTTTTCTCCTCTGTAGCATGAATAAATTTTTTTAAAAAAATGAATGTAACTGTATTTGGAGATAGGTTTTTAAAAAAGTTTACTAAATTAAAACAGAGTCATTACAATGATCCAAAATCCAATATGACTTGTGCCTTTATAAGAGTGGAGGAAATTAGGACAGGAAAAGACAAGAGAGAGAAAGATGAAGAGAGGGAGGTAGAGAACCAGACACACATATACATAGAGATACACATGAACACAAAGTAAGAGGTTGACACCCGAAAGCCAGGGAGAGAGAACTCAGAAGAAGTCAAACATGCTGATACCTTGATCTTGTAGCTCAAACCTCTAGAACTATGAGAAAAGAAAATTTTGTTTTTAAGTCATCGAGTCTGTTGTATTTTGTTATGACAACCCTAGCAATCTAAAATATCTCTCTGGGCTTCTAAAATTTTTAATCAAAGACCTTTTGAACTAAATCTATTAATTAGATTTGGGACTAGAAAATGACATGGTGAAGATTTATTTTAGTAGTATAAATGCAAATGACTTACAAAAAGATAAAGTAAAGGCATTTAGTTCAATGTACAGATAACCTAATATAGCAGCCTATATCTCAAGAATTTTGTACTCTGATCCTGTAGAAAATATTGACCACAGAACTAAAAGATCTCTCTCTCTCTACCTATCTCTCTTTCTCCCTCTATGTGTGTGTATATAAGAGAATAGTTAGAAAAATATTAACAAAATGTAAGTAATTATACACTAATGCAACTCTAATTTAATGTAATAAATGATCATTTGGCATGATTCTAAATAATTTTAAGATATAATACCTCTACAATTAATATCTCATTATTACCAATTATCTCTACTATGTTATATGACTACTTTAAATGTGGTCTCTGATATTTTATATCAAAATATATAATATTATTTTAGAAATATTTATCTTTAGTTCTAAACATTTCTTACAAATTACAATAGAAGAATATAATTTAAAACACTAACTATATCAGTCTGAGTTATTCAAGGAAGCAGAAGCCACCCTAGTAATACTGACTACAAGGGTTTACTTAGAGGAAATTGGTTAAATTTTTAAAATTCGGTGTTAGAAAACTAACAGAGCCTGACCAGGCGGTGGTGCAGTGGATAGAGCGTCGAACTGGGATGCGGAAGACCCAGGTTCAAGACCCCGAGGTCGCCAGCTTGAGCGCGGGCTCATCTGGTTTGAGCAAAAGCTCACCAGCTTGCCCAAGGTCTCTGGCTCAAGCAAGGGGTTACTCGGTCTGCTGAAGGCCCACGGTCAAGGCACGTATGAGAAAGCAATCAATGAACAACTAAGGTGTTACAACGCGCAACGAAAAACTAATGATTGATGCTTCTCATCTCCCCATTCCTGTCTGTCTGTCCTTGGCTATCCCTCTCTCTGTCTCTGAAAAAAAAAACACAAAAAAACAACTAACAGAAACTTGGGACACTGAGGTAACACAAAAATACTGTAGGAATCATCTACTTATTTCAGGGCTGAAAAAAACCTAAGGACATATAAGAGCTTGATTCATTGATATCTTTCTCCTGATTGGTTGTGACTGTAAACATGTATTTTTTTAAAAAATGTTCAGATTTAGGATCAATTTATACTGTAAGATATGTCATAACCAATTAGGGAGCATAAGATTTACACCCTGGGCTTTGGTTCATGAGTACATGACTGGAGCAAGTCAATATGAACTTTAGTTCTTAGAAGAGTTATAACATGAGGAAAGTTCTGAGGTTGTCTCAAACATTTTAAATACTGTTGAGAATACCTCACTAATCACCACCCACCCACTCTAGGGATGAGTAATCAAAGACTTTTTACTATGTTGTGCATATATGTGGCTTTTTGTTGTTGTTTTTACAGTACATGGAATTTATTATTTATTGATCTTTCTAGATGTATAGGTTAATGTTATTTAGTAAATGTGAGAAGTTTCCAGGTCTTAATTTTTTGAACATATTTTCTGCTCCTTCTCTCTTTTTGGTACTTTCACTGTGCATATGTTGGTGTACTTACTAGTGTACCACATTTCTCTGAGGGTCTTCATTTTTCTCCATCTTTTTCTCTCTTTTCTTGAGCTTTCATAATATCTCTAAATTTCTCTTTAAGTTCACTTATTCTTTCTTCTGTCATTTCAAATCTACTGTTCAGACACTCAGTGAATTATTTTAGTTATAAAATATTTCATTCCAGAGTTTCCGTTTGTTTCTTTTTTATAATTTATATATCCTCATTAATATTTGTTTGATGTGACATTGTCACCATACATTCCTTTACTTTAATCATATTTTCCTTTAGTTCTGTAAAAATATTTATAATGACTACACTGTAGTCTTTATCTGATAAGTATGACATCTCATAAATCTCACAGATAGTTTTTGATCCCTGCCTCATTTTTTCAGTGCATATAACATTTTCTTATTTCTTGGCATGCAAGTTTCAAAAATTTTGGTTGGAAATGTACAGTCTAAAAAACATTTTTACAAGTCCAGATACTATCCATTCATCTTCGTTTCTGGCATTTGTTATTGTTTTATAAACCAAATTAATTTTAGACTGTAATATAGATTAAAAAGCATTTATTTGAACAAAAAGGAGTGGTAATTCAAGAGACACAAATTTAGGTAGTGTTACCAAAACAAGCTGGATTCTGGGCACCAGATGCACTTAGCCGATCAAAGATGAACCAGACTGAGTGGTATAAGAGCATCTTTAATCAGAAATACTGGTAGCCTGAGAAGTCTGGGCAATTCTGTCCAGAAAGCTGCCTAACACTCTCTTGCTGCTGGCAGTTTTTATAGGGTTCAGAGGCAAAATAAAGTCAAAAGTTTGTGCAGTCGGTCACGTAACAATGTGCAAGAGGTGGGGAAATGTACAGAAATGTCTCCTCTGCCAGTTCTTTTGAAGTAACAGAGGCCCCATCAGCATGGTCCTATCTAGAGTCTTCGTAAATCTTCAAGACAGTTGGGGTCAGGTGTCTCCCAGAAACAGCTGGGACCTTGTGGCTCTGGGACCATCTGCCTCTGGGAATTTTCTGTGAAAAGACTCCCTGTTTTCTTAGGATACAAAGTAAAGATTTAAGATTGGT
This sequence comes from Saccopteryx leptura, assembly GCF_036850995.1. NCBI lineage: Eukaryota > Metazoa > Chordata > Mammalia > Chiroptera > Emballonuridae > Saccopteryx > Saccopteryx leptura. Next base: position 18,277,626 of record NC_089510.1, read on the forward strand.
GAACTAAGTTTCTAATTAATTTATAGACCTTATTTTTTCACAGTGAATCCTGTGGCTTTTACAAACAACTATTGTGATTTAAACTCCCCTAGTTGTCAGGTCTCTCCACAAGGTAAGCTGTTCTAGCATTCCTACAAAAGTAAACCTTTCGATACATTTCAAAGTGAAGGCCAGGGAGCCTTTAAGAAAGAATAGCAAGCAGATTAACTATTTCCTAATGCTTACATATCTCCTCTTCATTACAACTAAAAGCTACTATTACAATGAAGCCAAATTTCTCACTTCTGGGGCTCCTTTATCAATAGTGACTCAAACTGTGTTCCACCAAAGGTGAGACCACTTTTAATAGTCAATAGTCCTGCGTAGGTCCTTAATTCAGTCAATTTTATATAAATGAGGCATACGATTGTGCCATTCTGATTGACATAGCAGGTCTCAATCCATTGGTAGAAAAATTGAAGTGTTTCACTGCAGTTGCTGGCTCAGGGTCATAAACAGATGGGCCGAGTGTGGGAGGCTGAGCTTAAGCCTGAAGTTCTTATACAGAGTAAGTGAGGAGACTCAAATGGCTGCTAGGCTCTTATTAGTTATAAAAGTTAAACCCCTAATTGATCAAGGGAGTCCATCTCAGCCAATAAATTCCTTCTCGGGGTTTACATCAAATGAATCTTTCTTCTTAACATCCACAACAATCTGATTCTTATTTGTTTAATGACTGGCTGAAATGTTTCAATACAGTTTTTTTCTCCCTTTCCCTTGAACACAGTGTTAACCTTCCAATTTTGCTTGTCAGGCTGACAGCACTATAGATATTTCCACAGTCACCCTGAACCTTGGGTGACAATGGTTTGACAGTTTCTTTCCCTGATGGCACCAGCTGTTAAAGTCTACTAGTTTCCTGCTGATTTTTCTATTGTTTTTAAAAGACCCCTGGGGCTTGATTTGCTCTACAAACTAATCCAATCACTTGTCTCCTTTGAAGAAAACAGTTTTGAGGACAGTGTTTGATACTTGTACAGACTTAAGGTAGGCTTCTACTGTCTCTTTCATACCCAGATTCTTTCCTGAAAATTAGCAGGCCTATATTTTAGCTGGTCTCTTAAATCTCCTCCCAAATGCCTTTCACCATACTTCTACTGCCCTTAAGAGAATGTTGTGTCTTCCACTTTTCCATGCTCTGTGGCAAGTAAAGTCAGTTTCTTTGGGAAGAGATTAGGAACTTTCTGTTTTCTGATCTCTTTCTCCTCCAAGAAAATTTCCAATCCAGAGCTCTGTACCTGAGGCAGGGACAATGGCAAGCTTCTTTTGGAGCCCTGGGTCTCATGAATAAGGAGAGGGAGCAGGTTTTCTCAGCATTCCTCTCCTGTAATGAAGCCACCTCTTCATGTGGTGGCAAGGGTTTACAGAGTTCTAGAATCCTCAACATTCAGGATCACTGGGTTGCCTTCATTCAATGAAGGGAGTTGGCAGAAGAAGGAAATCTTGACCATTAAGCCATTAATTTAGGAATTAGGAATTACTCTTTTCATTGAGTACCTGGGGGCAGGTTAATAACATTCCACTATTCCTGAGAAGAGAGCCTTTAGTTGGGAGCTGAGGAGGAAAGGAACATTATACTCTAAATTGCAGTAGTCAGAATTGGAATATCAGTCTCACCTCATTGGAATGTAGAGAGAGAGAAGTAGTCTTGGATCAAATACTACTACTTTAAAATTTCTTACCCAACTTTTCAAGATTTTCTTAAGTAGCTATTTGTTCATTTTAGATTTTTAACCTGATGTATTACAGGTTGCTTATAATAGTATTGGGTTGCTTATAATTTTCAACAGTTGTACTAGGGAGCAATTTTCCAGAATTTCTCACACTATTTTATCAGCAGTTGACCTCTTGGTATGTTTTGTTTTATTTTTTTTCTCACAGATTTTAGTTGAGACTTTATAAACTTTAGTTTATAAAAAATATACTTCTCTTAAGACATAATAAGTAAAGTGACTAGCCATTAATGTGGGACTATAAAACACCCTTTTCAACATAATATTATTGTTTAAAGCAGTATTTCTTACAGAATCTCATTGACCACATGATAGTTATAAGAATGTCAATTAGTGATGCATAAATATCACCTTTAATATTATATCTTATGAGTTTACTTAAATTTTTAAATATTTTCTTTTAACAATATTCATTTAAATGCATGTATGTGGGCATACATGTGGATGTGTGATTATATATTAGATATAAAATGCTATCTATTATTACTTTACAAAAAAAGCTTAATTATATCAGAGCAAAATTAATTCATGATTTTGTTAAATATTTTTGACTGAGATAATATTGTTAAAAAGGAAATTCAACTTTGTTGGAAAAATGAGTTTATAAAATTTGTATTTTTTGAGTTTGCTCACTTTTACTGTTAAAAAAATGGCACTGGGCAGTCATGTGTGTGCTTGCCCTCAGAGCAGGGCAGCTGATTGCAAATTGTATATTGCATTCCTGCTTCGAAAAGGCCATTGTTTTGCTAATGTTTGCTGGAGGAGGGATCTGTGTGGGCCCAGGTGGTTTTACAGGGAAAGCAGAGAGAAGGCAGAGTGCTGAAGAAGGAGCCAGTTTTTGCAGAGGAACAGAAAGAGTGCAGATGGGGAACCAGAGCTGAGGGGCTTTGCGAGCTCCACTGAGACTGGTAGAGCTTTTTATTCTAGGAGGAACCAGAGAAGATTCTCCTGGTTGTGGAACCGGAGAATGCATCAGGGCTTTGGGAGCCCTGAGTGAAAGAGAAGCGTTTTCCCTGCCTGTTTGCTTGTTGGTTGGTGTGAGATCTTAATAAAGAAATGGCTCCACTCTTTCTTTACCATCTGCCTGAATCTGATGGGAATCTGCATGGCCAAGATGGCAGTAGCCACTGGCCATAACAACTTGATTTTATAATTATTTTCCAAGGCTAGAACAAATATATACTTATTATTTAAGAATCAACTGAATAAATCCATAGTTTCTAAAAGATGACTTTGTTCCCTTATGGAAGAAAATTAAATTATTTAAAAATTAAGGAAGTGTGTATATATATATATATATATATATATATATATATATATATATATATATATATATACACTTCCTAAAAGAGTCATTAGTGGCCTTGGCCATTTGGCTCAGTGCTAGAGCATTGCTCAGCAAGTGGAAAGTACCGGGTTTGATTCTTGGTCATGGTACACAGAAGAAATGACCATCTGCTTCTCCATTCATCCCCTGCCCCCTCGCTCTATCTTTCTCTCTCTCTTCCCTTCCTGCAGCTAAAGCTTGAGTGATTCAAGCAAAGTTGGCCCCTGGCGCTGACGATGTCTTCATGGCCGGTCCTCAGGTGCTAAAATAATGGAGCAGTGACCCAAACTAGCAGAGAATTACCTGGTAGGGGACTTGCTGGGTCGATTCCAATTAGAGAGCATGTGAAAGTCTTTGCCTTCCCACCTCTCTCTTAATTAAAAAAAAAAGCCATTAATCAATACTGAGGAATTTTATTTAGTCAAGTTTAAAACCAGAAAATGGGAATTATTTCTCAGTGAAGATGATAGAAACATTCTTATTTACTCTAATATCAGGCTAGACTATTAAAAAAATCCAGTATTTTCAAAATTTATAATATATATATGAACTAGCTTAGAAAGTTACTAGTTAAAAGACAAGTTATTGGCTCTGGCAAGTAGGCTCAGAGGTAGAGCGTCGGCCTGGTGTGCAGGAGTCCCGGGTTTGATTCCCGGCCAGGGCACACAGGAGAAGCACCCATCTGCTTCTCCACCCCTCCCCTTCTCTTTCCTTTCTGTCTCTCTCTTCCCCTCCCGCAGCCAAGGCTCCATTGGAGCAAAGTTGGCCCGGGCACTGAGGATGGCTCCACGGCCTCCACCTCAGGTGTTAGAATGGCTCCAAGTGCAGCAGAGCGATGCCCCAAATAGGCAAAGCATCACCTCCTGGTGGGCATTCTGGGTGGATCCCAGTCAGGCACATGTGGGAATCTGTCTGTCTCTACCCCCTCCCCCACTTCTCACTTCGGAAAAATACCAAAAAAAAAAAAAAAAGACTAGTTATTGCTAAAACTTTGTTGGTTAGATCATACTACATATTTTTTTCAACCATCTTAAAATAGATTGTATTTATCTTCTGATACTAGTAAATGTCCATTTATATTTAATTTAATTTTGCCATTATGAATATTTTGTTTCAATGTCCTAGAAGGAGAAATTTTTAAAAAGAGCTATAAAAGCTATTTGATTTTCCACCCTTTTATTATGCAAAATATTGTACCCTGAGTAATTAAAAGTCAATGTTTTTACATAATGAGCTTTTTATATTATGTACTCTCTCTCAAGATTAAAAAAAACAAAAAAGCTCAACAACCTGTATTAAAATCAAATGAACATCATCACCAAAAAATAACATCTCTGCATCTACGCCCAGGCAGGTACAGAAACACACTTGTTTTATCAAGTTATTAAAATTAATAAATGGGATAAAACAACAGTCTAATTGGTTCATAATGTGGTAAATAAAATGGGAAGCTTTGTTAGTTAGACAAATGCTACTTTAAAAAATATATTTATGCATCAATTTTGCATTCATTTTTGAAGAAATTCTAACACCTTACAATTCAAAGAAGAGACACAATTTGGTTTAATGTTTAAGAGGACAAAGAGATGAGTTTGAATTTTGATTCTGCTGCCTGGTTTAATTACCGTTCACATAATCCACCCTAAGGCTGTAAACCAAAATTAAATTAAGAAGGTAATAATGAATAAAAAACATTTACTTGAGCAAACACCTGCTGTGGCTAAAAAGACACAGATTAGTAGCAACCTAAGCTTTGTTTTACAGAGACAAATGGGAAATTGCCTTTTCTAGCCAAAGCTCCCAACAAGGTTCTCAGTTAGATCCATTTTATATAAAGGAGATATCAAAATTGTGCAGTTCTGATTGGACAGTCGGGTCTTAGTTGGTAAAAGGATGAAACCAGGATTTCTCTGCAGTTGATGACTCAGGACATAAACAAGAAGGGTCTAGTGCAAGAAGCTAAGAATTCAATCTGAGGTTCTTCCTGAAGTACAGAGTAAGGAGAATAGTCTGTTAGCAAATGGCTGCTAGTCTCTTATTATTTATAAAATTTGGGCTCTCAGTTGACCCTGGGAGTTTATCCCTACAGATGTATTTCTTCTCAGGACTCATCAAATGATTCTTTCCTCTTTAGGTCCTTAAGCTCAGTATACTTATAATTGAAAAAGAAGACACTAACAAAAAAAAAAAAAAAAAGCAAATAGTAATGGTTATTACCTATTTCTGAGAATTGACTAAAACACCAAAGATTATGCTCCTTTTTAAGAGTGAGATTAGTAGCTACTTTCGTGTAATATTAACTGTCATTTTTAATGTTGATATTAATACTTAACTAGTGGAGTTGTTAATAATTAATGAGATAATATTATTGGACATGGATTTTATACTAATCATTTAATAAATTTTTTCTAAGCTATATAAAATAGGGAGGTTGAAGAGTATAGTTTATGTTTCAAACTATCAATTTGTCATTCTTTCAATATGAATTAATTTTCTCTAAATGTAAGAGGCTTACTTTTTTCTTACTATCTAACCCCATTCTTTGAATGTTCACTTTTTGATTAAAATTAAAACTGGATTTAAAGCATAGAAATCACAAGAGGCAGACTTCTGAGGTATTTGCTGTTGTTCCAAAATCTCTGCTTTTTTTTTCTTAATTCTTCTTGGATTTGAAATAATGTTTCTTATTTCTTTTTCTTAGTGCCACTTTTTGGATTGCCTTAAGTGAATGCCAAACAAATGGGAAATTCTAGATTAGAGAAGGACTCATGAGAGGGAAAACGTAAATGAGGAATTTTCAGATTCAGAGCAACTTTTATTCAACAATCTTTACCTCCCCTCCTTTTTTTTTTAGCTAAATGAAAGTAGTAGCAATAACATGTTTATATTAACATGACTTGCATATGGCACAGTATTAATCACTTTCTTGGTGATATTGTAGTTTAAATTAATATTATATTTTATTAACATTAAATTTTACTTGAATATATTTTATTTAATCTTGTTATGCTGTGCTGTTTTACATATATAATAGGTATAAGGTTCATTGGCCATCTGCTTCTGTATGACAGATAAAGAATTAGAATAAGCCATGTATACTTTTGTTGATCAATAGTTAATATACTAACAGGAGTTATTTTAATGGTCAGCATGGTATCTTTACTTCCTAATGAAGCATAGAATTTATAAAAGAGGGTAAAATAAATTAGTAGTCAGTTATTCTGATTAAGTGCTTGAAATGTAGTGGTCACGTAGAAGAGCCATGTGCCATGATCCTGTTGACCTGGGTAGGAAGGTCCTGTTGACACAGAGAGAACCTTTTGGCAGAGACCAAAAGGACTCAAAAAATAAAATAAAAATAAATGACTTATTCAGACAAAGTAGGTGGAAGATAGTTTTGCCAGGGTAGACACCACTGATATCAAACTCTCAAAGGCTAGAGAAAATGCATCACCATCAAAGATTTGAAGAGAGCTCTGTGAGCCCATGAGGGAAAGGAATTGTGAGAAAAGAGAGTGAACACATAAGCAGGAAACAAGCAGATGACTTTGGAAGTCATGTAAATAATCTGAATTTTGTCCTCAGTTCACTGGTTTATAAATCTGCTCTGGCTTTAGGAAAAAACAATGAATGATGCTAGCTGCCAAGGGCAATCTGATCTTGGATATCTTCAAGCAGTCTAGGAGAAGGTTACACACCTATCAGAAGTGTTTTTACAGGGACATATAGAAAAAAAAGTATTTATTAGCAAACTATTAACTTATGTTTATTTGCTATTGCTCTAAACTAAAAAAACTAATTCATATATTTTAAAAAGTGGATGAAATAAACAATTTCTAGGGACTAAATAGGTATGTCTTGAACAGACACTTCTCCCAGGAAGAGATACAAATGGCCAACAGATATATGAAAAGATGCTCAGATTCATTAGTTATTAGAGAAATGCAAATCAAAACTACAATGAGATACCACCTCACCCCTGTTAGACTAGCTATTATCAACAAGACGGGTAATAGCAAATGTTGGAGAGCTGTGAGAAAAAGGAACCCTCATTCACGGTCTGGTGGGACTGTAAAGTAGTACAACCATTATGGAGGAAAGTATGGTGGTTCCTCAAAAAAACTGCAAATAGAACTACCTTATGACCCAGCAATCCTCTACTGGGTATATACCCCAAAACCTCAGAAACATAGTTACGTCGAAGACACATGTAGCCCCATGTTCATTTGCACGCACTGTTCACAGTGGCCAAGACATGGAAACAACCAAAAAGCCCTTCAATAGAAGACTGGATAAAGAAGATGTGGCACATATACACTATGGAATACTACTCAGCCATAAGAAAATGATGACATCAGATCATTTACAGCAAAATGGTGGGAACTTGATAACATTATACGGAGTGAAATAAGTAAATCAGAAAAAAACAAGAACTATATGATTCCATACATTGGTGGAACATAAAAACGAGACTAAGAGACATGGACAAGAGTGTGGTGGTTACTAGGGGTGGGGGGAGGGAGGACATGGGAGGGAGGGAGGGAGAGAGTTAGGGGGAGGGAGAGGGGCACAGAGAACTAGATAGAGGGTGGAGGAGGACAATATGACTTTGGGTGAGGGGTATGCAACATAATTTAATGACAAAATAACCTAGACATGTTTTCTTTGAATATATGTACCCTGATTTATTAATGTCATCCCATTACCATTAATAAAAATTTATTTATAAATAAATAAATAAATAAATAAATAAATAAATAAATAAATAAATAGGTATGTCATACCGAAGTCACTTGAGATCTGAGACAATGGTCTCTGGACCTAAGGTCAAGACAGAGAAGAGCTTACAAAGGGCAAGGTCACTGGAGGGTGTTCACGTTGACATTCATGGCTGCCAATATCAGATAGAGAACACTAGCTGGTAAGCTATCTATCTACAGAGATAGTATGAACTCAGGAGTTAACTGACTGAGATGGAATTTTGACTTTGCTAATGACTACCTGTGAGACTTAAGTTATTTAAATTTTCAATGTGCATTCCCGTAAAATAGAGATAATAATAGATCATATTTTCTCAGAGGATTATTCTGATAATTAAATTAATTGGCATCTGTGAAGACATTAAACAATAGGTGGAGTGCAGGGAGCAGCAGATTCAACTAGAGAGCTACTACTATTTTTCACTTTGAAATTGTCATATTGTTGCTACCTAATGAATTTGTTTAAATTCTTAAGTGTATGTATATTAAGTACTTGTGAGATGAGTAATTGGGAATACCATAAAGTCACCATATTCTTTATTACCCAAAGAGAAATAGTTTCTACAATGAAAGTGGGTGTAAATTATAACTACGGCTGAAGAACAGCGGACAGTGGGGCGATTTTCAATAAACAGGGAACTAGTGACTTCAAAACCAGTTCTGATATATATATATATTTTTTACTTTAAGAGCCTAAACTTCCTTCATCACATCCTGTTAGTAAACTTTTACATAAAATTTTCAGAAATGGTAATAATGATTGATGAGGTTTATGTAGTCCTTTAATGACTAGCATATATTACATGTTTTATTCTACAAAAAAATCATAAAGCAGGTGATATTTTTCTAAATGTTTTATTTATTGATTTTTAGAGAGAGAGAGAGAAGGGGGAGGAGCAGGAAGCATCAACTCCCATATGTGCCTTGACCAGGCAAGCCCAAGGTTTCGAACCGGCAACCTCAGTGTTCCAGGTCGGCGCTTTATCCATTGCGCCACCACAGGTCAGGCCAAGCAGGTGGTATTTTAATTGCCTTCACATGTTAAGAAATTGCTACATGGCAAGTATAAATAAATTTTCCAAACTCAAGTTCACTCAGCTAAATTAATGTTAAAGCCAAGACTGTAAGGGTGGAGGTTTGGGGTTCTCGTTCACATTCTCTACAGGTAGACTACTGGCTCTCGAAGGATTTTTTCAGGAGGGTGACATGATCATACTTATGTTTTAGAACCGTGATGGTGAACCTTTTTATAAAAACTGCCCACTTTTGCAGTGCTGGTCAACCTGGTCCCTCCCGCCCACTAGTGGATGTTTCAGCTTTCATGGTGGATGGTAGTGGAGCAACCAAAGGGTGCAGCAATTGGCCTGCCATAAAGGCTGGAATGCCCACTAGTGGGCAAGAAGGGACCAGGTTGACCAGCACTGCAAAGTGGGCAGTTTTTATAAAAATGTTTGTTATCACAGTTTTAGAAAGTTAATCTAGTTCTAATACAGAGAAAATCTTGAAGGGTAAAAAATTGATGTAAAGAGGAGTTAAAGATTGTTAAAGTAATTATGGCAGATCTTAAATGAAGGAATGGAGAGATAGTGAAGAAGTAAAATTAATATGAGTATAAGTATTGATTAGACATTGGTGGAGAAGATGGTAGAAGAGAGTGAATGTAACCTAGAGAATGTGTGCACATTAATACCAATTATCCTTTGATTATTACTGAGCAGGTGGGTTTTATTCTTCCTCTCCAATATGTGAACTTTAATTTAGTAAGGTATGAGCTAAAGAAATGAATATCTTATTATTAGAATTATTGCAGAAAGAAGACATTTTAGAGTAATCAATTATAACAGATTAAAACATGTTAAAAATGTTACAAAAGGTTGAATTTTACATAATTGTGTAACTATTGTTTTCACCTGCTTGAGTATATATTGTTCTTTTTTCATACATAAATAAAGGTCTTTAAGGATCAATTAAGATGTATTTTTAAAAGTTTTTGTAATAATCATTTTCTAATTCTTAATATATTTATTTTTAAGTAAGAGTGAAAGATATTTATTCTTAAAAAGTTTATGACTCCAATTTATATTAGCAGCTACTGATTACTATTTCAAAATTTAAGTTTAACAATAAGATCTCTCCTTTTTTTGAAGATGTTTGCAACCTGCTGTTATGGGTTTAATTATGTCCCCTCAAAATTAATTTGCTGAAGTCCTAATCCCCAGTACTTCAGAATGTGGTTTTATGTAAAAATAGTGTCATTGCAGCAGATGCAATTAGTTGTATTAAAATGAGGTTACTAAAATGTACCGGATCTTTATAAATGGGGTAATCTGGAGACAGACAGACAGACAGACAGACAGACACACACACACACACACACACACACACACACACACGGGAAATACCATGTAAAGGTCAAAGGTCAAGGCAGATTGAAGACCTGACCTGTGCAGTGGATAAAGCTTCAAACAGGAATGCTGAGGTTGCTGGTTTGAAACCCAGGCTTGCCCGATGAAGACACATACTAGATACTTCTTGCTCCCCTCCCCACCTTTCTCTCTATACATCTTTTCTATAAAAATCAATATTTTTTTAATCCAGAGATAAGGCTGATGTTTCCAGAAGGCAAGGAACACAGAAGATTACCAGCACACCACTAGAAGCTGAATAAGAGGCCCAGAGCTCTCAGAATGAACCAATCCTGCTGACAACTTGATTTTAGACCTTTAGTGTTCAGAACTCAGCCAGTAAATTATTTTCTTATCTATTCTACCAAGTTTGTGATATTTTGTTATGGCAGCCCTTGCAAACTAATTCACAAGAATATATATATTTAACACATGTAAGTAGTTTTAAATATATTAGTCAATTTATAGATATTTATACTGAACTTCCTCTATATTATAAATTGTGACATTGTTTCTCTTTTCTATTTACTTATTAGCTAGATAAATATATATATTTCTATATATTTAAAGATTTTATTCATTTTAGAGAAGAGTGAGAGACAGAGAATGTGGAGGAAGAGCAGGAATCCTCAACTCCCAGGACTGGATCAGGCAAGCCCAGGGTTTTGAACTGGCAACCTCAGCGTTCCAGGTCAATGCTTTATCCACAGCACCACCACAGGTCAGGCAAAATATATTATTAATATAAGACTAAGATTCATGCTAAATATTAAAGTCTTTTTTTCAATGTTCAAAGTTGAAAATTCAAAACTATTTTGGGATAACTCATATTTTTCACTCCAGAAAATACACCTAACCATAAGACACACCTAGGGTTTTAAGGAGGAAAATAAGAAAATTATTCTGAATCCAATGGTGTGTTAAAATATTTAATAAAATACTATATTTTTTGCTCCATAGGACGCACGGGCATTTTCCCCTTCACTTTTGGGGGTGGGAAGAAACTGCGTCTTTCAGAGCGAAAAATACAGGATTATTAAAGCAGTCATAACAAGCTAGCTATGTGGGCTTGCAGCAGGAACTTAACCCTTCTGTGTCTCAATTTCCTCATAATGTATGATGTAAAGTTTGAATTAAATCATCTCTATGGGTCTTTCTAATTATAATTTTTATGATGTGTGATTTTTTTAAAAGGATCTTTCCATGTGTTATAAGATTAGATATACCCAGAAACCTATTTCACTAGTTCTCAATCTAATGCCTGTAAGAGTGACTTAGGATTCATGTTGTAATGCCGATTCTGAGTCACTGAATCCAGTGTGGCCTTGAGATCTTTCATATCTAACAAACTTCCAGGTAACAGTCATGCTGCTGCTTCCAGACTATATTTATATAGCAAAGGCTTTTAACTCTCCCGTGTTTATCAGATTAATTTAGATCTTCATTCTTATACAGTCTGTCAACGTTAATGACAGTATCAATGTTCTCATTTTAAAACATCCTAAAATTAAGTTTTCTTGATCTAGATATTTATAATTATACTAACAATAAAATAAACAATAATAGCAAAAGCATCCATTTATTGACTGTTTATCATGTTCCAAGCAGATTAAAATAGATGAGGTCAGCATTGTCTTTGCTAAAGTGGCTGTGCTGAGACACAACCCCATTCTAACTCCAGATCTTACCTCCGGGAGTACTCACTGCATTGAACCCCACCCTGTAGGCATGTATGAGTGCATGTATGTGTGTATGTACCCATGTGTGCTCCTATATTTGTATGTATACTTGTACGTATTCTTCCTCCAAGATCATTTTAGATACTATGCGCAATTTCAAGATTTAGGTATAGTTTTGTCTCATTTTCCCATCTCTATCTTCAATGAGTTTACTATCTTATATGCCTTCTTAACTTTTTCATCTCTTCTTCTCTATCGTGACTTCAGCCTCTAATTGCTTCATGCTTTCTTGTCTCCTCATAATTGCATATTTATCAACCAGCCACCACTGTCAGTTAAATTCCACCCTTTGTAGCAACTGTAAATTGCTAAATCCCTTGATTTCTCCAGGCTCATCTGGCCAATCTACGTTTTATGGTCCATGCTCTATAACTCCTCATCTATTGTTTACATTCTTTTACAGCATCCACTCTAAAGAAATGTCGTAAAAAACACAAGGTATTTGGATAGATCTCAGATCCAAGTATGTTACTTATAAAATAATAGACTAAATTATTCTGTTTACCTGTTCATTCCAAAAAAAATTACATTATTTTTAAACGAAAGGTATATCAAATATATCAGGCAATAATACAGGACCCAAGGAGTATTTCTAATTTTTTGTTATTTATTGATTTTAGAGAAAGAAGTATGGAGAGAGAGAAAGACAGGAATATCAATCTGTTCTTGTATATGTCTTGGCTGGGGATTAATCAGCAACCTTTGAGCTCTGGTCAACAGTTTTAGCAACTGTGTGATTTTGGACAAGGCAGGACCTAAGCTGCTGTATTTTTAAATACAAGAAATATGATGGATATGTTCAAAATCTTGAACATATATATATGTGACGAATTAACTATATTTTATGTATTGAACTGCATCTAAGGTCCAAGATTCAGCTAGATAAAGTCCATCTGGTAAGAGAAGTTTCTACCCTTAGTGAATATTAAGGCTCAAGTAACTATTAGTCCATATCTCACCTCTCTCCTTGACTCAAGCTTTCAACATTAGCTCATGTTTTGAAAAATATGAAAGTTATTCATGTAAAATTTGTAATTTAGTTGATGAGGTAATGATAATTCAGAGGGTATGCTACAGATTTACAAAGGGAAAAGAACAAGGTGCAAGTCATTAATTTTTCAAATAACAACCTTTAATTCGTTTCAGGCTCCAAATGAATCAGCTTCTCCTATCCTGAACAAACACAACTAATGTAGAATTTTAAATTTATTTTTAAAAATTGTGTTAAAAACACAAATATGTAATTACTAATTGTAATTCTCCCAAAACTGTTTAGTCATCTCAGAAACTCTGCTCCATAAATATTGTTATGTTTCTTCAGTATCTAACCTTGGTGATCATTTTTCAGTACGTCCTTGAGTTTCTTTCCTAATTTACCTCATTGTTTTCTCTCACATTTAAATGTGAATGTCTTAAAAAGGATTTAGATTGTGCCCAACACACAATAAGATATCTAAAAGGAATATTTACATTTATTTTCCATTATTATAATTATCATTGTGTAAGTTTGCTAGCATTATTTTTGCTCTTCCTACGAGCTAGAAATTAAACGTTTTAAAAAATCAGACAATGTCAGTTTGTAATTGTTGAAGAGTAGTTCTACAATTTGGCACAACAAAATAAATAAAATGTAAGTGGGACATTTTGTTGTTGCCAGAAGATGATGCCAGAAGAGATTTCTAAGTGACCAGGCAACCTACTTAAATATATCCAGTAGTTTGGTCTTTTTAGGTATAAAAAAGGAAAAGTGTTAAATATGAGTAAACCTAGTAATCTCTTAAACAGAAAAGGTAATATGCCAAGATCTACAGCTTTTGTTGGCTTTGATGGCCACGTATGTAATCCATATATAAAGGAGCTGAGAAAGGGTCCGATTATCAGTTAAACAAAGATGAAATAAAAAAAGGCTTACAGGAAAGTTAACTACACAGATAAGCTCTAATTCCTTCGGGGAGTCCAGATGACATCTCTCATTATAATCAAGCATTGGAAGAGTACAGATAAGTTAAGCATTTAATAAATATATCACAATGAGTTAGTACTACTGGAAATGCAAATAAAAATCAAACTACATCTCTAGGAAAGACCTTTTATTGAAATTAAAAATCATAAAAAATATTTGAGATATCATCCCATTATATAAAAATAAAATTATATTTAAAAATTATCTAATGACAGGTAACTAAGCATGGAATTAATTCACAAGATTAATGTGTTCACCAAGAAACAAAGTAAAGGTAATTATATCTTTTTGTACACAAATAACATTTGAATATAAAATAATCTATTTGAAATGTAGTCTGGTTAGTCAGAAGTTCTGTGGGTTTTTTTAAAAAAAAGTAAGTGTTATTATTTTTTGTTTGTTTTCTTCCCATTCATAATAATTCTGTGCTCTGCTTTCAAGCAATTGTGAGAAATGTTAAACAGTGAGAAAAATTCTAGATCCCAATATTCTTCATCATAACTAAACATTTATCTAGTGCTCTGTTACATGTCAAATTAGTGAAATGTCTAATTGTTGCTCCATGAATTTCACTCACTTGCCTCCACTTGTGAAGCCTCCTTCCAGGCACTTGGACATCAGTAAACCCTGCTTAAATAGATACTTTTTGTCAGATGAATCTGCCACTTTGGTCATAGCTTACTGGTTCAAAAGTGAAGTGCAACAAAGTCAAGCCCAGCAATGGACTTGTAGAAGTCACTGTGGTGTGTGGTTGAAACAAAAGTATAAAAAGATTAGAGAGTAACCTATTTAAATTGTGATAAAAATCAGAGTAATAAAAGAGTTCGAATCAAGAATCTATATCTCAGTAAAGAATAGCCTTTATATGCAGACAATTGTGGAAGAGGTACACACTGGATTTCTTAGTCTTGGAAAAATAAAGGAAAAAAGAGTTGTTCAGAGAGTAATTGATAGTGCAGGAAAAAAAAGGGTATATTATATACTCAAGTTTTCGGGTGTAGAGATAAGGGTAGAATGAAGAACACAGAGAGTCATTTCCACTGTGTACATAGAGTTAATAAAAAAGGACTAACTACACAGGGGTCGAGAACTATTTTGGCTGAGAGAGCCATGAACGCCACATATCTTAAAATGTAATTCCATGAGAGCCATACAACGATCCATGTATGTTACGCATTATCCAATAAAAATTTGTCGTTGTCCCGGAGGACAGCTGTGATTGGCTCCAGCCACCCGCAACCATGAACATGAGCGGTAGGAAATGAATGGATTGTAATACATGAGAATGTTTTATATTTTTAACGTTATTATTTTTCTTATTAAAGATTTGTCTGCAAGCCAGATGCAGCCATCAAAGGAGCCACATCTGGCTCATGAACCATAGGTTCCCAACCCCTGAACTACAATATATAGAGAATATTTGCATGCTTTGATCTGAAATTAAAGTTTCAGTCTTTTAATATTATTTTAATCTACTTTTTTTTTAATACAAGGACAGAGATAGAGTCAGCGAGAGGGATAGATAGGAACAGACAGACAGGGGCGAGAGAAATGAGAAGCATCAATCATCAGTTTTTTGTTTTGACACCTTAGTTGTTCATTGATTGCTTCCTCATATGTGCCTTGACCATGAGCCTTCAGCAGACCGAGTAACACTTTGCTTGAGCCAGTGACCTTGGGTCCAAGCTGGTGAACTTTTTGCTCAAACCAGATGAGCCCGCACTCAAGCTGGTGAGCTCAAGATCTCAAACCTGGGTCCTCCGCATCCCAGTCGACACTCTATCCACTGCGCCACTGCCTGGTCAGGCTTTAATCTACTTTTTAATATTTAACAAATTTAGACATCATATTTCTATCTCCACATTTTTAAAAAAATACAGTTTTAAATTTATAGTTGCTGTTTAATATCAGTTTCAGGTGTACAGCATAATGGTTAGACATTTATATGTTACAAATTGACCCCTCTGATACATTTAGTATCTACCTTACAACAAACAGATATTACATACATTATTTGTTTGTTTTTTCAAGTGAGAGAAGGAGAGATAGAGAAACTCTCGCATGTGCCTGGATGGGGATCCTCCTGGCCACTCCCTATCTGGGGCCAATGCTCTGCCCATCTTGGACCATGCTCGCAATGGAGCTATTTTTAGTGCCTGAGGCAAAGGCTCCATTGAGTCATCCTCAGCACCTGGGCCAATGCACTCAAACCAATTGAGCCATGGTGCAGGAAGGAGAGAGAGAGAGAGAGAGAGAGAGAGAGAGAGAGAAAGAAGAGAGAGGGGGCTAGGGAGGGGTGGAAAGGCAGACGGTTGCTTCTCCTGTGTGCCCTACCAGGAATCAAACCTGGCACATCCACATGCCAGGCCAACACTCTACCTCTGAGCAAACCAGCCAGGGCCTCATACAATATTATTGACTTTATGTCTTATAGTACTTCTTTAATTATGAATTTTCTTCCCTTACAAATATCCATACAGATCATTTATATATATGCTGTATTCATTATTTAAGGCCTATATCATATAACATTATATTTATTAATGTTTCTGAAAATTATCACTCATCAATCTTTATTAAATCACTGATTTACAGTTTTTGATGAGAATTCTAAAAGGGAAGATTGAAAGGAAAGTTTTCTTTATTGTGTTGTCTCCAATACCTCAGATCAAAAATATACATTTTGTGTGTATGATTATTTGAATTTTAATGGATTTTCATTAAAACACTAATACCTGCTCATGGTTAAAAATAAAAACATTCCTTGAGAATAGTTCAGTTGGTTGAAGCATTCTCTCCATGAGCAGGGGTTGCTGCTTCAGTCCCTGCTCAGGGCACATATATGAACAGATTGATGTTTCTCTCTGTCTGTGCCTCTTCTGCTTTCTTTATTATTAAAAATAAATTAAAAAATAAAATAAAAATAACCTAATAATGGTAAACTTGACTGATATTTATGATATTATATATATTTTACATATGTTATGTGTCTAAGCCAAATAATGTCAATTCCAAAGATATCCACACCCTGATCCACTACGGTAGTCTCATGACAAAAGAGATTTTGCAGATAGGGTTAAATTTGTTAATGAGTTGACCATTCCATAGCATGGTAATCTTGGATTAGCCATGGGCCTTACATAACCACACATTTTTAAATTTAATTTTATTTATTGATTTTAGCAAAAGAGGAAGGGAGAGAGAGAGAGAGAGAGTCAGGAACATTGACCCATTCCTGTATGTTCCCTAACCGGGGATAGAACTGACAACCTCTGCACTCTGGGGTGATGTTCCACCCAATGGAGCTCCATTCAGGGCACCACAAGGGTCTTTAATATAGAACAGAGAGGCCAGAGAGTCAGCCAGCAAGTGACTGCAGAAGATGAGGCGGAAGAGAGATGCTGTGGACGGAGAGCTCAGGGAAATGTGAAGCATAAAAGGATCTGAAGCCTTTTTGCAGTTCTGAGATGAAGATGGCTATCACCAAGTCAATGGTGAGCAATGAAACAAGGCCTCAGTCCTACACTGTGTGCAGCTCAAATCTGTTAACAGTCTGCATCAACCTGGAAGTAGAATCTTCCCCAGAACATCCAGAAGAGAGCACTGCCCTGTGGACTCCTTGATTTCAGTCTTGGGAAACTAAGCTGTATCCTGGCTGAGCCCACTGGACTTCTTTAAATGTGAGATAATAAATGGATGCTATTTAAATCCCTAAGTTTGTGGTAGTTTGTTATGGCAGCAATAGAAAACACTTTTTAGACCTGGCTGGTAGGCTCAGTGGATAGAGCATCAGCCACGAGTACAGATGTGCCTGCTGGGTTCAATTTCCGATCAGGGCACACAATAGAAGCACTCACCCTTCTTTTCCTCTTGCCCTCACTTTTCCAGTGGCTCAACTGGTTCAAGAATGGGCCTGGGCACTGAGGATAGCTCAGTTGGTCTGAGTGCATCAACCTCCGGTGTTAAAAATAATTCAGTTGATTGAGCATTGGCCCCAGACAGGGGTTGCCAGGTGGGTGCAGCAGTCTGTCTCACTATCTCCCCTCTAACTTAAAAAAAAGAAAAAAAGAAAAAAAAACACACCTTTTAGATTTAATTCTAAATATTTTACAGAGTTTAATAATAGAGTCATAACCATTTCAATCTCTGCTTAATACAAAGTTTAAATTTCAGAGATTGCAGGTACCCCTGACCACCTTGGGCATCATACCTGATTATGGGCCTTGGAGAATGGTACATATATTCTCAAATGTGAAAAATATAAATCTAAGCAGAAGTATTAGAAAGCCCTGACAGCATTGTTAAATATTATATATATAAAATATTGATTGTTTTGAAATTTTAATTTATATATTATCTAAGACTAATAATATCTTTGCTCTTGCTGAAATGCCATATTATGGACTAAAATAACAAATATTTTGTACAAAATATAAACACTTGTCCATTTGTCTAAGACAACTTCTTTCTTTTTTATCTTGTTTCTTCTTCATTTTTTCCTCACTATATAACCTTTTCTTATTCATCTTCCTATCTTGATTTTCCATTTGCTGTTTTGATATTTTATATGTTTAAAATATTATGTACAAGCTTTTGACCTTTTTTTGCTGGGAATGTACTATAAAAACCCAAAACATAAATAATACATAGAATGGACCAGTTAAAAATATTTTTATTGCATGATAAAATCAGAAAATGCAGAATAAATGCTGACTTCTGCTGTTTCAGCATATTTCAAGATAAAATCAAGAAGAGCTGTACACTTTGACTAAACGGAGTAGAGAAGGAAAGAGAATTATTTAAGGCATAGCTGTTAGAATAACTATTCTTTCCAGTATAAAAAGATAGCAGATAGTAGCTAGTCAATAGATTTATAAAATGAATATACTCACTGTTCAGAGCAATAAGACTTGTTAGTGATGGCATTCTCAGGTCACAATTGTCAATGATTTTTCTTAGCATTCTGCATTCACCACAATGAGTATACTATTACTGTGAAAGCTATCTAATATGAAACTTAAAACGTAATTCTTTGAACATCACACATGGTTATTAAATATTTGTGAAATTAAAGAGAAATCAGGCTTTATAAAATACATTGAAAAAAGAAAAACAAGTCTTAGAGAATAGATACTTCATTGAATCATTCTAATGTGTGTCTCTAAATGCTGTATTATTTTTAAGAAATGTAACTCACTATGCTAAATGAAAACTAGACTTTTGTAATAGATGTTTTATATTTCTTTGAACTGAATACCCTTGACATATGTTAAAACAAACCAAAATATTTTTAATACTTATATAAGAAGTGGTTCTGGAGACATGTCCTTATTGACTACCACATTCCATGGATTTTGAAACACCCACTTACTGAGTTGCCATCACAAGGTCTTGGAAGTTCACATCTTCCAAATTTCTCAATGTCTTCACATGTGTTTGTCACTGTGAAAGCAATCTCTGACTCATTGTTTATTACTTAAGAATTAATAATTAACTAATATAATCATTCATACATAGATACTTAAATTCTGTAAACAAGTAATCTTCAGACTCTTCCTGTTTGTTTTCAAGTTTCTCTACTCACTTGCTCGCCCTTTGTGATGTGTAATGAGATATAGATTTTATAGAGCAAGGGGTTATGTAGAAATATTGTAGAGATATATGATGTAATGGGGGCTCAAATAGAGGATTTGACCTAGTCTTAAGGGTCATAAAAAGTATCCAGGGGAAAGCAATATTTGGTTATAAAGATATAAAAAAATGAGTAAAATTTTATTAGGCAAAGTGAAGAAAACCCAATTCAAGATGTTAGACATGTGAGATCTTGTGAGAAGTGAGTATAATTTTTTTTCAAAGACCTGAAAGAAGAGAAGTGTGGTTGAAGCACAAAGGAGGTTGATAAAGTCAGGTGGGCACACAGTACAGGCTCCTATGAGACTTTCTGATGATTTTATTGTAAAAAGCAAACGAAAAGCATTTAAGCCTCTGAAGCAATAACAGCAACATAATTAAGTTTATAATGTTGAGATACTGCTATTTGGGCAACCTATTGACCATCCTTATGTCTCATTACTGATCATTCTTTATATGGATGGGACAAAAAAGTTGGTTTGCAGTTGTTTGTATGGAAAAGAACAGAGTAATTAATAAACTAAAATGCAAGACTAAACTCTTATGTTTTGCATATGTAAAGCTACTTTTACCACAACCTGTATTTCAGATTTCAGTGCATAGAATAGACCTCATTTATAATACTCTCTCTCTTTCATGTGGCTAGTGTAGAGAGAACCCAGAAAATGTCATACATGTGTATTTGTTTTCTATATGCTATGGCAAACTACCACAAATTTAGCAGCTGAAAATAACATACAACCTTACATTTTCTGTGGTCAGAAGTTCAAGCATGGCTTGGTCTTCCTCTTGGCAGAGGGTCTCCTATGGCAGCAATCTAGGCACAGGCAAGGTCTTACTTTTCATATGGAGGGCTGACCAGGAAAGTTGCTTCACCACTGCTGTGGCCATTGGCAGCATTGTGTGCATTGTGATTGTTAGATTCATGGAAGCTTGCCTCTTGCCAACAGAGGAAGAGAGGAAAAGCTAGAAAGTCTGCTAGCAAAACAGAACCTTATACATATAAGGTAATTGAATTATATAAAAGTTGACATTTTGCACTCTCCCTCTTGGAAACAAGCCCACGCTTTTCCTATCTTCCTCTTCTCTTCCCCAAATCCCCGCCCACGTGCCTCACCACTACTTTTTTTCTCTGCTAAGCTCCAAGAGCACCCCCCCTTTTTTTTTTTTTTTTTTTGTATTTTTCCGAAGCTGGAAACGGGGAGAGACAGTCAGACAGACTCCCGCATGCGCCCGACCGGGATCCACCCGGCACACCCACCAGGGGGCGACGCTCTGCCCACCAGGGGGCGATGCTCTGCCCCTCCGGGGGGTCGCTCTGTTGCGACCAGAGCCACTCTAGCGCCTGGGGCAGAGGCCAAGGAGCCATCCCCAGCGCCCGGGCCATCCTTGCCTCAATGGAGCCTTGGCTGCGGGAGGGGAAGAGAGAGACAGAGAGGAAGGAGAGGGGGAGGGGTGGAGAAGCAGATGGGCGCTTCTCCTGTGTGCCCTGGCCGGGAATCGAACCCGGGACCCCTTGCACGCCAGGCCGACGCTCTACCACTGAGCCAACCAGCCAGGGCCAGAGCACCCCCTTTTTTTATTTTGCTTCTGTAACTCTTAATTCTGAAACCATTTATTTATAGCTCGCTTCTACCTCTGTGGGGAAAACATAAAACAAAACACAACAAAATGAAACAGTGACATCTCCTATCTCATCTCCTTTAATTTATTATTGGTTAAAGGTCAGTTATAGCTGTGCACAAACTTAAGGCCGGGAGGTGGCATGAGAAAAGTGGTGATTATACGGGAGTATTAGCACCTGGAGGTAGCAATCACGGGGCCACCTAAGAATCTGTCAGCCACATTTCTGCTTTGTCTTTGTTTTTGGATGTTCTTTCTTTCCACCAGGCAACATTTGTGTCTGGATTTACTGCCCTGACTGCATACCAGATGTACAAATGCACTCTTAGTGCCACCTGTTATTTTATGGTGTCATTCTCCTGGATAGTTATGGTATGAAATAATTTCATGATTTATAGTGTAAAGATCAGATACTTAGAGTTTAATATTTGGTTGAAACAGAGCAAACTCTTGTACAGAATTACCCCATTAAGATGTTAGATAAACTTTCTTCTTATAAATCACATACTAAAGTAATTTTTTATTAATAAACTAACTAAACAAAAAAATTACTTAAAGCAAGAACACAATGATTGTATTTTGTTTTGCTCACCTAGGACTTTCTGATCTGTTGTCAGACACAGACACATTATTCACTGTGCCACTGGCCCAACCTCAAAGTATTTGTCTATCTATAACATTGTTCAGGCTACAGTCAGTGGGAAGCATAAAATCATCAAATTGAAAACATACTTGCATAAATAATAAAAAAATAAATAAATGGTGAATCATTTTGGTTAATATGCATCCAAATGGAGAGCATAATACTGATGGCCATGATGCTCAAAAGAGCTATCATTTCAGGTTCCTAGGCTAAAGGTCATGCCATTTGAAGTGTAACAACCTTGAAAGATAATCAATGTTTTCTTTGGAACGTGTGTTGCACTAGGAAATTACTGAATGCATTTTCTTTTCAGAAACAAATGCATATGTTATATCTCTTTTGTTCTTTCCAAACAACATTCTTTAAATATCAGAAATTCTTTCTTAGCATAAACTTGGAACTACCTTATTTAAGAATAATGCACAAGAGCATTGCTATCAGGACTTCTTCTGTTCATTTTCTAAGCGTTTTACCTATTTTTCTTGCCTGTAGTGTTATAAGTTACATTAGACACCATTTGAGAAATCTAGTTCCTGGAGCCATTCAAATTACATTAATTGATAAATAACAACATGTTTAATAAATGTGCCACAATATAAAACTAAATACTTATAAAGCACAAACATTTCATAATTAAATACTGTGAATAACCCATTGATTTCTCATCTCATGGAAGAAAGGATTATATAATAAATACTATTCGAGTTAACCAAATATTTTTTCTTTCTTGGATTTTTCTTTCTCATCAATAATCCCATGAGGAAATAT
This sequence comes from Saccopteryx leptura, assembly GCF_036850995.1. Classification (NCBI taxonomy): domain Eukaryota; kingdom Metazoa; phylum Chordata; class Mammalia; order Chiroptera; family Emballonuridae; genus Saccopteryx; species Saccopteryx leptura. The sequence goes on from NC_089510.1 coordinate 18,300,257, forward strand.
GTGTAAAAGTAGTTTCACTGTCATTGTTTTTATAGTAGTAGAACAAAATCAAACAGTTTAAGAAGAATGTTAGTGAGATAATCTATTGCTTTCTCTGTGTTACAGTTGGTCCCAAGGCCATAATTGGCATTCATTATTATTCTCTTAAACCTCTCATTCTAAATCCCCATCTAGTAATTCTACTGGTTTAGGTAGTTGACTCACTGGGGTGACCCAGAATCTCATCAGTAAAAGATCAGGGACTCTGTGTCGAAAGTTGGGTTCTTCAGAAAGGAAGATAAGAAGTTTGTGGGCCAGGATTATACTAAAGTCAACACTTTCGAAAAAGAAAAGAAGAAGAAGAAGCAGCAGCAGAAGTAGGCAAAGAGAGAACATACTTTAGGCTTTAATAAAGCCGTGGCCAGCTCACCTTTGAGTTCTGAGGCAAAAGCTACTGTATTTCCCCATGTATAAGACGCACACTTTTTCAAGTGCATTTCCCGCTTTTTTCTTGTGAATGAGCAGTTGTATGAATTTTATGATGAAGAACTCTTCAATTCAATAACTTTATGTAATACTTTTTTTTTCTTCAAATTTCAGACCCCCAAATTAAGGTGCATCTTAGACTAGGGAGCATCTTCTACATGGGGAAATATGGTACCTGTTGTAACTATTCTCTGTCAACCAAAAATGTCCAGGCTTCCCTACCTCTGCCTCACTCCATCAGAGGGAGGCTTCTAGAAGAGTGAAAGCTTGGGGTGGTGATTCTATGCAGCTGAGACCAATACTAACAAGCTGACAGATAGAGACTGTCTGCTGACTGTACTTCCTAAAGCCAGGCTGAAGGAACGCCCTTTGTTAAAGGGAGGACAAAGTGCCATATTTCCATAACTACCTCACAGACTTTCATACTCTTAGTGAGCCATGGTTTCCGATTACCCACTTACATTTACAGCCGGCCAAGAGAAGCTCCAGTAGGTCCCATGTATGTTAAGTTTATTCTTCCCTGCTTCCATTATGTAGTCGTAGCCTACATACTTTTGGAGGTCAGAATCAATAACTCACAACTATATGGTAACTTACTGCCGATCTCCTGAGTGTGGAGACCAGAGTGTGAAGGCAGTAAAAGTATAGGTGGAGAAATATCCGAACATGTAGCATTAAAATGGTAATATATGGAAGGGCCAGATGACTGTAGTATCCAAACTCCTGAATGTGATTAATATTGATGAGTCAGTTCTTTTCTGCTAAAGCTTTTTTTTTGTTTTGTTTTCTTTTTGGGAGGGAGGATGCATTGCGATGACTTTATTAACATATCCTGATTTACAATTTGTCAGATTTTACCATTCCTTGAACAGTTGATCACAAAATCAAATTCAGGACAATTATACCAAAGACTACATAGATAGATGATAGATGATGATGATGATAAGTAGATAGATGATAGATAGATAGATAGATAGATAGATAGATGTTAGATAATATGCACATATCTACATATTTCTATATAGAGACCTATATCTATGTAATTATTACTAAAATTCTAGGAAATGTGGGAATACATACTAAGATTATTATAGCAAGAAAGAAAAACATTATAATATTTTTAATGGCTAATTGTGCTCACCTGTGTAAGAGAGGAAATACTATTATTGTCCTCTCCCCTCTTGGGTTCTCAAGACGAGGCCCCTGCACATTTGACTGATACATGTCAGAGAAACAAAATAAAAACAGTTTGTTAGTTCATGCAGGCCTCCTCAGGGTATAGGGAAGAATTTCAGTAATGAGTAAATTAAAAGGATGGTTAGAGCCCTGCCTGGCAACTCACTTAGTTAGAGCATCCTCCCGATACTCTAAGTTTGCAGGTTCAATCCCCAGTCTCTGTACAAGAATGAACCAATGAATCCATAAATAAGTGAAACAAATAGATCAATGTTTCTCTTTCTCTCTCCTACCTTCTTTCTTTCTCTCTCTCTCTCTCTTCTTTGCCAATAAAAACAAACAAATAAACAAACAAAAAAGATGGCTAGAATTTGAGTTTATATAGTATGTATATCTTAGCAAACAATAAATGTGTAGAGCAGTGACAAGACAAATGAAAAGGGTTTTAAGCCTTTAGGGACAGCGAATTGTCGAAGGGTAAATATATGCAGAAAGTAATGCACGACCAGGGCTAGTTGGTAAGGCTGACTTGTGCAGACTTTCTCAGGGCCGTCTTGTCTCTGGTGATAAGATTATTATCTCTGTCCTAGTACAGGAAATTGGGGAGGGACTCCTTCACTAGGGGAATTTATGTTCTGCAGATGAAGGGAAAGCAGAAAACTCAGCCTGTGTCTACTGTTTCTCAATTGCCCTCAACTCAGAATAATTCAGATGTCATTCTCTGAAGAGAATACCTGAGTGCATTCTTATCTTTTGCTTATTGGTTTACTAAAATCTGCAATCAATAGTGATCCTGTAGAGCCTGCTACATAATTTGCAAGACCCAGTGCAAAATGAAAATGTGAAGTCCCTTAGGTGGAAAAACAGGAAAACTTTTCCATAAAAGGTATAATGTTTGTTGTTGTTGTTCTTTCCTATGGGCACTCTCTTGACTTATGGTGTTTTTAATTAAACTGCCATTTAAAATTTAAAATTATTTGCATGGATTTTAAAGTTGATTTTTATATTGTAAAACAGGTTTAAATGCAAATGTAAGAGCATTTAATTCATGCAGAATTATTGAAATTTGTATTTCATTAACTCATAATATATATGCAGTACAAATACCAGAGTAGTGGAAACACTGCACAAGACTAACGTAAATGTTTTATTTAATTTCTAAATAATTGAAATAATTGTAGATTCTATTAACACTTCATACCTGTGGATCACTGATGAGTAAGGAAAGACTGAATAATGCTATATTTTTCTATTTTTATATAACTCTGTTTTTAGTGTGAATGGTTGGCAAACACAAAAAAGTAACCTAAGAAATAAAGGGTTGGGATTTTTGTTTATTCATGTTCCATAGAACTCCATTGTGTTCTTTTTTGTATTTGAATTAAGTTCTAGTTTGAACAGAAAGCCTGACCTCTCAGGGCTTGCAAAAACCCTGTTCATTTAATCACAGATATAAGCAGCTTACCTTGTACTTGCTTTGAGTCTTGTTGAATCCTATGAATTGTGAATCATTGAAATTCTATGCTTATGGAGTATCATAAATGCTATATACAAATGAGGAGACAAGGGACAGAGAATACAAATGTGGTACATAGTTCCTTTGTTTATGCATGCTGTATTGTCTCTCGGGCAGCAGAACATCAAACCAATATCGGGAACCTTCTGAGCTCATTTTCTATTGTGACTACCCAGGTCACATGTCCACGAAGCTGGTCCTATCTTTCTTTGGTGCAGAAAAAGAGGTGAAAAGACTAGGATGATACAAATATTCTCATGTTTTCATTACATAAAATATATAACATTACACAGGAATTCAATTAAAGGCTAGAGAAAGAACTTTATCAAGAAAAATAAGGTATTGAGTATTGCACCAGCATTTCTGAATAATCACTCTAGTATATCTTATATATATATATATAAGTATATATATACTTATATATATAAATATATATATATAAAATATATATATATATATTTTTTTGCATTTTTTTTTTTTTGCATTTTTCCAAAGCTGGAAACAGGAAGGCAGTTAGACAGACTCCCGCATGCGCCCGACCGGGATCCACCCAGCATGCCCACCGGGGGCGATGCTCTGCCCCTCTGGGGCATCGCTCTGTTTTATCCAGAGCCATTCTAGCACCTGAGGCAGAGGCCACAGAGCCATCCTCAGCACCCAGGCCATCTTTGCTCCAATGAATCCTTGGCTGCAGGAGGGGAAGAGAGAGACAGAGAGGAAGGAGAGGGGGAGGGGTGGAGAAACAGATGGACACTTCTCCTGTGTGCCCTGGCTGGGAATCGAACCCGGGAGGCCTGCATGCCAGATAGACGCTCTACCACTGAGCCAACCGGCCAGGGCTCCTTTTTTTATTTTAATGATAAAATGAAAGATGTTGACACTGGAATAAGCTTTCATGATGGCAGAAGCTAATTAGAAGTATTTGGCACATAAGCAGATGGACAGGTTACTGCAGTAGGTAGCAGAGAAGAAGGACATTTGGAATGGTTTGATCCAGTGGCCTGTTGATTAGCTATTCCTTAGGAATAAATTAAATGTGTAATTGACTAATATAATCAAAATATACAGTGGATGTGAAAAACTTGAAAAAGAATGACAGTAATATTCCCTAGGAATATGGAGGAAGGCTCTTCATTTTATGTCAAGTAAATTCTAACTTGCTACTACTGTGCTGGGTTAGAGGAAGCAACCACCTGTTCATGGAATCAGAGGTTTTGGTACAGTGATAGACCTCTGAAAATAGGCCCAGGGTATGAGAATGTCCTGGCATACAGCCCCTCCCCTGACAAAAGCCTTTCAAAATCAAATGCATAAGACGACTTTACCTATGACTATCAGTCACCTCTTCCCCCAGTGTTAGCTATCCAAGGATGCCATATCTAAGGACCACAGACTGGGAGGATGAAACAGCATAAATAGTTTTTCACAGTTATGGAGGCTAGAAGTCCAAGATCAAGGTAATAGCAGAGTTAGTTTCTTCTTAGGGCTTCTCCTTGGCTTGTAGACAGGTCCCTTCTCCCTCTGTCCTCAGGTGGTTTACTCTCCATGCTTATCCGGACCTAAAGCTCTTTTTTCTTATAAAGACACAGGTCATATCAGATTAAGGACTACCTCTTTGAACTTATTTTTACCTTAGTTATTGCTTTGTAATTACTATCTCCAAATAAAGTCATATTCTTAGGGTAGTGGGAGTTATATACATCAACATAAGAGCTTTCATGGAATACAAATTAGCCCATAATAGGCAGTTTTAAAGTCATGGACAGATTTTGGGTGAGGGGTATGCAACATAATCAAATGTCAAAATAACCTGGAGATGTTTTCTCTGAACATATGTACCCCCCATTAAAATTATCAATGTCACCCCATTAAAATTAATAATAAATAAATAAATTATTGATAAGAATAAAAAAAGTCATGGACAAAGTAGTCATGGTGGCAAGAGTGTAATTCAGCAAGAAGCTCAAGAAAATTACCAAATTTTTCATGGCTACCACCACTGCTGGGTGCTTTTTCTGTCCAGTGGAAGTAACCGATGCTATTCATTAGAAATACTTAGAACAATTTGTGACTCCAGGATTGCATATAGTGGCGTAACAATTTCATTGGACTTTTTTTTTTATAGGAACAATGATGTCATAGATTTATTTACTAGCCTATTCAGTATTCAGTTTCTATACTTAATGTGAGCATAACCTTAAGAGTTGATTTTTCAGTCTAATAGTGTTCAAACCATTAGGTAAATAGTATGCTGTTTCTCCTAGAGTCAGAATACATGCTCCAGAAACGAGGAAGTAGAATTAGTGGTCCTATATGATTTTCAACTTTTTTACATTTGGGGACTGGTAAAAATAGGAGAATTATTTCAAGGACTACTAAGGCAGAAATTGCCTTGAGCATAAGTTAATTTGACTAAGATCATTGGGTCTACGTTCTTCATGCAACATCTGGATGGTTAACACTTTCGTCGACTGACATAAAATTTCTGGCAGAGGTTTCCCGGACCGGCAGTTGAAAAATACTGCTAAATCACAATTGCAACCAAAAGCTACTTTAAAAATGCTTATTCTTTGTACTCTGCTCATTTTAGAGTCTGTGCTGGTTTAAGAATTCTGACCTTGAATCTGAGCTCCGCTGGTTTAACAGGGCTTATCGGTAACCAAGGGAGTAATCTCTCCACCAGGGGTAAAAGACAAGGTCTATTAAATTGGAAGTTAGGATTCTCACCTGTACTTTTGGCTTCTAATGATACAATATATAAAAAACAAACAAACAGTTATTCAGTATAATGTAAAAGAAGGAACCTGAAGACTTAGTGATTTAGAAATGTAGTTGCAGTTTAATATGACGTGTGACCTGATCATCTCCCCTACCTAGACCCTGACAATTAAACTTCAAAGGAAAAAATGTCTGATTTGGTTGATTATGTATACAAATTAGACTATATGATATATTTCATAACTTAAAAAAACTAAATCTGTATTTCTGAACTTAACCAAAAATATATGAAAAGCACATGAAAAGATAAAAATATTTTCATCAAATTTGATTTATTAAATATATTTATAAATTAACAATATTTTAATTTTCACAAACAGCTTATTATGTGCCTATAACTGATAGCAACAGATAAAATTAATAATTACTTGATGAATCTAAAAGAAAACTTGTTTTTGTATACTTTCCAGAAACTGTGAAAGTGAATGATTTTAATGATTGGGTATTTAAATATTTTGTGATTATTTCATTTTAATTCCTTTAATTTCAACAAAAACTAAAGGTATTGTTAGCCAAAAACTATTTGAAAGTTGTTTCTTATAGTGGTCACAGTGTGACTTTGTCATATAATTCTCAAGGAATTCAAAGAATTGACTGTCGTGTAAAAAAATCAAAATATTCCTATTTACTTCTTAATGAAATAAAATCTTCCCATTGTTTAATTATAAAAATGAAACAAAGATAAAACTCTGTGTTACTCCATTATATGTAAAATTAATCTATGGATAGATGATCCAATATATCAAAGATATACATTCATTTTATTAAGTTAATTTTAAATACAATGTTATTCCTTATACTTCAAAATTATGTATTAAAGTGTGTAATATTTTATATTGCTTTTATTAACTATGATCTGATAATTTTCCCAGAAGATTTTTAAATATATAGGAAATATGATAACCTAAGCATTCGAAAATGATTGTTAACTTATCTACATGTTTTCTGGCTAAAAATAGTAATGAGATAACCAATAAAAGACTTTCTAAAGTACCTAATATGTTAGATTTGAAGAAAAATTTATTGAGGAAGTAAAATAGAATTACAAGCTCAAGAAGATAAAAATTTAATTACTTTTACTTATACAGAAGAGCTTAGTGATGCATTTTTTCAAGGAATGATGATAAATATTCAATGTTATGGCATTTAAAGTCCAAAGGATATATTTTCAAAAGTACACTAGCAGTTTTATTTTTAAAGGTCAATATTTAAAATATTATTTATCGTGCAACCTAAAATTATGAGATCTGAGAAATTTGGAGACAATTGAGAGGAACAGGCAGACCAGCACTGGAGTTTTAACAGGGGCACTAAGGCTATACAGTAGTAACGTGAAGTGTAGGTGGGAATTTCCAATCATCTCAAACATTGCTGAGAAGCTAAGCAAGAAAACAGAAAACCAGCCGCTAATTTTGATGAAAAACAGGTTAATGTGGATCCTAATAAGAGCTGTTTGTCTTAATGATAGAGAAATGAGAATGTACTGGTGCAAAATTCTAGTGACCTGAAGAAACGTTAAGGAACAAAATGGACAGGCACTACTTTTTGAGTCCCAGAGAGAAGAAGAGAGAAAAGGGATTGAAAATAAATGAATAGAGCTTGACCGGTGGTGGCACAGTGGATCAAGCATCGACCTGGAATGCTGAGGTCGCTGGTTCAAAACCCTGGGCTTGTTCAGTCAAGGCACATATGGGAGTTGATGCTTCCTGCTCCTCCCCCCTTCTCTCTCTCTCTCTCTCTCTCTCTCATCTCTAAAATGAATAAATAAATAAAAAATAATTTAATTTAAAAAAAAGAAAATAAATGAATATGTGGGCTTACAGAATTTTCTAGAAATAGGTGATGATCACTCACAACTGTTACATGAAAATGATAATTTCAGGACAAGAATTTGGAAGTGCTTCTGTAGAAGGTAAGGAAGAGATGCTGAAGAGAAAAATGGGTGCACATACAACATAGAGGGGTTTTTGTGTGTGTTTTTTTTTTTTGGTCTTATATTGTCTTTATTGCTAACATGTTAGGATGAGATCCAAAATAGATATAGGTTTTCTTTAATTGGCTCAAACATATTATTTCATTCTGCTCCGAATGAAGACCTCGTGTGTTAAAGGAAGTTACAAGCAGGTGAGTGAAATGACAAGATTGCCAGCAGCAAACACTGGGGGTGTAGTTTTGGAGGTGATATGAATCAACAGGAGATGCTGTAAAACAAAAGTCAAAAAGTGATTTTACTAAAGAAGTGTGGTATGATTGGTAGTGGTGATAACTATTTGGCATTTTTCATCATAACTTTGAAAAGGCTTAACATTTTGTGTGATTACCTTCGAGAATAAACAGTAGATTTAAAAAGCCACGTTCATACATCAGAGAGTAGAGCAGTAATAAAAGTTAGCTATACAGGGTGGCGATTGAGTCTATGATGGGTTAAGCAGGAATGGAAACATAAAGTTGGTAAAGGATAATTTCTATAATACAAATTTACCCACTTTAGGTATATAATCCTGTGATTTTTAGTAAATTTACTAATTTGTACAATCATCACCATAACCCATGTTTACAATATTCTTATAACCACAATAAGGTTCTACCCGTCCCTCTAAAGTTAATTCTCATTCCACCACCATCCCTAGTAACCACTGATTTGAATTTCACATTTAACATTTACTTTTCTTGAACTTTTTATGGAAATGAAATATTACAATCTGTGATTTTTGGGAGTCTGACTTTAACTTAGAAAATTTTGATACTTTAGTAACTTTGTTACTAAATCTTTTTCCTTGTCCTGGTACCTTAGTTGGTTAGAGCATTGCCTTGACTGGCCAAGTTTGAGGGCTGACTCAGAGAATTGTAAAATAAACAGCTTATTCAGAGACAGCTAGATTTAAGTGAGAACAAACATATTATGGAGTGATTCAAGGAGAATTTACTTAGAATTAACAGAGTTGGATGCTTTGGAAATTAGGGAGAAGTGAGTAAATAGGACCGATGTTTCTTAGGGCTCATATTAGTATCAAAATCTCATTTTAGAACAAATATCATGTATCATCATTTTAATAAGATGAAATGAGATTCATAAAAATATAAACGACTGAAAATGTTCTTTAAAAAAATCAGTGCTATATTCTAGATATAATATGGGTAAAGAAAAGAAAAATAATTAAGCGATCAGATGTAACTATTGCAAGATATAATAACATAAGAACTTGTATTTCTACTTAAAATTATCTTGAAGGAGGTAAATATTCAGACTGCTAGTAGGTTGTACTGACAATTCATAGGAGCCATTGCGAACTCACTTTTTAATATGGTGACAATTTTGGTAGAATTCTATATTTTACAAAGTGCAGTCTACCCGTGATTACCATGGTTAAAATCCTGAGGGGAGAAAACACATAATATTAAAAATATATGACATTTCTTATATGTATATGCACAAAGATAGCTGAGATCCAGGATCAGGAACATCTTGAATATCACAGATGGCTGAAAAGTCAAATTATACCTATTATTTCTAAATGCAGCCTCTTAGGAAGAGACGAGTATATATTTAGCACCAGCGTTTCAAGGGAGTATGCACAATAGAATGGGAATTAGCAATCATAAGTGAGCAATTATTTTTGCCACATTTTTGGGAAAAGTAGCAAAGAAGAACACAGAAGCAAGGTGTGATGGGGTTTGGTCCAGAAATAACAGTATGAAGTGACTTACGACCCCAGGAAGCTTCTGTTTCCCCTTAACCAGGGTATTATGTTAAGGAGGCAGGATAGAATCTGAAGAGCATAATGAAGCTGCCTAGCCCTCAGAGAAGGCTTGATATATGACCATTTGATAATAAAATGTCAGTACTGGGCTGGGCCTTCTAGGTGTCAGAGTTTTTTTGGCAATTGTGGATGTTTCACAAATATGTGAGCAACACGTTTATTAAATATTCAATACTTAAATTTTAGAGATGATTCCAAGCCCATCCAAAATACTGCACACCCAAGCAAAGTAATAATGAAGGGGGACTGTTTAAGTGGCATTCGTTAAGTATTTATTTTACTTATAGAGAAGGCAATCTAAGCACTATAGATATCAAAGGAAGGAAAAAAGAAGAGAGCTTTTAGATACTGTTTTGAGCAAATAAATTGCAGACCCAAATCTGCATATTACACTTACCCAAATAAATGTCTCAAAGGTGTCAAACTAGTTGTGTTATTTGACTAAGCTCATTCAGGAATCATACGGCCATTTGTACCATGTTACTTCTAGAAGTTTTACTTCAAGTTAACCGTTTCTCTTCTCCCCTGAGGCATTTGACTAAAAATAACTTTATCTCATTTGAATTCTTGCAGTGTTATAGTGTCCCTTATATATAATATACATGTTATATATAATGCCACAGTATAGCTGGTAAGGCACTTTGTCTATATTTCACAGATTTTTGAAAAATCTAGATAGTCTCATAGGAAAAGTAAGGCAAAAGGGGGCTATTCAAGTTCTCAGAAGTAGATAATGTCTACTTATTGCTAGAACCAGGACAAGTAATAGACTTTCTTGTCTCTCTGTTTGATTTTTTTTTTTCTTATGTGAGGAAAATAAATACAGGGAATGGAAAGACCATAAATAAAACCCTACTGTGGTTGCATATATATTTTTTCTTAATGGAAAGTATTAATAGTGATTGGAAAAATAAGGTGAAAATAAATATTATTCATGACCTTTTGGAACCTACAGATATATATATATATATATATATATATATATATATATATATATATTGTAATGTGTAATTGCATTTTTATATTTTAAATAATTTATAGAAAGCAACGAGAGTTTTGTAAATATTAAGCAGTATTCAACTACAAGTTATAAAAAACAGATGTTCATATATATCAATATTCACTTAGGAGATAGTGATAATTTTCTTCTTATTATAATCCAGAATCTTTATAAATTATATGGAGTTCCTGATTAACCTGAAAATATTGACCAAGTTCCGGGTTTGAATTTGACATTTATTTCTGGTTAATTTCCTTTTGTCTTCAATAAGAAATGAGTATCCAGATAAACCCAAAGTGTTTTGGTTTTGTTTTGTTTTGTTTTTTAAACCTAGGTTTTTTAATTTTTGTATACAGGCAAAGTTTTCACTGCAAGAGAATTGTTAATTAGCATATTGTAGTTTTAGTGTTCATAAGTCAAAAAAGACAGAACATGTTTTCCCAAATGACTTTTTCTGAAGTTTATTTCCATTATGAAATTTATTTCAAAAAATAAATTTCAACTTTATTGTTTTTTCATATGTAATTTTTGAATCTGTGTAGATAAATATTAATGTATAGCATTATTATAAATACCTTAAAATATAAAAATAAACAAACAAACAAATAAATATAATATGCTGCAAGTCATCTGATGTGCAACCAATTTGAACAATGTATATCTTTGGGTGGGTTTTATGAGAAGAACTTATGAATACTGTTATATCAAATATGCTTAAGTTATTTCAAATAATTCACAAAAAGAATATTTTTGTCTTTTTTTTTTTTACAAAGAGTATCTTAAGCAATGAAATCAGCCATATTGTATAACTGAAATCATCATATCAGTTACCGTATCATTCTCAAAAATATTGAAACCAAATCACATTATATATATATAATGTGTAAGGAAGGGTGATAGTGAGGCAGACTCCCACATGCACCCTGACTGGGATATACCTGGCAACCCCCTCTGGGGCCGATGCTCAAGTACCCAGCTATTTTTAACACATGTGGCTGAAGCACTCCAACAGAGCTATTCTCAGTGCCTGGGGCTATGTTTGAACCAATCAAGCCACTGGTTGTGGGAGGGAAAGAGGCAAAGAAGGGGGAGAGGGACAGGAGAGATGCACATGGTTGCTTCTCCTGTTTGATCTGAGCAGGAATTGAACTTGAGACATCCATATGCTGGGCTGACACTCCATCCACTGAGCCATTGTCCAGGGCTACATTATATATATTTTAAAATGCAAACAATATATACTCTCATTAACCTCAGAGATAAAAGCATAAATTATTTGGAATATGGTTTTAAGATTTTTATTAGATGAGGAGTATTTTCTTTATTCAAACTATCTCATGAGTTGACACTACTATATATTTGAATCTTGAATTTTTAATATAAATCTGAAGTCTACCACAGAAAATTGACAATAAAAATGAGAAAATGATTAGCTGCTTGGTCAGCAATCCCTAGTTTTTCCACAGGTTCATTTTTTTTTTCTTTCCCTTAAGGAATACACCATTATATTTTCTAAATCCTTAACATGTAATGATCTTCCATTTTTAACCTATTGCCAATTATCAGCCACAGAAACTATCTGAACATGCGGTTAGTGCACAGATTAATAGTATTGCCCAGCTGTTTTCCATTTTATCCCGTGCTCAATCGAGAATCCAAAAACAGAAACAGTCTTGCATTGAATTACTCATAAATTGCTTATTAAGGTGCTAACATTACCCTCTTACTGCTTCTTGACATTCCACAGGCCTTAAGAGCTATCGTCCATGGCATTTTATTACTATACTTGCTCCCCATTTCAGGTCTGCTGTGGAATAGCTGGCAGTGATACCTTTCTAATTAGTTTCAGCTTCTTAAATATGGTCAGCTTCACATCCTACCCATCTGCTGCTCCTTTTTTCATCCCTTTGTGTTTAGTTCTCGACCATTTAGTACTCATAATGTAGAAGTTTTCGATTTTAAAATTGCCAAAATATTACTTGCAATGACCTACAACGTTACCATTAAAATATAAAAAGCTGTTCAACCGGTAGACATAGATCTTTTGTGTGTTTGTGTTCAAATAACTTTACATTTTAAAATAAAAGGAGCACTTCATGGTTGTAATTTAAACCTTAAACAGGGCATTTCACATATAAACTTTTTCTGACTTCCATAGTTCTTAAGTATAATAACTATGTATATAACAAAATAAAATCTCAACTATATTAAAAATGATTAGTTGAAATAGATGAACATCTTACTTTGTACATGTAATGACATCTTTACGTTTTGTATTAAATTAACCTTCTCCACAATAAAATGTAGCATCACATTCAAACTCATTCCTTCATGATCACCAAGTAGAAGTTACAACATATTGAAGCCCTTGTTAGTATATAAAGAATGCTGAAAATATGTTTAATAAAGACATTCTTATTAGTTACTTCAAGTGCCAAAATAGTATCTCCTGCATTTTCAATAACACTGCTCATATGTCTGGAATCCTTATTATATTTTAAGTTCTGACTGAACAACAATAAAAAATAAATGTCATTAACCAACAAAGCTTTCTTCTAGATTACATAGGAATCAGAACAGCTGCCACTTTATTATCCTTTTTAGTGGCTAAAACTCCATTGAAATACATGTGTTCATGTTACCTGGAAAAAATAGACTACAATTATGATTATATATCTAATCTTCATTGATCTAGAAGTTAAAATTTTAAAACTCATCACTAAGGAGATGTTCATGTTTTATCTACCAAAGTTATATAATTCTTTAACATATTAATTGGTTATATAGTTTAATATATTAATCTTTTGAGGTATTTTTGTTTGTTTGTTTCACAATGTGTTAATATTTACGGTCATCTCTCAAAAGCATACCTAGTTGTTTCATTTATTTTGTTCACTTTACAATGCTTCAGTAAAAGCATTTTGCTTCAATTAGGTATTTGTTTTATTTTAGTTTCTCCACAGTGAATTTTGGGAGATCTGAAGATGAATCAGATAAAGCGCTTTTTTCATGTTATCATAAAATAAACTTGATATAGCGTTCCATCATATTTGTCACTATACTTGCTTCATCTCTTGCATTCTGGTGCTCCTTTTTTCCTTGTCTCTCGTTCTGTGATGTCAGGTTATTTCCCAAAGAAACAAATTTTTTATAATGTTTTGATGTTTTCTCCAGGATTAAATATCAATGTTGGTATTTATCTTTTTAACGTTGATAATATCTTCTCTGCTATTTCTATGCTATTTTTGGCTACATATGGTTTCTTTCACTGTTACTTTTTTTTTCTTTAACTGGTAACTTGAATAACATATGAAGGCTATGGTATAATCGACATTATTTTATCTTTAACTACTTTTATATTTATTTCTTTTTTTTTTTTACTGGGATAGCCACATACAGTATATATTTCTTTTCTGGGATTACATAATATGTAAAAATCTCCTGTCTTCTAAGTCATTCATTTTCTCATTAATAGTTTTGTTGCTTCATTCACTCATTTATTCACAAACCCAAAATGGATTTAATTACAGCAATGTATATTTAAAATAATAAAATATTAAAGAAGTAATCTCACTTAGATGTGGAATCTAATAAATACAATAAAACTAATGAACAAAATCGAAACAGAGGCATGGACATATTGACCACACTCTCAGCCGTCAGAAGAGAAGAGGGGACTGGATAAAAAAAAGGTGAAACAATTACCCAATATATATATACACACATGAGACATAGACATGGACAAAAGGGTGGTAATAGCTACAGGAAAATAGACTGCTTGAGGTGGAGGGTGCACAATGCAGATGGTGTTGTATTGAGTTGTACACTTGAAAACTCTATGGTTTTGTGAACGATATCACCCCAATAAATTCAACTGGTAATAAAAAAAGTGTGCATCATATGTTTTCCCTGAAATTTTCACTTCTATAGTGTCTCTATAAGTCTAAGTTTTGCCTGAGATATAGCATAGAATCATGTTTATTCTTATACCTCATAAGTTCTCCCTTCAATCATCTTGGCAATTATGTCTTTGAGAACTCTTCTGGATCCCTCATCCACTCCTATTTTGACTTTTTAGACATTAGCTATCTTGTTTCTCTTATTTCCATCATTGAATTTTTCAGTTCAGAACTAACACTGACACATCTGCTAGCATGTGCTTTTCACTCCTCTTTGCGAACAGGGACCAATTCCCTTTCTGCTTATGAAATGTAAATACAAATACTTCGTGCTCTTGACCTCAAAAGCTTAATCCTCTTGCAGATACCTCCAAATGCATCCTCCTTCATTTAATTTCTACTATACGCCACCACACTCGATAAATCAAATTATCTATGCTAAACCAATGCACATTTGATTCACTCTTCTTTTGCAAACATAAATTTAACAAAACCATAAAGATACAGATTTTAGAAATCAGATATACCCTATATATAAAATTATGACAGATAGTAATATTGATAATATAATTATTGTAAAAACAAATGAATATTTGATTCCTTTATTTTCTTTTTTTATTTGTATTCGGTTGGTTTTGCTCTGATTTATCTTCTAAGTTTTGGACCCTGCAGAGAGGGAACCGACTCCGGAACGGTGAAGGTGAGTCCTGAGGCCCTTCCCAGCCGGCAAGAGGGAGGAGACGTTCCTGTAGACCACCTGGTTAAAGGCCTCCGCTAACAGGCTCGACACTTGATGCAACATCCAGGAAAAGGTCAGTCCCTAGAGTGGGGCCTCTCTATGTGAATGATCCTGAGAAAATTGTTATTTTTTCGTATCCTTAATTTCCTCAACTGCAAAATGGAACAGTAAAGATAAGAATACTTATCTGTAGCATTATCGTGAGAAGTATTGTCATGATATATGTAAACTGTTAGGAAAAATTCTTGACGCGCAATCTTCAATAAATTAATGTGATCTAAATATGCTTTGATTGATAGCATCTTTAGAGAAAGAGGTGTTTTTTTTTTTTGGTTTTTGTTTTATTGTTTTTTCTTTTTGAGAAAGGCAAGGACAGAGTGAGAGGGACATCAAGCTGCTTCTGCATGTGCCCTGACCCAGGGATCAATCGGGTGACCTCTGTTCTCCGGGACAACACTCGTACTCTCACCAACTGAGCTATCTGATCAGGGCTTAATTTTTATTGATTTTGTTTGTTTGTTTGTTTAGAGAGTCAGATAGACAAACGGAGAGAAATGGGAAAGAGGAAGGGAAACATTTATTTGTTGTTCCAGTCTGTTGTGCATAGTTTGATTGCTTCTTGTGTGTGCCCTGACCTGAGATCGAACTTGCAACCTTGTTGTTTCAGGACAACACTCTTAACTAAGTGATCTCCTTGGCCAGGGCCTAGAGAAAAAATTTTATCAACAATTATTGCTGTGTAATTTCTGGTTCCTATGTTTTTCCAAATAACCATCAAATAAAAGCATTTTTTAAAAATTGTTCGTTTCAGCTTTTTTTTTTTTTTTTTTTTTTTTCTGAAGCTGGAAACTGGGAGAGACAGTCAGACTCCTGCATGCGCCCTACCGGGATCCACCCCGCACGCCCATCAGGGGCGACAGTTCTGCCCACCAGGGGGGATGCTCTGCCCCTCCAGGGCATCGCTCTGCTGCGACCCGAGCCACTCTAGCGCCTGGGGCAGAGGCCAAGGAGCCATCCCCAGCGCCGGGGCCATCTTTGCTCCAATGAAGCCTTGGCTGCGGGAGGGGAAGAGAGAGACAGAGAGGAAGGAGGGGGAGGGGGTGGGGGTGGAGAAGCAAATGGGCGTTTCTCCTGTGTGCCCTGGCCAGGAATCGAACCCGGGTCCCCCGCACTCCAGGCCGACGCTCTACCGCTGAGCCAACCAGCCAGGGCCGTTTCAGCTTATTTAACACTTCAAATCATTTAGCTCCACCTTCAGAAATCAGCTATTTTTCTTTTGGTTGTGATTTGACAGCACCCAGATACAAGGTCATGCCATGTAAAGCACTGTTTTATTCTCTTATTTCACGAAACGTGAAGAACCTAGAAATCTAGCTCACACTCGTACATCTACCACCCAGGAAACATGAGTGGCAGGACAGCAGAAAAAGATTCTTGGTAACTGGGGAATGAAAAGCAAAACTTTCTGTTTCCTTTCCCAGGTGTGTCACTCTGGAAAAAGTATTTTAGAAGAGCCCCCAGAAATTACTGTGGGATCCGACATTGACCAAGTGTTGCCTACACTGCTGTTGGATTTCCCACCCTCCCTATTTTTCTACCAATACCCCCACCCCACCCCACCATTCTTCTTCTCCCCTCTGCTCTCTGGAACCAACTTCCAAATCAGCTCTACACATGCAAGCTGGCCTTCCACAAAGAACATCTGAGCACAGACAAGCTGCTAATCCTTTGCTTAGGTAACTGAAACGATTTATCATGCCGATTCTCATATTAATTTCCACTTTACACTTGTCAGAACATCCTCTGTAATGATTTGTTTTAACTGTTTCGAAAAGCAATGCTTTGTTCTCAGGCAAAGTTTTGACCTTAAGTGTGCGGATTTTATTTTCAATAAGCACTGGTAATATTTCAAAACTATACACTATACACACACACACATATGTATATATACGTATATATGTACATACATATTATATAGTGTTGAAAATTATTTTCTACCAACACATTCTTAGAAATAGGAAACCACCTCAAAATGGTTGCAATTTCAATTTCATAAGGTAGCCAAGATCAGGCCACAGCTGCACGACCCAACTCCATCTCCAGATGCGTCCTTGTTGCTTGCCAGTAGACGATCAAGAAAGAGAGCCAAAAGAAGTGACATCAAGGAGTTAGCAACAGGCCCTGATGCTGTGAATAGAACACACATTCAGGCTTTGGCATCTGGTTCCTACTTTTGCCAAATATGCCTTGTTTGTATCCACAGCTGTTAAATGTGTCTTTTGAAAAGGGGTAGACCAGGGAGAAGAGAGAGATATGCCAGGTTCTGTGGGAGGCACTGTCAAACCAACATACAATTTACTTACAGATAATTATTTGCTTTAAAAATCTGGTGTCATTTATTAGAATAACTGTGCTATGTGCTGCACATGAACCTTACGTTACAGCAGTCATCTTTATACTTCATAGTAAATATAGAATTTATAATTAAGTAGAGCTAATTAACACCTAAAGAGCAAATATATCTTCATTTACTTCAAATAATATAAACTGACTCTTTGGATTGAATTATTAAAGGCAGAGATTTATATAATTCTCTAATCACAATTGATTTTTGGCTTTTTCAAACATGTTAATAAATAAAGTGCCTTTCTTGTGATAACTCCATTAACTATATGAAACTGTAAGCCAGTGAAAAGTGCTTGAAGAATTTCCAGTTTACACTTGTCAGAAATCCTCTGTAATGATTTGTCAGTATGTAATATTTAAACCTTTAGAGGTGTTCCCATATATTCTTACTCTGTGCTTTATTTTTATTAAAAAATGTATTTTAAAATATCTTAAAAGTGGAAGGCCAATGTAATTATATATTAGAATAATTAGCACGATGCAACTGTACTGAATTCACAGTTTTCTCTTATTAAAATAATTTAGAAAATTATTATAATTTGTCTTGAAAGATGGAGTACATAAGTTTGACAACGTACTCAAAAGGTTATATTACTAATTATATTTTGTTAGTTTCAAAAAATCACTGATGCTTTGTATTAAAAGGCTACATAAAATTAATAACAGTGGGATAATTTGTATAATGTGTATAGCACAATATAAATTGTAAAGTTTAGTTTGTCCCCTAGGAAGTCAATTTTTGCTTGTCATTTCAGACAATGTCTGTTGAGGAAATTTTCAAAAGAACTCTTCTGACTCTGATATCCTCTATATTTCATATTGCACATATGTATACTTTAAGTTTTTCTAATGTCTTATTTCCACTGTCCAAGTCCTCTTAATAGTGTTTTCCTGAAGAAATTACAAGAGCGATAAGTTAATTTATGAATTGCTGTCTTTTACTATTTTCATATTTTAATAACTTGCCATAAGGGATTAAGACATTAGAAAGTTGAAATAAGCAATCTTAAAAATTAAAAGCTTTTCCAAAGTATAACATACCTTAGAGGTTCTATAAGAATATTCTCAGAATCATACTCTTCCTTCCTAAACTTTGTGACCCTCTTATTCCAAAAGTTGTTTTAAAAGGAAAGACGGGGAAAGAGATTCACTTTGCTCGTGATAAAGGAAGAATCCTGCTGCTTTTGTGATAAAAGAAAAGAAAAAAGATGTGTCATAACTTTCCCCTTTCTTTGTGACTAAAGTATCTCTTACAATCATTGAACAGTTTCCCCTACACTTGTGACAATAAAAACTAATGACAAGGACCCTGATAATAAAAAGAATATTTTTATTCACCTTTGTTCTTTTTCAGAAGGAACACATAAGTAAAAAAAGTAACCCTGATATTTTATTTCAGTATTATTCAAAGAATGGTCAATCCCATGGACAAGTTTATTTGGAGTACCTGGTTGGATATTTAACATCCTGTATGATTTAAAAAAAAAAAAATTAGCCAAGGTCAAATTTGCTGTTTCTACCAGCTGTTGTTAAGGTCAATATTTTGCCAGGATCAGCCATTAAGACCATATTTATTCCCTCCCTAGTCTATCTACCTTTATTTGAATGCGTGTTTTATGTGTGCGTTGTATATATGTATAGGTATTCTGTCTCTCTAAAGATTGCTGCTGGTGGAGTATGTTAATTATTTCTAATGATTTTATTGTGATCTTTAAAAATAGTGTATGGGGGGCTCTGGCCAGTTGGCCCAATGGTAGAGAGACAGAGTGAGGGGAGGGGAAGGGAAACATTCATTTGTTTTTCCACTCAATCGTGTATTCTTGGGTTGTTTCTCTTGTGGATCGAGCCAGCAAACTTATCGTTTGGGGACAACACTCTTAACCACTGCACTAAGTGGCCAGGCCAGTTTCAATTTCTCTGTCTCACTCACATTTGCATGAGCTGTGCCCTGGATTCCTTCCTGAGTGGTAAGATCATTTCACCCGTATACACAATATGCTTCCTCTTTCATAGCTAAAAAAAGCAAGTAATTGTATTTTACAAATCAAAATAAAACCCTGATTTTTTTTTTGATTTTTTTTTTTTTTTTTTGTATTTTTCTGAAGCTGGAAATGGGGAAGCAGTCAGACTCCCGCATGCGCCTCGCGGGATCCACCCAGCATGCCCACCAGGGGCGATGCTCTGCCCATCTGGGTTGTTGCTCTGTTGCAACCAGAGCCATTCTAGCACCTGAGGCAGAGGCCATGGAGCCATCCTCAGCGCCCGGGCCAACTTTGCTCCAATGGGGCCTTGGCTGTGGGAGGGGAAGAGAGAGACAGAGAGGAAGGAGAGGGGGAGGGGTGGAGAAGCAGATGGGTGTTTCTCCTATGTGCCCTGGCCGGGAATCGAACCCGGGACTCCTGCATGCCAGGCCGACGCTCTACCACTGAACCAACTGGCCAGGGCCAAAATCCTGATTTTTATAACTTATATTTTATTAGATCAACTTGTACCAGTCATTGTAGCCAGTGCAATGCCAAGAGATGATTGGTTTAACTAATGGGTTTAACGTAGCTTAATGTTTACTCCAGATCTAACCATCAATAATTGTAATGGAGATTAGATTATAATTCTTGCCCTAACTAACATGCCAAATAGTATCGTTGCCAATAAATGATTAATTATGTAAAATTCGGTTAATGTTAAAGTGGAATATAGATATAATGTAAATAATTATTCCTTTTTCTTGCACTTCTAAAAAGAAAAACAAACAGTGTGCTATTTGCTGTTTGAAGTCACTAAATGTGAGTTTTCAGCTTTGTACCTATAAAATAACTATTAGTGTAATTTTTACATTTACTTTAAAATATGATGTATTTTAAATTCATGGGAGTTTTAATTTTATTATTTATTGTAAATATTTAGGCAAAAAAATCACTGTTTGATTTTGGGAAATAATATAGAATAAAATGCCTATTTAGATAGCACTAAACTAGTTGCTTTTTTATTTACTATTTTTGAGGAGAAATTCAGGATATATACATATATATCACTGTGCATATATATGTTTAGGTTGCATATATATACACACACACACACACAACATATGCATATATGCATGTGTATGTTTGCATCTATACGTACATGTATGCATACATATACATAATAATGATTATATGCACATGAGAAGCCTTACACATTAATGAATTAATCTGTTTCTCACATATTTCCAGGAAGTTCCCATCTCTATTTTGCTAAAGAAAAAAAATACGTACTAAAAATTTGGATTTTAGAATTCTATTTTCTAAGACCCTTACCACTGTTTGCTATGCAGTACTGGTTGTTAAGACTGTAAATCTGGGCATATAATATTAAGGACAAGGTTGAAGCTGTCTGATTTGAAGCAAATAAAGTCTTAACTGCCACAGATAATGTCAACCCAAATTATTATTTCCATTTCAACACAGATTATAGGACAGGAAGACATAAATGGAAATTAAAAAATAAATTCAGCACATATTTCAGAAAGTGCTTTTTCATGTGGAGAATAATAAATGCTCAGAAGAGCCTGCAGGCAAAGTTGTTGAGGCAAAAAGCAGAAATGTCATTTAAGAAACAATTAGATGCCATCCTTGGGGAAATAGAGTACTAAAAAGGATATGCCTTGATGGACCAAATGACCTTTATTCTCTTTCCAAAAATCTCTCATGTTCTTATAATTTTAATCGAGAAATATTTCAGCAATCTGGCCTCCAGCAATGTCAATCCTTACTTGAATTATTCACCTCACCAGTTCACTACTGAGGAAGAACCTTTCTCATAGTGCCACAAAGATTGCATATTGACCAGATGTGATTCCCAACGGGTTGTTCACAGGTATTTTATTCACAAGGATGTCTTAGGTCTGATACTATAAAGTGTTTGATTGTAGAAGAATGTTTTTTAAAATCCCATGTGATTGCAGAGTGGCCCAACCTGGAGAAGAGGGGTTTAATTAACTTTATCAGAGAATTCACGAAGACTATTTAATTTTTTTTTTTGACAAATTTATTTCGACATACAGTTGGTTCTTGAGGAATGTAGCCTATATAAATTTGTTAGTTTCTTAATACTTTTGGATATGTTAGTGGACTAGCTCTATCTACTGACTTTTTTTCAAGAATTTAAAGGAAATTAATAAAAAGAAAATAAGAATATTAAAAGAGATTACAGTTGATATAAAAACGCATGCATTGAATAATTGCACACTTTGAAGCTAGCAATTGATCCTGTAGAAATATAAAACACAAAATTTACTTAGTGCATTTGAGTAAAGTTAGGAAAGTCAGCTATCTGATTTTTCAATAGATTTAGCTGAACTCAGGATTCCTAAAAGTCCAAGAACTTAATGAAAACTATTTTTTCTCTATTACATTCTTAAAGTGATATTTAGTGAAAGAAAAGGAGCTTGTTTTTCTTTGTCATGTAAATGAACTCCTAGAGTTCACCTTGTGTACCACAAGTTGAAACTTAGCATCAAAATCACATTTTCAAAAGCCAACAGAAGGTCACATAAATTGGATAGTTCAAAGCAAAATATTCTAGAAAAACCTCTAATTTTTCAAACTAAAAATGCCATTATATTTGTTTTTAAAACAAATATTTTATGAATTATTGCCAATCATGTAAGTTGTATCAACTGTTTTAAAACATATGTGTTCATTATAGTGCAAATATTTTCATAATGGATAATATTTGCTAATAATGTATAAATAATACTTTTATAAATAATCACAACAAAGCATTATACTAATAAAATAAATTATAAAATATACTAATTATTCTGTGCTAAGGAGATAATAGGTAAATATATTAAATAATGTTCTGTATACTAGATCTTATAATGTTGAAATTTTTAAGTAGATATTAAAGAAAATAATATTAATAAATTAAAATTGGGTTTAACTTATTATTTTTGAAGGGACTGACAAAAATGAAGAATTTCTTCTTATATTTCTTTTTTTTTATTAAGTGAGAGGAAGGAAGATAGTGAAACATACTCCCTGCATGCGCCCTTACCAGAATGCGCCTGGCAACCCCTATCTGAGGCCGACACTCAAACCAATAGAGCCACTGGCTGCAAGAGGGGAAGAGGGAAAGAAGTGGGAGAGGGAGGGCGGAGAGAAGTAGGTGTTCACTTCTCTTGTGTGCTCTGACCAGGAATCGAACCTGCGACATCTATCTATACACCGGGCTGAAGATTTATCCACTAAGCCAACCGGCCAGGGCTAAAATAATAAATTTTAAAATATAGAAATACATTATTTTTTTCTATTTCTTAAATAAAACAGATTCAGAATTCTAGAACTTAGAGAATAAAAGAAATAATTTCCAAGATATTTTTTCCTGCAAGTCATGCAAGTTGACAAGTGCAAATTTTAGACTGAATAATTAATTTTAGAAAAAGCAAAAAGACTTGGCACTCCTGAAAAGTGAATTTATGTTCTGTTTATAATAAAAGAAATCTGATAAATTTAACTAACTAACACTCCTACTGAGAACAATTAGAAAAACTTGACAAGCTAATAATAATAAAAAAAAATCTTTTGGCAGCATCAGAGAAAATACAAAGCAGTGAAAAATGAAAGAATCAATACCTGAAAGAGAAGAAAAAAGAAAAAAGGGCCTCGCATTTGAGGTCACTTAACCCCTAGAACATTTCTTTCTAAAATGTGGTCCATGAGTCCATGATAGTCCTTGAACTACTTATCCTGGTCAGCAAAAGAGAGACACTGAAAAAAAGAAAGATATCCAAATGAACTATAAACATTTAAAAAATTATCTGCTCTTTTAGTATTCATACAAATGGAAATTAATATAATTAGAAGAGATTTTACACTGCTGGTGGGAATGTAAATTGGCTATACAGATCTTCTCAACTCCTTGACAATATCTTGTACAGTTGAATTTATACAAATTTTTGATGCAATAAATCTACCTACTCATCAGAAATGAGTGCATATTTACTCTGTGAGACTTATGTACTAACATAACAAAATTATTGATAATATTGTATTCCAGAACCCAAGGTCTCATCAACAGTAGACCTCGGTATATATCCATATAGGGCGTATATCCATGTATAATATATATGCCCATATATGGAATACCATACAGCAATATTAACACATTAATATATCTGAATTATATGGCTGTACCTCATAGATTGTTAAATTAATCAAATAAGTAAGATAGTATATCAATTATATATTTTGTATATATATATAAAAGAATTCTTGTCAAACTGCTCTGTAGTATTAGATGCCAGTATAGTTAGTGGTCATATTAGGCAAAAGAGAGGAAGTCATTAGTAATGGTTATAATGAGGATTCTGGCATGCTAGTGATGTTAGTTTCCTAACCTTTCAGCATTTATATGCTATATTCACTTGTGCTTTGTACATTTTCTCCTTTTTTTTTCAACTTCAGTAAATTCTGCTTTAGAGACATATTATCCTGTCCAGAGTCTTATTTGTGTGTTTGCAGTTCTTTTTGGGTCAAAAGGAAGTCATGGAACTAACTCTAATTTAAGTACATCTAACAAAATATCCAAGGAGATTTATTTGCTAACATCGCAAACATGCAAACAAATCAGAAATTTATTCATGACTCCTGAACCAATCTGTGGAAGCAAGTAATAGCTCCTTAAATTTCACATATCTTGTTTATTATGATGTAAAAATTCCTAGTCAGCCCACTGTTATTTCTTCCTTTTTTTTTATTTTTATTTTCTGTTTTCTACTTCCCTCCAATCTTCTATTCCACTATTATTTCTCACAATGTTTACTTTGACATTGTCACTTCAATGTGAGATGAGAAATCACCTTAGAACCCACAACTAAGATGGAAGTCAAATTATATGTATATTTTCACTACACAGTTCAAATGGAACTACAAAATACTACTAACACCTATTTTCAAAGTAGATAAAATCAAATCTATAAAACTAGGTATTAAACTAGAAAATAAATAAGAATAAAATATAAAAATAGATAAATAAACACTTTATAGAGTCAGACCCAGATGGGCATTGTGCTTATCAAGACATACTTTATAGTTACAAAATGAATAATTGAGAGCCAAGAAATTCTTCAGAAAAAAGAAAGAGTTTGGAGAAATACTCTCATGCATCACCTTTTCTATTTGATGCCCAAATATTTTAAATTATATTTAACTTAGAAAATTAATCATACCCAAAGTCAAAATATGTTTTATTTGATCATTTCAGATGATTCTAAGAAAATTTTATAATACAGATTTTTTACTTTTACTTTTTTGACAGAGAGAGGGAGATAGAAAGAGAGGAAGAACACGAAAAGCATCAATACATGGCTCCACTTAGTTGTGCATTGATTTCTTCTCATATTTGCCTTGAGCAGGAATCAAACCAGTGACCTCATGCTTAAGCTAGTGACCATGGGCTCAAGCCAATTACCTTTAGATTGAACCAGTGACCCTGAGCTTGAGCCAGTTACCTAGGGTTTCAAACTGGTGACCTCAGTGTTCCAGGTAGGCACTCTAACTACTGTGCCCCCACCTGTCAGGTTATAATACAATTTAATGTAGCAGTATGTCAGTATGTAGAATCAGTGTTATTTAATTTAGTCCTTGAATTTTTATAAGAATATGTAAAAAATAAGATGAATCTTGACATAGATACAGGAAAGCAGATACAGATATAGATTCATTGATGTTATAGTTTTCTTGGATAAAATAATTTGTTCAGAAGAGCTTATAATATTTTAAATGCCTATTAATTAAAAATATAACAAACTAAGCTTTAATTTATTTATCACAATGACAGCTAAGGCTGTTATTTAGATTAACTGTACTATGAATGAAATAAAGCAAAAGAAACATAATTAGGCCATAGAGAATTCTCAAAAAAATCATGATTCTAAAGTTTCAAAATAGATATTTAATGATGTATAAACTTTACTTAATATAATACCTTATAATAATAGAATGACTTTCACACTTAAAATTTTGTTTTCTAATTATGCATTATTTTTTCTAGCTTTGATATGTAATTAATAGATTGCATTGTATAAATTTAAGATAGTTATCATACTTTTGATTTACTCATTTGAAATTTAACAAAATTTGTCAAAATAATAGCTATTATTTTCATAAAAAATTTCTAAGAAAACTATTAATATCAATGTTTTAGTAGACATGAGAATTTATGTACTAACAGTGTTTTGAAGAGTATTAAAATAGATTATTTTTGTAAATTATTAATTTCTTACACTATAAAATACTTAAAATACCTTTTAGCAAGTGTTTTATTAGCACTCAATATCTTTCTATTTCTATTTTCTAAGAAATTTTGAATTTATAGTCACTCTAATAGTTACAACTTAAATTACCCTTATTTAACTAGTTTGGTTTATGACTTTTTACTGTTTATTTATATGAGATATAATTTATAACAATTTACATAAAGACATTTATTGGGTAACTAAACTAATAAACACCTTCCATAGTTTTCTAGCTTCCTTTTTTGTTTCATGTGATATGATTACTTTAAATAATACAATACAATCCTACCCTTTTAAAAAAATTTTAAGTGGATCGTAGTATATTTTTAATTATAAGCCCTATGTTGTACAGAAGGTCTCTAACATATCTGAAACTTTATATCTGTTGAATAACAATTCCTCATGTCCCACCCCACAGTTACTAGAAACCATTGTTGTATATTCTACTTCTATGAGTTTGACTATATTAGATATGGTACATAAGTGAAATTATTCAGTCTTTGTCCTGTGACTGGCTTATTTCACTTAGCATAATGTCTTTCAGGCTCATCCATACTGTCACAAGTGGCAAGATTTCCTCCATTTTTTTTAAGGTTGGCAAAATGTTGGCTTATTCCAATCATTTATTGTTGAATATGTGAGTTGTTTCTATATCTTGAATATTATAAATAATGCAGCAATGAACATGGGAGTTCAACTATCACTTCAAGATTCTAATTTAAATTCTATTATTTTTTATTATTATTACAGAGACGGAGAGAGAGTCAGAGAGAGGGATAGATAGGAACAAACAGACAGGAACGGAGACAGATGAGAAGTATCAATCATTAGTTTTTCGTTGCAAAACCTTAGTTGTTCATTGATTGCTTTCTCATATGTGCCTTGACTGTAGGCCTTCAGCAGAGTGAGTAACCCCTTGCTCAAACCAGCGACCTTGGATCCAAGCTGGTGAGCTTTGCTCAAACCAGATGAACCCGTGCTCAAGCTGGCGACCTCAGGGTCTCGAACCTGGGTCCTCCGCATCCCAGTCCGATGCTCTATCACATGTGCCACCGCCTGTTCAGGCTCTAATTTAAATACTTTTGGATATATACTCACAAGTAAAATTGTGATTTTGTTTGGTCAAAGTCATTCCTTATTGAGAAAAGAATTTAATGGAAAACTCAGTAAAGTTCAAATGTGTAATAAATAATAATCACATATATGTATACAACATTAACATTCTAATAATATACACAAATGCCTAGTTTGTGATTTGTTTTGTAACTTTTGTTAACACATCTAGAACGTCATCCATGTAAATATTGCATTAATAAACTCATTTCTTTAATAAAAAACATAACTTCTGAGACTTTCTGTTTTGCTTGACTACCCAAATCTTACTTTTTTTTTTTATTATTGAGACTCTAAGACTTCTTTGCATCTTGTGTAAGAAGTATTATATTTGGCCTAATTTTTTTTGTAAAGTTTGAATCTATCTATATAAGATTTTTTCAGATTTAATAGCAAAATAATTTGACTTAATTTATATTCTGTGAAACAGCCCAAGTGTCCGTCAGTGGATGAGTGGATTAAAAAGCCGTGGTACATATATACAATGGAATACTATGGGGACACAAAAAAAGAATGAAATCTTACTTTTTGCAACAACACGGATGGACGTGGAAACTATTATGTTAAGTGAAATAAGCCAGGCAGAAAAAGAAAAATATCAAATTGTGCATTTAGGTTTATTCATGGAGAAAGCCACGTTTCTTGTTTATTTTCGGAAACTACATTTTTCTAGGGAAATAATGAATCAGAATTGTTTTTTAAAATAAATATAACCTTGTTTAGGTTTTAATTTATTAATGGATTTACAATGAGAAGTATGGAAAATTTGTAACGTCATCTTATGATAAAATCATGAACAAACTGATGCGAAGTATCATACTCTAATTCAACAATGTTTTGTTATTTACAGACCACTCTATTATGAATGGTTTGTACACAGAGAAGATAACATCCACTTGTCATAGCCATTTGTGGCAAGCTAACGATTATCACTCAGATTTTAAAGAGATGAATTGCTATAAGTTATATTTTTGAGTTTGAAGGGATACTTAAATTTCATGGAACCACAATTAGAAATTTGTCCAAGAAAAAGTAATATCTTTGTTCATAAGTCCATCTGATTAAAAAAAAGCCAATATTCTCTTTACATTTTTTATCACTTCATTTTTAGTCAGTATTGTTTAATAAGCAGCATTATAAGTTCATTTTAGAGATCGTTTTCGATCTCTATTCCATATCTCATTCTTCACAGGGATGATTCTGTTACATTTTACACAGCTCCGAATAGAATTACCAGAGTAACTGAGCCCTGCGTGTCCACTTCACGACCAGCACAAAAGCAGATGCTTCAGACTTTTGTTCTGCATCTTACTCTCCCTAGTTCTTCCCTCTGCTACACAAAGCCAGCTCCTAATAAACTGCTTGCTCCCAAGCCATTTTTCAGGCTCTTTATTTTTTTTTAATAACCCAACTCAGAAAGGATATAGAAACTAAGTTTTTTTTGTCATAATTTTTTCAGTATTTTTAAGACATCCAAGTGAAAATATTATATAGATTATTCAATACTTCTGAAACTAAACATGAATGAGATCACTCCTAGGGAGGGAGACACTGAACAGAGAACATATACAAGAGCCTCGTCTTGACAAAATAAATCAAGGTAGGTAGAAAAGAATGAGCTAACAACAGATGCAGAGAGTGGCTGAGGAAATTAATAGAGTAACTGCAAATGAGAGGAAAAGCTTAGTGAAATAAGCCTGGGACATTTTTTGTGTGACCAGTGATTAATTTTAAAAAATTACTAAAAATATCTCTATTTTGTTTGAGAGTCACAAAAGTAACTTTCACTAGAATGATGGAAAGAAGACCCCCTGGGTTAGCTGAGTAGAAGATCAAAACAATGGATGCCCAATTTATAAACAACAAATCTATGAGTGGGGAGCTTATTACTTCAGTGGACAAACTAATTAAAAAATTCAGAGAATCTATTCACTTATTATATTCAGAAGAATCTATTTGTATTTACCTTCAAATCTTCCCAACGAAGAGTTGTTCGGGTATTCAAATATATGTTAACGCTTTAACAAGGAGCAAAGGCACTTTTGTTCAAATATTGCCACAAAAATTTATAATGTATTTAGGCTCTTAAATATAAATTATAGTACATTTTTTGTATGCTCAGTTTTGTCCCAGAACAGATTTCAAGCACTGAACTCAAATAAACATGCATTGCTATCTTATGCTTAAAACTGATATAGAGCTCATATTAAAATCCCTATTAATTAAATAAAAATAGTACAATAAAATAAGGATTATTGATAATAAAAATACCTTACAACTTAATGAGTAATAAAAAGATATAATACAGTTATTAAGAACACATGCCTAAAATTAGGCTGCCAAAATTTGAATCCGTTGTTTCACCCCTTCTTTTATTTTGTGTTCTTAGGCAAGTTATTTTATTGGCCTACACACCATAGTATTTTAATCTGTAAGTGGATATATTACAAAAATTGTTTTAAATGATTGGCAAAATATTGAATGAGCTAATCTATGTAAGCACTTAACACATGATTGGTGTAAAGTACTCAGTAATAAATATTACATTAAATGCTTATTGTACATTCAACTGTATAATAAGTATATTATAAAATTTTCTCTTTTAACCTACTCCTTGAGCTACTGTTTTGGGGACCGAATAAATAGACAGGGTATTTTTGCAATCTGGACAGAGGTGCTGGGCCCAAACCCCCCCTCATTTGCCTAGTTAACAAAGAGCTACACCTGATTCTCATTTGTCTCACCCGTGTTCTCCCGAGGAGGCTGGAAGCTAGTTTCTTATTAGTGTAAAGTAGATTTGGAGGTTGTCTTTGAGTTGCCTTGGACACTTAATTGAATTGCTAATGGATCACATTTTTTCTATGAATAAAAGTGGATGTGTTTCTGGGAGCACAGACGTTACGGCTAAGGAACAGTAGAGACTGTTTGCCATGGCGTCCTCCTAAACCCATCTGTGTATATATATATATATATATATATATATATATATATATATATATATATGATATATATCTTTAAGTCCCTGTCTATCATGTATTTTCATTCCATACCTTTTCCCGTTTGGGACCCTGGTATATACTTGCTGTGGTTGGGCCCCAACACTACTGAGTTTACTGAAGTTTATAGACTTTAAATAATTTGCTCTTGAACCTAGCACAAAACAAAGAAGGATTGTGCACATCAAAACAAAACAAAAAAATTTTTTTTCTGTTACTCACTGAATTTTGTAGCCTATAAACTGTTGTGTTTTCTTCTCTTCCTTTGAGCACATAACTGGTTTCATTTATACACAAAAACTTTGAGGATATTTTCAGGCAAAGGTATAAAAACCACACAAAGACATCTTCAAATTAATTTGTTCATGTAGCACTCATCCTTCCTTCTCTCTTGAAACAGATCATTTGGGAAATTAGTAATGTGTCTTCTCTCCTCATACTTTTATTTTACAAATATGTATGAAAAATTTAAATTTTAGGGCAGGATTATTTTTATGAAGGAGGCATAGATGCATTGCGGAAGGATATCAGAGAATGGCAGACAGGTTGTCATTTTCAGCACAGTAGAATATTGAAAGCAGAATGGACATAGAAACCACCATATCTCTGCATGCTTCTTGTATGTGCTGCCTGTTCCACTTGTGAGATTTGGCTCTTTTTTTCTCCTCTATTCAACACCTCCTCCACTTCCATACATTCTGCTGTTTAACTCTATGTGGCCAAACTTTTCCTTAAACATCAATAATCAGAAAGAGCTTTGATTTAGGACAAACCCACTATCTGTATATTGTTTCATTTCAGTTCCACAATCTTTTTTAAACTAGTGTAGCACTCCTAGCTTCACAGATGATTAGATAAGTAAACAAATGACATGAATAAGAGATGTAGTAGTTCAAATTATTTATGTCCAGACAGGTGTAAGGTGATGTCTCATTGTTGTTTTAATTTGCATCTCTCTGATAAGTAGTGGCTTTGAGCATCTTTTCATATGTGTATTGGCCATCTGTCTGTCCTCTTTGAAGAAGTGCCTGTTCAGTTCCTTTGCCACGTTTTAATTTGATTGTTACGGGTGTTTTTGTTTATTTATTTTTTGGTGCTGAGTTTTATAAGTTCCTTATAAATTTTGAATATTGACCCCCTGTCAGAGGTATCAGCCAATATGTCCTCCCATTCAGTGGGTTGTCTCTTCACTTTGTTGACTGTTTCTTTTGTTGTGCTAAAATTTTTTAGTATGATGTAGTCTTATTTGTTTTTATTTTGTTCCCTTTGTCTGAGTTGTGACATATCAGAAATAATATTGCTACGGAAAATGTCCAAGATTTTACTGCTTATGTTTTTTTCTATATTTTTTATGATTTTGATCCAAGATTTAAGTCTTTAATCTATTTTCAGGTTTTTTTTTGTGTGTATGTCAAAATGGCCATCAATAAATAAAAAAACAAGTTTTTGGCAAGACTGCGGAGAAAAGGGAACCCTCGTGCGCTGTTGGTGGGAATGCAGATTGATGCAATCACTGTGGAAAGTAGTATGGAATTACCTCAAAAAAATAAAAATGAAACTGCTTTATTATCCAGTGATTTCACTTCTCAGAATTTATTCACAGAAGCCCGAAACACTAATTCAAACAATATATGTACACCCATGTTTATTCCAACATTATTTATAATAGCAAATATTTGGAAGCATCTCAAATGCCCATCTGTAGATGGGTGAATAAAAAGCAGTGATATATTTACACATGGAATACTTACTCAACTATAAAGAAGAAGGAAATTGTTCCCTTTCTGACAGCATGGGTGGACCTGGACAACATTATATATACTAAATGAAATAAGCCAGTCAGAGAAAACAAGTACGATATGATTTCACTCATACGTGGAATCAAATGAATAAAATGATCTAATAAGCAAACTAAAGACAGACTCACAGATAATGAGCAGGATGACTACTTCTGAGAGATGGGGCTAGGTGGGGTGGTGGAGAGATTGAGCAAAAAAGAAAAATACTCACAGACATGGACAATAATGTGGTGATTATTTGGAAGGTTTGTTGAGGCTGGTGGTAGAGGGTATAAGGAATACATACAATGGCTGATGAAGACTTGACTTGGGATGGTGAACATATAATATAAGGTACAGATGATGTGTTCTAGAATCGTGTGCCTGGAACCTGTATAATTTGTTAACTAAGGTCATCCCAATAAGTTCAATGAAAAGGAAAGAAAAAAAGAATTAAATACATATATCTTACAAATACTTGTGGTTTTCTAAAATACTAGATTATATTATTTTCTACTGTTTTAATGTTTTTAACGTTGTTCTCTGAAGTGACAACAGATCAAGCACATGTGTGGGAATCATGATCAGAGCTATAGGAATTGGCTCTAAGTCTAATGACTAATTTGGCTTATGTTGCTTTCTAATAGTAATCAAAACCTTAATCCAGAGAAATGGGCATTGGATTGTTAGAGTTTCCAGGACTCTGGTAAGCATATGGGGAAGAAATCTAAGTACCCATCTAATCAGAAGTCTAACTTTAGTCTCAAGATTGTAAGTGATTATCTATGATGGAACTTGTTCTCGAATCCGAACTAAGCGTTTATTGAAAAGCAGTCGTTAAGATGTCCATAGGATGGTTTGAAACAAGAATTGAAAGCACAGATAACATAAAAGGATGAGACTGTTTTTGTCTCACCTAGTCTGTGTGCACCTACTTGTAGGATTATTGCTTTATGGAGTTTCCCATTTCTGGCACAGTGCTTGACTATCAGTCAGATATAACCACATTCAGAGATGAATAAATATATCAATATCAGAATATTCTGTTTTCTCACTCAAATTATATATTTGAAGTTCAATACGTTTTGAGGTTAAATATTAGACAAAAATTTGTTAATTTTAATTACAGTTATATCTAACAATAGGTATTCATCCACACTGAAATTCACATTTAGGCCCTGGCCGGTTGGCTCAGCGGTAGAGCGTAGGCCTGGTGTGTGGGGTTCCCGGGTTCGATTCCCGGCCAGGTCACACAGGAGAAGTGCCCATCTGCTTCTCCACACACCTCCCTCCTTCCTCTCTGTCTCTCTCTTCCCCTCCTGCAGCCAAGGCTCCATTGGAGCAAAGATGGCCCGGGCGCTGGGGATGGCTCCTTGGCCTCTGCCCCAGGCACTAGAGTGGCTCTGGTCGAGGCAGAGCGATGCCCCGGAGGGGCAGAGCATAGCCCCCTGGTGGGAAGAGCATCGCCCCTGGTGGGCGTGCCAGGTGGATTCCGGTCGGGTGCATGCGGGAGTCTGTCTGACTGTCTCTCCCCATTTCCAGCTTCAGAAAAATATATATAAAAAAAAAAAGGAAATTCACATTTAAAAGCATGGTCATCTAAGTTCAAAGTGCAGAGTAGTTTATTAAATCTAAGAAGCTCTACTCATGCCAGTTTCAATGCCGCCTTTCAAGCATTTCTCATTTTAATAGTTTTCTCACCTTTTAAAATCACCTTTTTTTCCTTTTCTATAATAGTGTTCTAAATTAATATCTGAAAATCATATGATTCTAAATATGCCACTGATAAAAATATTCTGATCTTAGTTATACAGCATGTATTCTCTGATTGTAAAAGTAGTTTTCACTGCTAGCTACACTCATTTATAAAACAGATTATTCAAATATAGAAGTGGAGAAATTATATTCATAACTAATCTTTTGGCATCTTTTAGGTAAGCTAACAGCATCTTTTTTAATTGGGAAAGTGGCAGAATCTTAAACATATTTAAATTATTTACAATAATTCTCTTAGCTTAAAAGATGAGAATATGCAAAAATATAAATGGGTAGTTTTTCAATAAATAATACATAGGTATATGTTTGTAAAAAAACAGATAAACAAGAATGAGCTCAAAGTGCAGTTTCATATGCAAGGAGGACTTCTTAGAAGAAATTAAGATAATAATCCAATTAAGCTGCTATTGTATCTAAATGAGAGATTAAAATTTAAGTTGCTATAATAGGCCCTGGCTGGTTTGACAATTGGTTAGAATGTTGTCCCAAAATGACATGGTTGTGGGTTCGATTCCCAGTCAGGGCACACATGGAAAACCACTGATGAATGGAACAACAAATGAATGCTTCCCTTCCCCTTCCCCTATAAATCAATTAATAAATAAAAAATAAATTAAAACCTGGCAAGATAAGTTGGCAGTTTGGAACATCATCCAGAATGGCAGAAGTTGCCGGTTCAGTCCCTGGTTATGTCTGTCTCTGTCTCTCTCTCTCTCTTTCCGTAAGAAATTGAAAAGAAGTTACCATAATGACAAAAAAATCCAAAAGCAAAGTAATGTATTTCTTAATTTATTTCAAATAAGACAAATGATAAGTTGTCAAAGTAGTAAGTCAGCTTCAGGTGAACAAAAACTGAGAGAAGTTAGTTTGTAAAATATATTTAATGATGGATGGCTTTTGAGTGTTAGCAGAAAGCCATATCATAACTTCACAATAAAATATTCATTATTAGAATTTGTGAGGCCAGGATAACAATTAATAACTATAACCAGCATGTGAGAAATTTGAAGGAGTATAAAAGCTCAGTAGAATAATCAGTGTACAAACTAGTATGCCTCAATATAACATTTTATAAATAGTTATACCGCAATATTCTTACCACTAACTAAATAACAAAACTATGAAGCTTGCTACAAATACAGCATTGTATCTTTATTTTCACTAAGTGCCATAGCATTAGTTAAAACTAAATTATTTAACAGAAATGAAGGAGAATATTTAAGTTCACATGCTATATTCAAATTGAATGCTCAGGTTCAAATTCAAGTTCTCCCTCTGTTAGACTTTGTTTTAGTGTCCACTAAATACACATAATCTCTTCTCACCTCTCAGTCATCTATAAATTATAGCATTTAACATGTAGGGCAGTATCTCATTCAAAGGCTAGATGATTTTAAAGAAAGAAAAATCAACTCTACAGTAACTAAAAAATAGTGTTTTGAATATAAAGAATTTAAAAATGTCTAAATCACATACATAATCAAATATTCACAATAAGGAGAATGACACACTCAAAACAGATGTCTTATCTCTCTTGTCCAATACTTTCAGATAAAGGGCTGGATGCACACATGCTAAATAAAGACTTCACCCATAATTCCTTGATTTACACATAATGCTCAAAACATTTAAATATGTTGCTTGTGTTTAACTGTCAAGAGACTGCATGTATTATAAAACAAGAATTCCTACTTTCTTAAAAAAAATCAGAATTGACAGCACTGGGCCCACATTTCATAGGACAATGTCTTGTACTGTCTTTTTTTAGGTTACTCATTTCAGACAGAACGAGAGTTTGTCTGTTTACCCAATATCTAATCTCTCAAATTTACCATCCTATATTGGACCCCCATCTCTGCTATGGATGTGTTTACAGGAGACCAAAAATATAGCTATTAGCAGTAATATATTTTATACCACATGTTCTTATTTTAAAAGCTACATACTTAGGGGTTTTTTTTAAGTAGAAACATTAGATTCTTTAAATATTCAAAAGGTTATATTTAACATACCTGCCAAAGAACTGAAGAAAGAGCCACAGGTTGATTAATAATCAAGGAATGTTGTCAATTGGTTAGATGTTTTAAGAATGTGAAGGCAAAACATTTTCATAAGTTTTCAGGCATGATTCTACTAAAGAAATATTGAAAAATACTTTCTGAAGTTTTGATCTTTGTCTCAGAGAACACATATGTGTGAGTTTAACAAGTCTTAGTAAACCATAATGTTTCTGATTTTAATAATGATTTTTATCACGGAAAGCATGAATCTATTATGCGTTCATGAAAAACAGCCCTCAAGTATATGCTTTTTAATGATGACTTTTGCAATCTTTTCCTCAGTTACCTGGAACTTAAGTCCAAGTTTTATGTTCATATTTTTTAAAGTTTATTTTTATTTCTTTTTGGCATCATTTTTTTTTTCTGGTTCTCCAAAGTTTAACTTTATTTCTTTTACTTATCTCTTGTACTATATATCCTTACTATCTCCCCAACAAAAAATACTAGTGTCCCAATTACTTACTAAAATCATCAGCTTACAATTATATATACTTCAGTAATTTCTGTACACCAGTTGTATAGTAGTATGCTATAGACTTTATTAATTCTTCAGTAGTTGTGCTGAAAAAGTCAAACTGACAGTCCCCACCAGTCACTTACATTTCACAGGTCATTGACTGTGAGGCAATTTTCAGGAAGCCATGTGAACCTACAACCCTTATCGGCTACAGGAGCTATGTTAGCTTGTATGGTAAGAAAACGAGAGAAAAAAAAAAAAAGCCCCACTCATAGTTGAGTTTTGCTCTTTAGGAAAGAACCTGATAGATTTAAAAAATTCTTCTAAAAAGAAGTGTGATTAACAGTATTTTAAACAAGGGTGCTCACTAGTAAATTCTCAAAAACAAAATAATAGAAAGAAAGGTTTACTCATCCTAAAAAAGTAAACTAAATTTAAAATAACACACAAATGGTAATGATTTACTAACTGGTAAATATTTAACCCTGCTCGTTTCAGTGAAAATCTGTTTTGTTGTTTTTAATAAGATCTAAATGGACTAATTAAATATTAGAACAGTTTCTTTCAGTCTATATACAGGTTTTGTATTTCATCTGTTAATTCGTTTTTTAAATTTGAAGCATTAGGGACTTGGAAACCAAAATGCCACCTGTTGTTCTATTTTATTCCTAGAGTATTCCTCACTTGCGGTTTTAAAAACTGCATCAAAGGGAGGCTCTTAAGTTGAATGTCCTTACTGTCATTCCAGAAAAATAATATGGTATTATCTCCTAGTGATGTGGTTCACATTTATAATAATGCTAAACCCAACTTTTTTTTTTTAACACTAAATGCTTAGCAGGGAGATATGAGTGGGAACCTCATATCTGATTGGCATACTTTCTGTTTTGTTCAAGAAATGCAATTTAATTAACCGTGGACATTCTTCACTTATACCTTATATTATATCCAGAAATCTTGCTGAATATTTTCAAGTGTAATAACAATCTCATAGATAATTATTTGTGGATATTTTCTTTAAAATAAAATAAGCTTATCTTTTACTTGAGTAGTTATATGATAAAATGCTTAGAGTTTGAGGAGCCCTGAGGAGCCACCGAGCCACCTCACCCACAGGTGTTGTAAAGTACCAAAAGCTACAGAATTGATATTAATATTTTAAGAGGCTTAAAGAACATTTTATTAATTTGGGTTAAGGTGTGCAGAGAAATTTTGTGAATAATCTCTGTACTGTATGATTGGCATAAAACCAGGATGGCCCTTGGCATTGTATTGTAAATGTAAAGGGAAGGAAAACATGGATTCCCTGACATTCCACCACACCTGTGGGGAAAGGGGTGAATGGCTAGCCAGGTGCAGGAAGAGAAGAGCCAAAATAAACCTTCTCTTATAGTAATGAGCCATTTGCGGGCATTTGTCCCCATGGAAACTACCTTGCCCATATGAATGCGTATAGTTAATGTGTGTTACTCTGGACAAAGAGATGGTAGATAAACATTAGAAAATATAGGAATGTCTCTTTTTTTTTGGATTTTTCCGAAGCCAGAAATGGGGAGACAGTCAGACAGACTCTCGCATGCGCCCAACCGGGATCCACCTGGCATGCCCACCAGGGGGCAATGCTCTGCCCATCCGGGGCATCGCTCTGTTGCAACCAGAGCCATTCTAGCGCCTGAGGCAGAGGCCATAGAGCCATCCTCAGCGCCCAGGCCAACTTTGCTCCAATGGAGCCTCGGCTGCGGGACAGGAAGAGAGAGACAGAGAGGAAAAAGAAGGCGAGGGGTGGAGAAGCAGATGAGCGTTTCTCCTGTGTGCCCTGGCTGGGAATCAAGCCCGGGACTCCTGCACGCCAGGCCGATGCTCTACCACTGAGCCAACTGGCCAGGGCCTAGGAATGTCTCTTAATATGTAAAGAGACATCTTTCTATCATTGTGTTGACTTATAAATTTTGTTTTCTCCAAAATGATGTATGGCTTGCAAATTGAACATGGTCCTATGTTAAAGGGCATATGACTATAACCAATAGTGGTAAAAGGCACCTAATTGCAATTTTTGCTTCTATACTTTCCGCTTGCAAAACTATAAAAACTAAGTAGAACAAAGGGCCGGCGCACTCTCCCTCAGCTTTCTGTCGGAGTGGCCGCCGCTTGACCAAGCTAAGACAATAAAGCTTTGGTGTGGAATCGACAGATTTTGTTTGTGTCTTCCATGTTTTGATTCCCTCCAGATTAGGCTTAACAGGTTTTAAAATTGTCCCTACAACACACAAAAAAAGAACTTTTTTCTTTATTTAGAAAATATTGATTAATAAAGTGAAAGCTTAATAATCTATAAATATGACATAAAAAACTAATAACAAATAATCATCAATATTATGCCATATTTAGGTTTTCCAGAATATTTTCTTAAAATTGTATTTATTTACTTATTTTTATTAAATGAGAAGGAGAGAGGCAGGGAGGCAAAGAGACAACCTCCATCCAGCATGTGTCCCAACCTAATTTACCCCACAAGTACCCTACTAGGCAATGCTTTGCACAACTGGGGTTGCTGATTCTTTGCTTGGCAACTGAGCTATTTTGGTGCCTGAGGGGAGGCCATAAAGCCATCCTCAGAGCCCAGGGTCAACTTGCTTGAACTGCTCAAGCAATGGCTGTGGGAGAGAAAGAGAAAGAAAGAAAGAAGGAAAGAAAGAAAGAGAAAGAAAGAAAGAAAGAAAGAAAGAAAGAAAGAAAGAAAGAAAGAGAGAGAGAGAGAGAGAGGAGGGAGGGAGGAAGGGAGAAAAGGAGGAAGGTAAGAAGAAGAAAGAAAGAAAGAAAGAAAGAAAGAAAGAAAGAAAGAAAGAAAGAAAGAAAGAGAAAGAGAGAGGGAGAGAGGGAGAGAGGAAGAGAGGGAGGGAAGGAGGGAAGGAAGGAAGGAAGAAAGGAAGGAAGGAAGGAAGGAAGGAAGGAAGGAAGGAAGGAAGGAAGGAAGGAAGGAAGGACAAGTCCTGCCGGGGGTGTGGATGATGGAGATGCAAAGACCCAACTCCAGGGACCAGGTTTAGTGACGCAGATCCACTTTATTCAGGAAGTACACAAGCTTATATACACAGGTTCAGCCTATAGGGTGTTACAGCATGTTCTTCAAAGCCAATGGCTGAAAAGATCAGGGAGCTGCGTGGTTGGCGCTAAGTCACTTCCTTATAGTGGGCGAGCTTCCTTCCTGGGTGTGCCCAGGAGGCTTCTGGGAGCTGGAGTGTTCTCACAGCATTGCATCAGCCACAGTTGCTAGGAATGTGCTTTGCGCTCCACCCACAAGGAAGGAAGGAAGGAAGGAAGGAAGGAAGGAAGGAAGGAAGGAAGGAAGGAAGGAAGGAAGGAAGGAAAGGAGGGAGGGAGGGAAGGAGGGAGGAACGAAAGGAGGGAGGGAGGGAGAGGAAGGGAGGGAGGGAGGGAGGGAGAGAGGGAGGGAGGGAGAGAGAGAGGAAGGAAAGAAGGAAGGAAGGAAGGAAGGAAGGAAGGAAGGAAGGAAGGAAGGAAGGAAGGAAGGAAGGGAAATGGAGAAGCAGATGGTTGCTTCTCTTCTGTGCTCTGACCAGAAATTAAACTTGGACTTCCATACACCTGGCTGATGCTCTACCACTGAGCCGACTGTCAGGGCCTCAGCCTCTTTTTTAGAAACTCTCTAAACTAAGTTTTTGTCACAAACTGCTTGAAGAAAAATAAAAAAAGTAAATGAAATATTTTTCACATTAATTTTTACTTTAACAGACTCCAAAATAATGCTTTAAGAAAAGCACATTATTATTAACCAGTTAACTTTTCAGTTGGCCAGTAAAGTGCCTAAATGTCACAATTTCCTTTTTAAAAAATTGTTATTAGAAATTTTCTTTTTGCACTCTCTGACATTTAATTCAACATTTTAGAAATAAGATATATTGCCTAGACTCAGGAAAAAAAAAGGAATTGTCCTAGAAATTAAAATTTATACTTACATGTGATTGAATTTAATGTTTACTATTTTAATTATTTATTATATGGGTAACAGGAATTTTACAGGGTTATAGATGTAAATCATTGCAGGTATTATAAGTTAGGCATAAATCATTTAATCAATAAGAAAAGCAATCAAATTTTTTCAATGTGAGAAGCATAACAAAGTTAAGTTATTAAATTGTGAAACTATTACAAGACAATTCAGAGCATCAGAGCATACTAAAATCTTTTCAAATATTAATTTCAGATTTGGTTTCACTTACCATATCAAATATCTGTTTTTTTAAACAGAACCCAAAATTTTATGGGTTTTTCTTTAAACCAAAAACTCAAGACATTGAAATTTTTTTCCTTAGAAATATAAAAAGCATCAGACAATGTAAAGGGAAAATAATTCAAAAAGTTACCCTTCTCTCTATGACAGAAATCCTTTCATCAAATAGGATCTCCTAAAAAAGTTTAATCAGATTATTAAAAAATATTTTTTTAAATCAGCAAAAAGATTTCATTCATTTGAAAGTTAAAGCTAGCGTGTCATCTTTACTCTATGTGAAAAATATGCCGCATTGTTTAAAAAAATATTCAAACTATTTAGGTCAGTTGCTTCTCATAAATAATATACTTTTTAATTAAAAGATACAAATGCAATTTTACATTATTGACTAAATAGAACTTGGAAGTTTTTTTATTATTCTTATCTTTCATCATTTTTATTGTTTCAGAAGACTGGAATTTTTAATTTTCTTTATGTATTGATTTTATACAGAGAGAGTAAGGAAGAGAGAGAGAGAAATATTGATTTGTTGTTCCACTTATTTGTGCATTTTGGATGATTATTGTATGTGCCCTGTTGGAGAATTGAATCTATAACCTTGGCATATTGAGACAATGCTTTAACCAACCAAGCAACCTGGCTAGGGCTAAGATTTTAATTTCTTACTTATGTATGGCATTCTTTTGGTAATAAATGTGCCAAAATACTGATTTCTCTTATTAAAATAAAGGTGACAATTAGACTTGCTTTAGATATATCGTAGAAGTGAATCAGTCTTGTACAATTGTGGAAAATATATTGGAATTAAATAAAATAGTTTACAATTTCACAACCTGAGTGTTGTTTGAAATATCAAATATTAAGAAATAATTCATGGGATAAAAAGGAGCATAAAATATTGTATATGTTTCAATACTCAAGCTATAAAAGAGCATTTAGATGGTTATAAATTACTTTCTGTTTTGTTTGTTAATTTTGCTATTTTATCATTTAAAATATATATGTTGACTGTGAATGTATTTATGTGTATATCTGTGCATACATAATATCCAGGAAAAATGCACAAATGTTAGAATTAATAACATTTTACACTTCTTTCTAAAATTATTTCTAATTAGTTTCCAGTATACAAAATAATAAAAATTGAGCTTCTGTAACTAATAATTTAGGTATTATATCACATTTCTTAATACATAGAAACTGTAATCACAAATAATTGAACTTCCAATACACAAGTAAATGAAATTGCTGAACCACAAGGAAATTAGCATTGATTGCAGTTTGAGTAAACTGTAGAGATTCGGTAGTTCTGATTAATTGAGGTGGGAAATAGTTTTAAGCCCATTAACACAAAGATTTAATTAAAGTGTTGTGATTTTTAGCAACTAATGCAAGAAGAGGAAACAACCATAAATATCATTTTATTTAGGTAATAAAAATCAATATGAAAATTGCAAGAGTAGCACTCTCAAATTAATTCCAGGCAACTAAAAGAAAACTAAACATAAAAATAGATTTTTATAGATAATAATGAATATTTTAAAAAAACTACATAATTTCTATAATGATTTTGTTTGCTTTTATATCTAGAATTAAGACTTTGGGCAACAGTGCATAATTTCTTTGAAGAAATTTATAAAATTAGGATACAATTTGCTTACTTCCATATATATTAAATCCGGGGTCTTTCCATAATATTCGCTCAATTAATGCAAAAAGAATTTATATTATGTCTATGGTTACCCAACATTTCTAATAAAAGTGAGTCTATTCAACTAAACAAAGATAATTTACACAACTTTCCATATCACTCTGTCTTAACACAACAAAGTTTTGTTGCAATTGAGTTCCATGGTCCTCCATTAATAAGTCATTTCACTAAAATGATCGTTAAGCAAACAAACATACTATCTGCTTTTATTCTTTAATTCTATTTTATGACAAGTATTTAAAAGATATGTCTAGTTCAGATTAATTAAATTTATAGGTGAGAAATGTATTCAGCTTGTTGCTATATATATCATGATATATTTTTAATGAATTACTCACTTTTAACTACACTGCCACCAAGTTAAATAAAACGACTGAAGCTGTCATTGAGAGTAATTCTGACTGAATTTACAAGAGTCCAGGACAAGACTTCTTAGCAATGCTTATTTTGAATTATCCATATTGATGAAACCAAAGTGAAGCCAATAAAAGGAATTATAGAAGTAACTCATATAGCATCCGCTAATTAAGACCAATCAGCTATGACTTTTGGCAGGAATTCCACTGGTGCCCATATTTTATTGTTATGAAGGTTACTATCAACAATGTTTCTGTTGTTATTAGCCCTATACATTCCCACCTTCCTCTTCTTTTTCCACACCATCATCTTTCTTCCCCTGATATTATTGCTTCTCTTTATATTAGTTCTGTTGCTGCTGGTGGCACTGTAATTACTACTACTGAAGTGTCATAACAAACGATTCATGTTTACCTCTCTATCTGCATAGAGTATATTGAGCCTTGGGTTAATTATTACTTGCTGACTGGTGTAACGAAGGGGCTTGAGACCAGGTATATCTACCTGCCTCGCGAATATTCTGAGAAAATACAGGGAGAACTAGAAGAAGCAGACATAGCTTTTATTACTTATATACAGGAAGGTCCGATGTTGGTCAGTTGGGCAAACAATATCCACAACCGGCCACTGGTGGTCTGGTATAAAGCAGTTAGACAACAGCAGAACAAAGCCCAGGGCAGGAAGCACATATACTGGGAGTCAGGGGATGAGAGCTTTTTAAAAACTTGTTTGTTTCTTGGAAGAACATAATGCATATTGAGGAGTGGAGAGACCAGTCCTGGGCCATCTGCTAGCAGGTGTGGAAGGTTCGTGTCCAGCATTAACCCTACGCTACACCCCAACATTGTCTTTCCACCTGACAATTTTTGCAAAATTCTTCCAATAAGGGGCCTGTGTTCGTCAAGTAGTGATATTTTACCTCCAAATACCACAGACACAGTATAAGCTACAAGTGAGTACCATCAAGGAAAGACAGATACCTATAATGCTTAATAACGTGTACTTTAAACCCAATCTTAAGGTTAACAACCAAGATGTAAAAGGATCATGCCTTAGGGTTTTTACCTTATTTGTTTTTATGGCCATGGCCACCAATGCTTGGGACACATGTGGGCATTATCAGGGAGGGATGTACATACAACATTCGATATGCAACAGGGCTCAGGTGCTTCCCTGAACTTCCGTGAGCGTGTCCAAGGCCATTCTGTTCTGCAAAACAACTTGACACATTTGGGTTACTTTATCAGTCAGTAGTGTAATATAGCCTCTCTGGAATTGTTTAAGGCAGAGGCCACATGCTGGGCCAGGGCATTTATAGCCCACTGTGTCACAATGTTACCTAAAGGTAGAGTAAAAAGCTCCAAAATGTACTCTCACCAGGCAATGTGTCACACCCAATATTGAGCCTTGATGCTGGCCCAATTGCCTGATATCCCTGGCAATGTATTTAAGACACGTCGAGAGCGATAGGGATTCCCTCATGAACACCTTCTGGCTCAGTTGTAAGGTAAGAAGGGACAACCATAAAACCCACAGACCCAGATGGTTCCCCTGGGGATGGGGAAGACCCCTGTCTGAACAGTAGTATTCTGTCTACCCAAGGCCTGGGTCATTGGCAATTAATATAGTTACATTTTTATACAAAACCTGTGGCAGCCACTTCATGGGATGGGTTACATTACCAGACACATTAGTTCTTTCAATGCAATCAGGTACCGGGATGCTTGACTCAACACGCAAGGTGGCTTCCCAGTTTGGTCCAGTCCAAACTGCATGGTTAAGAGGCAGTCAAAACCTTGGTTAAGTCCACTTTCCAACCTACTTTG
The DNA here is from genome assembly GCF_036850995.1 of Saccopteryx leptura. Taxonomy (NCBI): domain Eukaryota; kingdom Metazoa; phylum Chordata; class Mammalia; order Chiroptera; family Emballonuridae; genus Saccopteryx; species Saccopteryx leptura. The sequence continues at coordinate 18,344,601 of NC_089510.1, forward strand.
TGCTTTCCCAAGACAAGGCGGAACACCTGTTCTGTGGTATTGTTGGAAGTAGAGTATGATTCCACTCTTGCAAACAGGTTCATTCTGTCTGTCTGGATAGATTTGCCAGGGTAGCTTACCTGCTACTGAGGTGGGAAATTCCAAGTCCACACGACATGCACTGTGATTCTGGATGTTAAGAAATTTTCTCACCCATTTCAGAAAGGAGATACTCATACATAACCCAGGAATGATAAGACAGGTGAGATAAGGGTAAAACAAAGGCAAATCCCTACCATCAGGTAAAATGCAGACAGTTACACAATCCTACATCAGCATAGTCACAATCTGAGTGTCATGTCCTGGTTTCTGACAACACACCTGAATTTGTGCTCCCCTGACCCCTGAAGGATAGGTGTGTAAGTGGGGTCCTAATCTGCCAGGCTGAGGAGATGTATGTTGGGAGTGGTCTGACTCCTGGGATTCTGGCAGTGGATTCACGTTGGGCAACTACCTGAGACTGCCGTTTGCCAGAGCAGATTTCCCCAAGGGGAAAAGATGGAACATCACTTGGGGCTAATCTGTACTGACCAATCCCGAATCAGAGTTGATCGCACAGGGAGAACTCACCGAGGGGCTGGCAGGAGCACAGCATTCTGTTGGCCTAGCCCAGGCTTCAGGTTTGGTGTGAACTGCAGCTGGGTGTGCATGGTGTTGATCACGGTTGGGTCAACAGTGCCACTGGGGTGGCTTGTCCACTCATGCCGCTCATTCAAAACCCTGAGGCAATTCACTAAGCGCATTGTCCATCCTTGATATGAGTCAGTATTGGTCTTCAGAGCCTTTCATCAGTCTGTTGTTTTATTCTATTAATCTGCTTCAGTAAGATTATAGGATAGATGAAATCTCCAATTGATGTGCCAGTTCTCTGCTGAGTCCTAGACCGGGTGTCTGGTGAAATAGGTTCCTTGGTCACTTTCAATTACTTCAGGGGTGCTGTTGGAGGCACAGAGATGCCATAGCCCTTAAGAGTCACTAGTCACTCTTTGATTGTCCTTTTCCCTTGGGCATGTTTGCAGAAGTCCCATTTTGTATTGACACAGATGAATTCATACCTGGACCCTACACTGGGTGGCAAGGGTCCGATGTAGTCTACCTGCCAAACAGTCAAGGAAGGATGCCTCCCCTTCTTAGATTCTCTCACCTTCCTGTGGGAGGGGATAGGCGTGTCTTTCAGCACAGACTGTGCACTACGGACATGCATCTACAATGTCTGCGTACTGGAGAGGCAGACCCCAGGCCCTCACTGTCTTCCACACGGTGCACTGACCAGCAGGATGCAACTTCAGCTGCAGCTGCAGCCAGTATGCAGTGTCAACTGCTGGAGGAACTTCTGACCACCAGATCCACACTAAAGTGTCCATCTCAACATTGCTGGGGCTGGTCAGAGGCTGATGTGTCCTGACGACAGTCTTGCTCTGGCATACAAGCCAAGGAACAGTCCATATGTCCTGACCCTAAAGGGATGCCTGATGTATGATCCAACTGACTTGCTCTCATGCAGGGAGCTACAGAGGTAGTCTTCTAGACACTGCTCAACTGTTACCAGCCTGGGTTCCCTGGTCATGACAATCCACACTGCCTGCAATTCAGCCCTTGACTGCTTTATCCTTCACTATCTTCCATTCAAATGTTCTTAGTTGCTGGCTGGCAGGATGGTGGAAAAATATACTTGTTCTTTTGCTCTAATCTGAAAACCAGTGTTGAGACTGAGGGTAATTATATGGGGGATGGAATCTATTTTGAGCCCTTTCTCTCAGACTATCTGGACAAACTTTGTGACCAACCACTTTTAATATATATTGGTAACATTGATGTGCTTTACACAATGGGCTGCCAAACTTGCTTTACATACTTCCCATTTCTAGTATAAGCACATTTCGATTCATTCTTCAAGTCTTTCAGCTTTAGCCAGAAAAGTAATAAAGATTTGGCATCTGCAATAAATTGTGTTTGTCTTTATAGGGAGTGCTAACATGTTTGTTTTAAGATATCAGAACAGTTTATGAAAGCCATTTTATTTAATGGGAAATTCAAAGCAGAGTAATGCCAGGAAAAAAGTACACAATGAGAAATATGCGAGTATTGCTTGAGCTGAAGTGAGTCTGGGTGAAGGTTTTTTATACACGTGCTTCACTTTCGCTACTTTATTCAGATGCTTGGGCAAGACTCATCATCGTTCTCTTATACAATATTCAAATTTGTAGGTACTGAGTCAAAAGGGTGAAATGCAAGCGGTAAATCTACCAAAAATTCTGTCAGTCCCAACTGTATATAGTATCTGATTGTGTTGTATTATTAAAGAAGAACATCCTGATAACTACTTTAACAGATTTCTCTTGCTCTGAAGTGGAGAAAGTGCGACCACTGTTTTGACTTGATACATCTTTGTTTTGAGGACATGATGTACATAAATTGTGGCCTCAAGCATAATGGCAACAGATTGGACTGTCATTTTCCCTTTTCTAAGTTTTCCTGAAGAAAAGAGGATCACTAGAATTCTGTAGGCACTGCTTCTCTAACATGTTTTGAGAAGCAGCATGGAGAAACAACATAGGTTAACTGCAGTATCCACGGAAATGTACCTCCCAAATGGTCTTTTCAAGGAGCATGGGCTGCCTAGGTGAGTATGTATGTGTGGTGCTCATCAGACAGACTTCAACCTTTCCATTATTTCTCATATGGGCCCTGGGAAGGTGTGAAGATTCAGCCAATGAGAAAGAAGTGAGGAAGGGTTGATCTGAGAAAGGGAGAGGAATGGCAAAACTATAATTCCGTCCTGGTAAAATCGTTATTTTTGGAAGAGACAAGATGCCAAAGCCAGTCCCCAGATGGTACATTGGTATAATTCTAAACTTAAATGTCATTTCTGTGGGTAAGGAGAAGTTTCACCGTAGAAAACTTTGAAAATCTTGAATACAAAAATGAAGCTGTATTTGCAATCTAAATAGTCTTGTACATTTTTATTTAAAAGAACACTAAAATAAGTAATGCATCTGGGAAATTTTTATCCGGTGACAGGAGAAGAAACACTTTATACTTAACGTATTTTTTTTTAAGTGGTGGGAAACAAAACCATGTTTGCTTTATGTCATGAAGCCCACATATTTATGTTTATTTATTTATATAACTTTTATGTATAATAAACTTTATTCAACATAAACATATATATTACTTTGATAACTGTAAACTTATGTACAGAAACAACATGAGGTCTAAGACTTCTCACTGTTCCACTCAATCATGCTGTAATGCCAGTGTCTGAAAGAGTGTCTAATGTATGCTAGACATTTAATAACAATTTTTGAGTGATTGTATGAATGAAACAAATAATTACCTCTGACAGTCTACTTAACCTATCTTTCTACCTTAAAATCAAAGCACTATTCTATAGCTAGAATATTCTTATTTATTGCAAGACATGCTATAACATATATAACCCTTTTTTATTTTCTTCAATTGTTTTCTCTATCTTTACACATCTTCTATTTGACTATACAAAGTCTTTTTCCAGTCTTGGCCATTGTTTTTTTGTTGTTTGTTTGTTTGTTTGTTTTTTTGCTGAACTCTCTCCTCCTAGAGTTGGCAGGTTGGCACCATATCTGAATGTCCATCAACCTGGCTAACATAGTTTGGGGCCTGCCCTAGTGATTCTCTGACACCCCACTCCACCCAAATAATGGGCCTACCCAAACACTTACCCTCAGCTTTTTCATAAAAAAAAACAGCCTGTCTTAGGTCATACTTCAAACTTTCCTAAAATATCGTGAATAAGCAGCATCTGGCCTCAGTTTGCCTCGTATTCTGGATAAGCAGTCCCGAGCCTGCCACCACCATCAGCTGGACTTGGTTTGAGGCTTGACCTTTCCCAGGCAACTTTAAGCACAACACAAGTACCAGCGACTGACAGCCCACTTTGGAGCTCATGCTGGGTGGTCCTAAATAAGACAAAAGTGATGGCTGACCTTGGCCGGCACCACCTGGAAGGTCCCAGAGTCATTGCACCCTGTGGACCGTTTCAGACTCAGCCACCTCCCCCAGGCAACATCCAAACAGTGGAGTTGGCATCTGAAGGTATGGATTCAGTGGGTGCCAGAGCTCCACGAAAATGAGGACTGTTTGCCTCCCAAGCTGTCCTGGATTCACCGCCTGGTCCAGTCCAGCACCATTTATTAAGAGTTTTTGTGTAATATTTAAATTTTATTTATAACATATCTTAAATTTAACAACTTATTCTTAAAAATTTTGTGAAAAAAAATTATTGTTTTATCCTTTATTGAAAGAATATCAACTGTGTCTAAGAAGCAACTGACATTTTCACTGTATTTATTATGGTAGCAACTTAGTTATTGCATGTAAGGATTTATTTTAGAGATGCATAATTACTTTTAAAATAAGCATATATATATATATGATAGATAGATAGATGCTATTAAAAATTAACTATTTAAATTTGAGGTTGTAAAACATGTAGCTCTAAAACATACAACAGGAAACCCTTCAAAGTTCCATTTTTTGTCTTTGACTTTAAATAATATTTAGCACTCCTGACATGCAGAATCTTAAAACAAAATTCATTTACTGAAATAGGCTGTTAAATAGTTCATATTTTAGCCTGACCTCTGGTGGCGCAGTGGGTAAAGCATAGACCTGGAACACTGAGGTTGCCGGTTCAAAACCCTGCACTTGTCTGGTCAAGGCATATATGGGAGTTGATGCTTCCTGCTCCTCCCCCCTTTCTCTCTCTCTCTCTCTCCCTCCCTCCTCTCTAAAATGAATAAAAAAAAAATAGTTCATACTTTAGCTTCCTAACTTGCTTCCCTTGTTCTTTGGTAGCAGACAGGAGGTTTCTTGTGATAGTCAGGAAACCACAGTCCTTTTCATGCTCAAAACAGTAACTGCTCCCAAATGATGTTTTTATATTGATTGTAAACAACTGTCCCTTTGTTAGAACGATAGAGTTATTTGTTTTTGCTTGTTTGTTTGTTTGTTTGTTTTTTATATAATCATACTAGCACACAATACCTTCTACCAATCTTGGCATTAAGGTAACATGAAGTTATTTCTCTACTTTAGATATCCCAGCATGGTGACAGTCATAGCAAAGAATGTGTCACAGATTATTTCATCTTGAGTTGACAAAGGTGAATCTTTGGCTTGGTGTATTAAAAAAAATTCTAATTATTCAAAATAAAATTCAGGGAGGTAAATTTTTTAACTAACTTTGATTGCCTTTTATAAATAACATTGCTGCATGATTATACTTAAATCTCCTCACTTGACTATGTCTTAACAAATATCCATTCCCGACTGTTAAAATTTAGCAATAAGAAAACTAAGACACTCAAATAGAGAAACTATGTGTTTATTTGAGTGTGTCTGTATATGTGCTGCGGAAGCAAGCACATCTCACTATGTTTATAACAAGACTGTAACAAGAAGGAAAAATATAGAGGGAATAGTGCTGGCTTGGTTAGGAGGGTGAGAGAGAGGTTAACTTTCAGAAATGCGTAGACTCTAATAAGCAAAGAGGAAACACAAAGACATTCTTTGAAAAGAAACAATGAGCATAAAACGGTCAGCTGGATGCACAAGATACACGGCATAAATACAAATTCTTAATTTTGGATTGAGCCAAAACTTGCTCTTTATTATCGTTTTCTGTGCCGACTTCATCCCCGAGTCATCTTTATCCGGTTTTAAGGCAGGAAATGCATCTCCATGCCTTCCTCCCCAAACTTCTACACTCCAGCCTTCATTATCCAACGGCCTGCTCTGCACAACCACTTGGCAGTCCGAGCAACATCTCCTATGTAACATAATGAATTGGCTCACCTCACCTTCTTTCCCATCTCACTTGATGACAGTTCCATTCTTTTATTTGCTGAGTCGAAAAACTTTTGCATTATTATTCACAGTCTTTCAGTTTCTCAAACCCCACAACACACCTGTCATGAAATCCTCAGTGAGTGTCTGTTTCCCATATCGTATTCTCCCTCCTGGTCTCCTCTGGACATCGCTTAGATCTTCTCCAACAATTTCCCTTCCCTTAAGGTTTCTCACTAAAAGAAATTTCAATTTCCATTGAATCAAAATAAGTCTAAAAATGACCCGGTGTGTTTAGAATTTAAATCTTGGTCTTCGGCTGAACTTTATTCTATTACCAAAGCCATTCTTAAACTGAGGAAGATAGAATTCTATTAGACACATTTACCTAAAACTGTTGGATCTTCGTCACTTAAATATTTTACTGATTCATCAGATAAGAAAAAATTGGATAAATAGGAAAGACTAGCTAGATCCATAGGATGCTATAGAACAATCAATCTTCTAAAATATTCAGGAATGGCTAGATATGAAAACAATACTTAATAAATAGCTTTAAGAATTATTCTAAAAGAGTATAAACTAATGTCGGTACTGATTAAACAGTAATCATAGGTTCTAAACCTGCTCCTTTAAGTATAACTAAATTAATTGTTTCCACATAAAATTGAAAAGTACATCTTGACCACATAAATCCTATAAAATAATGTCTTACACATATAATAAAATAATAGGAGTAAAATCTGTAAGAGTTAGAATTGTCATCTCACTATTGATTAAAGTAACTTAATATGCTATTATGATGCAAGTCAAAGAAAGCTTCAGATACATTATGAACACTTTTGTAGAAAACAGTATTTCTTATACAGTCCTTGGAGTACCTTGTTCTCTTGATGAAAAACCTAATTTTTGAAAACATAACTTGTATAATTCTAATAAGTTATCAGGACAATTACCATACATTGCCTGCTGACTGATTGCAGTTTCACTGCACCTTATTTAGTTCTACCTGAAGCAAAAAGTTGTACTTTCAAAGTATGCCCAGATTTAATGGCTGGGTTAATAATGAAAACTAGTATTAAGCAAATTCATAAGTTAGAACCAAATAATTTAAATATTAATGCATTAACATTTTTATAAGACCCCATACGGGCCCTGGCCAGTTGGCTCAGTGGTAAAGCATCAGGCCCACATGTGTATGTTCTGGTTTTGATTCCCAGTCAAGGCACACAGGAGAAGCAACATTTGCTTCTCCACCCCTCCCATGTCCCCTTCTCTGTTTCTTTCTCATTTTTCCTCCTGCAGTCATGACTTACTTGTTCCAGAGCATCATCCTGGGTGCTGAGGATGGTGCCATGGAACCAACCCTCTTAGGCACTAAAAATAGCTCTGTTGTGAGCATGGCCACAGGTAGGCAGAGAATCATCCCCAGATGGGAGTTGCTGGGTTGATCTTAGTCGGGGTGTATGTGGGTGTATAGTCTGTCTCTCTATATCCCCTCCTCTCACTTGGAAAAGAAGAAGAAGAAAAAAACTACTATGGTCATATTATGGTCTGAATTTTTAGGCCACCCATAATTCATATGTTGAAACCTGATGTCCAATGTTTTATAAGACAGAGCCTTTGCTGCCTAGGTCATGGGAGTGAAGGAGCCTGCATGAATGTGATCAGTGCCTTTATAAATAGACCTCCCAGAGACCTCTCACCCCTTCTACCAGGTGAGGACACAGTAACATCTATGAACAAAAATGTGGATTTTTACAAGGTATCAAATCTGCCAGTTCCTTGACCTTAGACTTCTCAGCCTCCAGAACTGTATAAATAAATTTCTGTTATTTATAAGTTCTTCAGTCTTAGGTATTGTTAAAATCCCAAATAGACTAAAATGCTCTGTCAAATTGTAAATAAAATTGAAGTCATAAGGGTAAAAACTAGTTTTCTTGTAAAACTGATTTAGTATGGAGTCATTATTTTTTTACTGTTATGATATAGAGTTGCAAGAATGACTGTGCTCTGTTTCTAAAGAATTAATTAACAGATTCACTATCTCCAAGAGAAAAAATGGGAAGTTTTATAAAACTTTCATGGCTTTGGCCAAGACCTACAATTGGAATGGAGAATTTTAGCCAAGGAGAGAAGATAAAGCGATAAATATTCAAAACTAGCCATCCAAATTAAAATTAATATTATTACTAAAAATCACTGGCTATTATACATAGTGGCATTCAACATAACCTGAAATTAAATATTTTTTAATATAATTTAACTAACTGAACATCAAAAATTGAGTACTTTTTCTTGGTATTTTGAAACTGAATTAACTTTAATAAGCTTTTCCAGAAATCACTGAGATTATGTACTTCTAATTAATGTAATATCTAATTTCTAATTTTTATGAAGAAGGAATGTTTTGGCATAGTTCATACTGAACAAGCCACAGAGATATTTTTATACAGAAGTCTCTGATAAAAAGAATGATAAACTCGTGGAATGGTTCAAGAAGTTTATGAGAAAAATACAAAATTTGGCTCCAAATTAAGAGAAAGGAAGTTCTAAAATTTAACAACCTAAAAACCAAGAAGATAAATCTGGCAAAAAGAAAATATCCACCTATTAAAATCAGTTTTCTCAAATAGATACTAATAAAAATTGTGTGTGAGACAAACCTTCATGGTAGAAATGAATTAACCAGAATGATAGAAAATATGACTAGCTATGTCTCTCTAGTAGGCAACACTATTCTAGAAAAATCAAGATCTACAGAAAGAGGACTTCGTAAAATGACTCAAATATTCTATGAGAAAAGCACAAATCTGGCTCTGAATGAAGTGACCTTTCACACTCCATCAAATTGACAGTATAGTACAGTACATAGTGGGTCATAAAATGTTTTCATTAGAGTTTCCTTAATCTAGGGGGAATTTAAAACTTTCATTTTAGGAAGGCCATGTTGATACTATCATGTTATCAAAGAAAGTGTTAGATTTTGTGCTCATACCAGATGTATTTCCACTACCCATTTAGCATTAGAAGTACATCTTTAGCACAAGTATTATCTATGATTTCCTGAAGGATGTGCTGCTCAAATATATTACTTCAACTAAAAATAAAAATAAATAAATAGATAAATAACTTCTGCTAATATTATTTTAAAATATTCTAGGAAGATAGAAGAACAAGTATGACTCTAACATTAAATTTTGCTACACTCAGAACTCTCTGGACGGTTTTGAGAAAAAGTATTCTACCTGAGCTCTCGTGACTTGATGTTCTTCCCCAAGTGGGGTCCACAGGATCTTCTTTTAGAAGATGATGATGACTGTCCCATTTATCTAAATATTTAAAATCAATCTTAAGATCTGTTATATAAACAGCTCTGGCTTGCTGTGACAAGAACCTGAAGCGTATATCATACTTAGTCATATCATCAATGTGAATTTGTGTCCTTTCCATGTTGTCTCCTCTGGCAACCACTGCATGTGATATAATCGAGATCATCTCTCTCCTAGTCTCCTGGATGAACACAGGAAGTCAACTCAAACCATAGTGGAAAAAGCCTTATTATTATGGTTGGCTCAGCGGTAGAGCGTCGGCCTGGCGTGCGGGGGACCCGGGTTCGATTCCCGGCCAGCGCACATAAGAGAAGCACCCATTTGCTTCTCCACCCCCCCCTCCTTCCTCTCTGTCTCTCTCTTCTCCTCCCACAGCCAAGGCTCCACTGGAGCAAAGATGGCCGGGGCGCTGGGGATGGCTCCTTGGCCTCTGCCCCAGGAGCTAGAGTGGCTCTGGTCGCGGCAGAGTGATGCCCTGGAGGGGCAGAGCATCGCCCCCTGGTGGGCGTGCCGGGTGGATCCCGGTCGGGTGCATGCAGGAGTCTGTCTGGCTGTCTCTCCCCGTTTCCAGCTTCAGAAAAAAAAAATGTTATGTCGGAAGATATGTCAGTTATTATTTCATGTTGGTTCTTCAAGATCTTCATATTAAGATTGGACTGTTTCTCTTGATATTATCTGGGTGTTTCAATAGATAACAAATCTCTGGAGGTAATTCTGTTCTTACAGTTCTGAAATGTAAGATCTCCAGAGGTTTACATCCTGCTGTGCAGCTGGTCTCTTGACTAAATGATACAAAAACAATAACTCAGCAGAAGAAAAAAAAGACATAGTACTCATTGAAAGTCAAATAAGTATTAATGTGATAATAATTAAAATAACAGAATAGTAATGGATGACTCATGAAAATGAGTAATTGATTCAGTGGCCTCTGTACAAAGTGATTAAATGAGAAATTTGAGAATTGAGAACTGAGCTCAATAGAATAGTTCCTAAACTCATTTAAAATTGTTTCCGTATTATGCATACTATCTCTGTTAATTTCCGATAAGATAATTTTATAAGTATCATATTATTTCTCTGTGATTTTTAATGGTTCTAATCATTGTTTGATTATAATATACAACCTAGACAACACATAGCATAATTTAGTTAATAGCCCATTTGCATTTAAATATATTTTATTGATTAATTTATATTCTTACAGGTTTATGGCTGAGTAACCTTTTTTAACCTCTATAATATTAGTATTCTGACTTTTTCTCTCTATTCAATTTCTCCACAAATAACTTAATTTTTTAAAAAAAAACATGTTCTGGTATCCCTTCGATATCTCAAAATTAAATGCAATTCTCCTGGATACCATCCTTTAAATAAAAAGCAGAAATTTCCCATAATGTAAAACATTCAATGTGAAGTTCAAAATTCTAAGTTATTCTTTCTTTATGTGCTTCCATCGGAATTGAAGTTAAAGCACCAAGCAGATGTGTCTGGTCTTGGGAAAATCAACAATTTTGTAAACTTACCTCACATGAGATGAATACATGGCAGTATCAAATTCTTATTTCCCTCCTACCTCACTGCACAATCAGGCACTGTGATGCTCTCATCCTCATCTTATCGTCAATTTTCTCCTTTTATTCTGCACCTACTGGCAACAGTTACACTATCATGACACTTCTCAAATCTGCCACCTATCTCTTCCAGTTATTCTTGGTGCTGTCCAATGTAGCACCTGAAAATACAGTCACTTACTCCTTTGGAGGACCACCAGAAATTAATGAGTTCTTTCTTCAAGCAATTAATTATAACTCTGGCATCGTTACAAGCCATACAGTCATATTAACTCTATTGTCTTACTTTATTGTTCCCATACCATTGTGATCTGCAGAAGGTTTGGGAGATGGTCATTTTCTAGAATTCCACAAAGCAACTCTAGTAAAAGTTTCTCCTGTCCCTGAATCTCCAAATGTCCTTGAGAAGTATCTAATCTCTTTGTAGCTTTTAACCCCAGCATTGGGCTCAAAGTTGTATGCTCCTTTCACAGTGATTCTTACCGGTACCTTTTCCAATTTTTCTTCCAACTTTTTCTGGTCTCAAAACTTAGGGACTCTTTACATAGTTGTGAGTATGTCTTGGTAAATTTTTCCCGCTTTTAACGTGCCTGTGAGTCTCTGAGTTTGTGTGTGTGTGTGTGCTGGGAGGGGGTAATAGCAAAGAATTGAAAGTAAAACTACTAGATTCTGCTTTTTCTCCCATAGACATTTACAACCTATATTACACCTGGGGTCAGAGCCAAATTTGTCTATTTACTTACTTACTTTAAAAACAAAACAGATGTTACCATTTCCTCTATTTCCACTGGACATAGTTTTAAAGAGTTATTCATATTTCTTCTCTAGGTTAGGACAATGACCTTAAATAATGATTTTCAGAAACTATAATCACTTTAATACTCACCCAGCAACAGCTGTATTGTGTCCATTGATACAATAAAGATACAGGCAGGGTGGGTTGAATGCCTATAGTATCAAACTTTCTAGGATACAAAACACCATTAATACATAATTTTTACCTAAATTTGTGTGTGTTTATATTTAATTTCTCTATTATAATTATAGTACTTAGTCTACATGTTTGTCTTCTCCTTCTGGTATCCTTATGATGCAAATAGCAGCAAGCTTGAAGTTGTCTTAGAGTGTCCTTATACTATATTTATGTTTCTGGATTTTTTTTTCTGTGATTAGAAAAAATAACTAAATTTGTTATTTTTGCTTTCTTATATTCTATATCACTGGTTTTATCCATTCTACTGTTGATTCTTTGTAACTCTCCATTTCAGTTTTCTCATTTCTGATGTCCTTTTTTTATGCAGATAAAATTCTCTCTGAGTTCATCTACTCTTCTCCAAAGTACACTATATATCTTTATAAACAATGTTTTGAATTTTGCATTTGGAAGGTTGCTTGTTTAATTATTTTTTCTGATTTTTGTTTTGTTTTTTAATTTGGGACATGTTTCTTTGTTTCTTCATTTTGACACCCTTCTGTGTTTCTATCTATTAGGTAGACCTTCTACCTCTCTCTGTCTTGGTAATGTAGCCTAATACGGTAGATGTCCTGTAAGGTCCAGTGCACAGGCTCCGCATTAATTCAGTCTGGCTATTCCAGGTGCACCCCTCATGTAGGCTGCGTATACCTTCTTGTGAAAGTTGAGCTTGATTGCTGTTAGCACAACAATAAGAGGAACTTAACTCCAGATTGGTCAGCTGAAAGGACTAGCTGTGACCACCACGGAGGATCATTTGTGCAGGGGCCCACCCCACAGAGCAGGACTTATTTAATTCAGCAAGGCTCTGGTGCCTGCTGAATACACTACTTACGTGTGTTGATTTTGGAAGTTGTAGGGTGATATTTCAAGGTGCTCTGATGCTGTTCACTGAGTATGCTGGCTCTCAGACCTCTCAGAAATGCAGGCCAAAGTCATCTTCTGTCTGTATTCTGCTTGGGGCCACCCAGTAGGAGTTACAAAGTGATGTACATATGGCTGTTACTTGTGTTTGGCTTGGACATGGCCAGGAGAGGCCAAGCTGTGTTTATGGTCAGCTATTTCTATTGCTAGACCTGAGGTCCTTTAGGGAGATGCACAGAATGAACTGAGGTCAGATGCTCTATGTTTGATGGATTTTCAGAAAGTCTGAGGCATGGGCCAACACAGGTTATTTTTGTGAAAAAGCTACTGGAAACAGCGTAGGTGGGTCTGCAAGTTGGTGGCAGGAAGTCTCAGGGAATCACCAGGGAGGGCGTACAGTGTAATCAGGTTAATGGAGACCCAGATATGGCACCTGCCTGCTGGCTCTGTGGGTGGAAGGCTCAGAAAAAGAACAATGGAGTCTGCCAGGAATTCTCCCTGGGAGAAATCTGCCCCTTCAGTTGTTGCCATAATGCCAGACAGTTCAGTTCTTTCCCATATGTCCCTGGTGCTTTTCAAGCTGCTGCTCTAGTGCTGCAACTCTGAGGGAGTGGGTTGAAGTAAGTCCTTTCTTAAACACCTTTGTCTCCAGCTATTCTCAATCGCACTCAGTCACAACCCCCTCTGGTTTCTACAGCCAGAAGTTATTGCCTATTTATTCAGCTACTTCAGTGCCAAGTCACTATTGAATTGAATGGTTTATTGCCCTGATCACACATTTCCATATGTGCTCACGAGGCAATATTTTTGCATCCTAAAGATACTTGTTAATTATTTGTAGTCAGTGAGTTGATTATGTACCAGTAGACTCATACTTGGAACAATTTACTATATCGTTACAAATTCATATCTCAGTTTCTTCAGTTTATCTACCAGTTGCCAGACACAACTAACATAATCCAAATCTGTTGGCTAGTTTTAAAGGCTTTGAAATACAAATGAACTTTAGATACCAATTGAGAACATTTATCACATGCTGAAGACATTTTAATTTTCTACTTCATCTAGAATACTGAGATATCATAATTTTTTAACCAATTAAAAAAAAATGAGTAAACTTACTTGTTTAAAAAAAGTACAAAAAATTGTCTTCTATCGCATGTCACATTTACTACAGCAATAAAAATATAGATACATGTAAGAATAAATGACAGTTCAGCAAACCAAATGTGTAGCTTTGAAATAATACTCTAAAAATGTACTAGTAGATTGTTTTCTCATTTGGGAAGAAGGCTAGTATAAGCTAATTTATAAAATATCATATAAAAGTCTTAGGACACACAAATAGAACACCTGATTTTAAAATGTTTTGGTAAAAAATGAGAACTAAATGCAATTTGAAGAATCTATAAGCAGATATAACAATACAAAACTCAGAGTAATTGGACCAATGGTATTTTAACAGAATTTAAATGGACTGATTATGCCCCGGCTAGAGAGCTCATTGGGCTAGAGTGTCAGCCTGGCTAGAGAGCTCATTCGGCTAGAGTGTCAGCCTGAGCACGAGGTTGTGCTCAGGTTCAAATCCCAGTCAGGGCACATATAGGAACAGATCAGTGTTTCTATCTTTCTCTCTCTTTCCCTTCCTCTCTCTCTAAAGTCAATTAATAAATTAAAAATTTTTAAGGACTAATTAAGTGTCTACAATTTATTTTTTTCCATTTATCCTGCATTGCACTGTATTTAAAAAAAATGTAATAGCATTCTGTTCTCCACTTAAAAGCCAAACTTTAATTGGAAAACAATGTCTCTTCTGTGTGTAAGTGATCCATGAGGATTTAATATATGTATCGTAGCAGAAGGAAAAAAAAACAAAACATCGATATAGAAATCCTATAAAGATTATTTTAAAAAATGGAAAAACAAAACAAATGGACTTTTCATAACCCATGTCAAACTCATGAATCATCTAGTTATGTCCAGCAAGTCAATTTAGAGCCATATCTACATTGACAATAATTGGACTTACCAAGAACTTAAAATGTTATTTAGTCCTGTAGATGCTGCATGTCTCATCTGTATTTTGTTTTAAAGAATGAAAGTAGAGCCCTCATTAGAATGGATCAGTAACCTTCCATTCATGGTCTGTTAATGTAAGAGATAATTTAGCCTTGTTTGTTAATGGAGCTATACATGCTATGTTGCTTCTGTTTACATTTATGGTTCATGAGCGATGGTATTTAAATACTCTAGTCAGACAGCTCTTAGCTAGCCAACTCCTAGCTAGCCAATGGTGACACATTACAACTTCAACTGGGACTATTTGAATTTTTAAAGTAGTTAATAAGCAGCTGTTAACAGCATTTCTCAACAACATAAATAAGTTAGATAATGTAAGGTGTAAATTTGAAAAAAATAGAAGAATATAAAAATCAAAACAGGAATATAAGAACACAAAAAATAAAAACAATACAAAAATCAAAATGAAAAATGTAACGAAAAGGTAGTGCATTATTGTAGCAAATTATTATTTTTCTTAGTCACTATTTTTTTGTAATAAACTTTGGCTTAGATTATTTTTGTCTACATTTACAAGGTTAGTAAATGGCAGTAAGTAGCAGTGTCAGAACTTGAACCTTATCTTTCTTTATGTCAAAAAGAAAAAAAAAAGATGATGCTTTAAACTATAACACAAAATTGTTATTTTGTGCTGCGTTTTTAGGATCACATGTGAAATATACAAATAGCCAAACAGTCCAACAGATGTTAGTACAGTGAATATAAATTTATGTATTAAGCCAACATTTATTATGTAGCATTAGAAACTAAAGTTCTTAAAAAATAGATGTTCTAGGTCAGATATTTTGCATGTTAAATAGTTTTAACAAGATATACTTTAAAATACCCTCAAGAATAGTATGGAACAAGTTTTTAAAATAGCTAGTTTATTTGAATCTAAATAAATAAAACTCAATGCATTTATTATGTATAGTCTAAATTTTAAGATGTTTTTGTGAACAAGAATCTATTGAGAATATTCTATGTATATGATTTAAATTCTAAGCACATTAAAATATTTAAAATTGTGTGAGTAATGAAAAATAATTGTGAGCAAGAATGTTTCATATGTGAAGATATATATGATTTGTTGTCTAAGGCTGCATGATTATATCTGAAGAGGTAAATATTTGTTTACTTATAAAGAATAAAGCCATAGGCTCCTAAAATCTACAATATTTTAATTTATATTATGTCATTATTGTATCCAATGATTAAAGATGTGTCTTTGAACATGTATCTGTTTCAGAATCTACTATAAAAGAATAAAATATTTATAAATTCAAAGCATTATTCTGCATAAGTGAACATATAATTCCAAGTTTCCTTGTCAGTGAACTCCACCTAATAACAGAATTATTTTTTTTTAAGTGAGAGAAAGAGAGATAATGAGACAGACTTCCACATGTACCCTGACTGAGATCCACCCAACAACCCCCAGCTGAAGCCAACACTTGAACCAATCAAGCCACTGGCTGTGGGAGGGGAAGAGGGAAAGAAAAAGGGAGAGGGAGAGGAAGTGAAGCAGATGGTTGCTTCTCTTGTGTGCCCTGACCCCGAATCAAACAAACCATGGACGTCCATATGCCAGATCAAAGGTCTATCCACTGGGCCCAACCAACCAGGGCCCGACAGAATTCTTTAAATAACCTGTATTGTTGATCTTTATTCATCTCCAGTTTCAGATAAACTCACATTCAGCAGGAAAAACTCGGTGATCTAAGTTGCATCTTTAAAGCAAACGGGTCAAAAGAGAACAGAAGAATGATCGAGTAAGAGGTCTCTAAATTTTATTTTTATCATAAATTTTTTCTCCTCACTCTTTTTGAATGAACTTAATATTTCTTTAACAAATGCAATAGCAACGGCAATAGTAACAATGGCAACAGTAACAACAAAAACTAGATCATTGCTGTATCTTTAGTTTCTTCTCTCTTCCTTGCCTTCTTGAAAAGCCACCCATGTTTTAACGACCTTTGCACCAAAACTTATACATTTATAAACAAACTCTTAACAGATGACATTTATTTAAGCAAAACACAGGCCTAGAGGAATTGATAGCCAGACTTTATTGTGTATCAGTAAATAAAAAATTAGAAGCTTCATGAAATTTCAACACTGCATATATAATTTACAGAAAACTATAAATGCTTAGATTTTGGCAAATATATAGTGGTGAGACATGTCACAAATATGTCTTTAATTATGCCACAAATATATCCTTTGAGTAAATATTTAAATGCAACTTGTCATTAAACTTGACTATTGACTTTAAACCGTCGAAAATTTCTTTGTATCAGAACATCAACATTTCTTACCCTTGCCAAGGTTGCAACTGTAATAACTGTAAGAACTGCTTTTTTGTTGATGTTACTACTACCTATGTCATTTGACTGACACTAAATGATAATTAACTAATATCAGGACATGAAACATCCCAGAAAGATAGACCATGGGTCATGATATCTTTATTTTAGAAACTAGAATGTGTCAAGAAGAGTTTCCCTATTTCATCAGCAAGAATGTGATGATATTGGCACTCTTGGTAACCAAAGTTACATGGAGGCCTATAAAAATTATAAAACAGTTCAAAATGCACAATAAGTTATGAATTTCAAGCTTTATTTGGAATATTTTTTTGTGGTTTTTATTAATGAACATATTTAAAAAAAAACCTGGTAAGTTTTTCTGCATTCACTGAATTGGAAAATTAACAAAGCATTAAAAGATAATTAAAGAGAAAACATAAAATAAGTGTATAAATAGGTCATTTCTGCGTCCATGCTTAGTATTACATACAAGATAAAGGACAATGTTTTGTTTTTACCTAAAGGCATTTTCATGCAATGACTTTGAATTAATCATTATGAGCTGTGAAAATCTTTTTTCACTCTATACATGCAGCTAATTCTGAGAGAATTCCCATGGACCAAAATTATTTTAGTCTACCAAAAAGGGACAAGTTAAGTTATATATACATTGGCCAAGTTTTAAGGTTTCAGGCAGGACAAAAAGTTCTCCAAAGTAACCTTTTTATCACATATGATAAGCTATGAAGTTTTATTATTTTAATTTTTAAAATATTTGTGATAATTCTTCTCCCTAAATTGTAATGACTCCCTGGGAAATTCTTCTTTGTTTTTTGCCAACAGCATAGTTTATTAGAGATCAATTCACATCTTGTTGAAAAGTTTTACAAATGCAAAGGTACTTATGGATTAATTCAGGGATAAATTTTAAAAAAGGGGAGCTTATTTTTTAAGATAAAAAAATAGTCTTACTGACTAGAAAACTATAAATGCATACGGACACATACATTTTGCTTAAAACACAGTTTTGTCCAAATTTGCTTTGCTGAAAAACTTGCTCTGCTCAAGTTTCAAAGTTTTGTGAGGAACAAACAGCTCCACTAAAGTCAGGAAAACATAAGCCAATGGGTACAGTCAGAAAATTTCAAGTAGTGTTTAGTAAAGAAAAGGGTAAAAAGACAAATGTTCAAAATGCATAAAATGTTTTATAATGAAGAAGAACACAAGCTTCTTTGATAAATAAAAAGATCAAGAGGAATCATTGGAAGAAAAAGTTAAAGCAGCGAAAATATTACTTCCTACAGTGTGTAGAACAGTTTTAGAATTCATAACAAATTTGTGGCAAGTGTGGACGGATTTCTATGTACGTAAAAAAAAAACTGGAATAAAATTCTGAAAAATAGGGCATTGATCTTCCATCTACTATACATACTCAATGAAAATCCTAAATCTTACGGCTACTTCCAGGGAGGCTAACAAATGTCTCTCCCCACTTTGCGAACCCTGTTTGGATCAAGATCAAGTGTTATGACTCCATGATTCAGTCATACGGGGAGATCCTGAATGGTATTTATTAGTTTATAAACATAAAAACTGAAAGACGACAGGTTTCAAGGCTGATCATTTGTGACCTCACTGCAATGGTAAAAGCAAATGCAATTGAGGCCTCCGAGAATAATAGACAAATAAAATCAAACACTGCCTTCCAATAGCAGGGAAAGATCCATGAACTCACCAGCCCCGTGTATGGGTTTTCTACTCTGGCTGTAACAAATTAAATTATTACAACGTTAGTGGATTCAAACATCACAAAGTATTGTCTTACAGGCTTGGAGGTCAGAAGTACCAAACCGGTTTTACCCAGTAAGGGTGCAATCCAAATGCCGACAAAGTTGTTTTCTTCTGGAGTTTCTGGTGAGACAAATTATTTCCTGTGTCTTTCTGCTTTTAGGGCTGTCTGTATTTCTTGACTTGTCGGCCTTTCTTTCATTTTCAAATTCTATCAGTTCTTTCTCTGTATCTATGCCATCCTCATCACCTCTAATTCTGACCTTCTCTGCATCCATCCTATATGGACTCTCTTGATTAGAGCAGATCCACCAGGGTAATGAATAATCTCCCTATTTCAACATCTTTGACCTAGTCACATTTTCAAAGTGATTTATATGCCATGTAGATAAGATTCACAAGTTCAAGGGACTCTCACGTGGACATATTTGGAAATCGCATTTCAATCCCCCACTTTCCATTATGTAGAATACACATATACATTCTAGTGAATATTAAGTACTGTACACGATTTTTAATAACTTGATGAAAATTGTTCAGAATTTAATTATATTAAACTACTAAGCTATTGCATTGAACCTGACTCTGAGAAAAAATAAACACATATTTCCAAAATAGCATTAATCATGAAACTCAGAAAACTATGTATGCATTTTAGGAGGAAATGATAATGACTTAGTATACTCCTCCAAGACACTTTTTCTTTTTATTGCATAACCTTGGAAAAGAGGGGGAGATTTTATTTATTTATTTTTAGTCTTTCAATGAATTCAGTTTAAGGGGTCAGGAATTACCAGGATAAACATAGGTACCACAAATGAAAAAAGGCAGCTTTTTTTTCTATTCCTTGCTAATGAATCCTTAATATCTCTTAGAGAACAAACTAAAGAGAAATCCATAGGGAAAACACTTCAGAGAATTTATCTGGGATATCAATAGAATAGTTGATGAGGTCAAATGTGGGTTCACCATGAGAACACAGAAAGGACAGTAGCAATTCCCTCTATTGGTTTGGTCTTTTGGGATATTTTAATAGAAATGAATCAAGGTTGAATTAATTACTGCAAGTTTTTTAATGCTGCATTCATGATTTTATAGTATAAGGTTAACAACTTTCTGAAAGAAGGAAGAAAGAAGCACACAAACAAACACTGTTAATTTTCTTTGTGTGACTACATTTATATCCATTTTCCATTGACACTATGGAACAACAAAACAATAACAAGAACAACAGCAAAAACAAACAAACATACAAACAATCCCTGTTATGACTACAGTGCAATAAACAATAAATTGTTGATTTATCTAGGGTGGTTGGCAAATCCTAATCTCATCTGGGATTGTTCCCATGTCTGCCTGTCGGTGGATCTATGCCAGTTTTGGTTTGGGAATCTGAGAAAGTTGACTGTGATATTTCTATTCCTTACCCGCCAGCAGAGCAGCCTAAGTATGATCTCAAGGCTATGGCAGAAGAGAACAAGCAGGAATGTGTGAATACTCTCTTAAGGATTTATTAATATAAAAAATAATATTTAATTCCCAAAGCACATCTCAAAGCTAAGCTTCAAGTTACAGTGAAAAAGTGCAACAGTGTTAAAGGCCATTAATTCAATCAAACATCTCAAATCAGAAAAACTTGATTATACAAATTTCAATATATACCCTAATAAATTTATATGAATGCAAATTTTTTTAAAAACAAATACACAAAGAACTTTTTTTTTTATTATTAAATGAGAGGTGGGGAGGCAGAGACAGACTCCCACATGTGCCCTGATCAGGATCCACCCAGTAAGCCCCCAACAAGGCCATGTTCAGCCCATCTGATCTGCTGCTCCATTGCTCAGCAACTGAGCTATTTTAGTGCTGATGCGAGGCCATGGAGCTATCCTCAGAGCCTAAGGACAAAATGCTTGAACCATTCCAGTCATGGCTGCGGGAAGGGAACAGGGAGGGTGGAGAAGCTGATGGCCATTTCTCCTGCATGCCCTGATCGGAAATCGAAACCTGGGACTTCCACATGCCAGCTGACTCTCTAACGGCTGAGCCACCTGGCCAGGGTCAAGGATGGTTTTATAATCACAAGTATATGGCTACAGAGTCTCTTTGTGATATATAAATACATAAAATTCCATAATATTTTACTGTTATTTTATGAAAAATAATCAGGTGAAATAATTCTTCCTCCATCTCAGTTTAGGAAAACACGATCCCTGTACTGCATCTAATGATACATTTTCAAATTTAAAAATGGTTTAATAATGTTCCCCAGTATTATCAGAAATTAGATGAACATTAAGGATATTGGTAAATCTGATAAATCAAATAAGACTTTTTGCTTATTCATTTGTTTGAAAACAAAGTAAATTTAATAAAATATTACTTTATTTAAAAATGCAGTATTGTTGTTTATTCTTATTTTACAAATGATTAAGATTGTTGTAGCTAGTATACTTAAGTGAATACTGTACCAGGTTTTCAAAACTGCATAATGGAAATTTCAGAGTTTAGTTTACCGAGGTATTTCAATTCCTATGCATTACTTATTTCTACTTGAAAAAATAGTATTTTCCAATACTTCTTAAACAGGAATAATATGGACAAGGCATAGTACCTAGCCTATTACAGCCAGTAACTCAATGTATAGAAATATGTGATGGTTTCTGTCCTCTACCCTTAAGCCTCCATTCCCTAAATATACATTAACTATGTACCTGATCAAAATTTTGACAAAGGTCAATGTCCCTGGTCATATGAAATTTACATTAATAGACTGATATACTTTTTCTCTATTTTTATTGTAGTTTTGAAGTTGTCCTGTATGTTAGTGTGTGTGTGTGTGTGTACATATGTGCATGAGTGTATATTTGTGTTTGATATGTTTACCTTTCTTTTCAAAACCTGGCCTTAATTCATAGATATGCTTTTATTTTATTATTTATTTATTTATTTAGGTATTTTTCTGAAGCTGAAAACGCGGAGGCAGTCAGACAGACTCCCGCATGCGCCCGGACTGGGATCCATCCTGCACGCCCACCAGGGGGCGATACTCCACCCATCCGGGGCGTCTCTCTGTCGCGACCAGAGCCATTTTAGTGCCTGGGGCAGAGGCCAAGGAACCATCCCCAGTGCCCGGGCCATCTTTTTGCTCCAATGGAGCCTTGGCTGCTGGAGGGAAAGAGAGAGACAGAGAGGAAGGAGAGGGGGAGGGTGAAGAAGCAGACGGGTGCTCTTCTGTGTGCCCTGGCCGGGAATCGAACCCAGGACTTCCGCACGCCAGGCCGACGCTCTACCACTGAGCCAACCGGCCAGAGCCATATATATACTTTTAAAGTTGGCATAATTAAATAAAATTATGTTGCTTGTGTTTTAAATTTGAATTTTTTTAAAAAATACCCTGTTTGGCAAGTGGCAAAAAATAAATATTTCAACTTCATGAACATGTGTGTGTGCACATGAATGTGCAAGTGATTACTGTGCTTCCAATTTGAATGGTATGTCAGCCAGAATCCCTTTGTCAGGTAGGAAAAAGGGAAAACAATTCTATTTCCACGTGAGAAAAGCTTCAGTTTAAAATTAATGTGTTATAATAACATTAATATGAAATTAAAATGTTAGAAAATACAAAAATATATTACATCATTTTCCCCCTTGAAATATAGAAACCAGAATGAGTTAGCCTTTGTAGCTAACCCTGCAGCCTCTGCTTACCTCCCTCCACTTACAACCGCTTTATTTCATCATGAAATTATCTGCAAAGAATAAGAGAAGTGTGGGAGCACGGTGCTGGGCTCTTCACCACAATGATCCGTACACCATCTTTGTCAAAAGGTAAATAAAAATATATTTCTGTTGCTAAAAAGGCACTTGTTTCT
Organism: Saccopteryx leptura; assembly: GCF_036850995.1. Taxonomy (NCBI): domain Eukaryota; kingdom Metazoa; phylum Chordata; class Mammalia; order Chiroptera; family Emballonuridae; genus Saccopteryx; species Saccopteryx leptura. The sequence goes on from NC_089510.1 coordinate 18,367,236, forward strand.
AGGAGAATCTGTGCAACTTTCATTCAAGTTGACAGCGGTTGCAAGCGCTATACGAATGACTTTAAGTTCCCTTAGGGTCCCTTTTACTTTCTCTGACCATATTGCTAAGACAATACCTCCAGTGTTTGAAAACTGACCTTCTTGCGGTTGAATGCTGGATGATGATGAATTGTTATTGTTCTTTATCAATGAAATTAGGTGTCTTTTAGTTACTTAAACCTAGGCTCTGACACTAGCTTTTAAGGTTTTGTTTGTTCTTATTATGATTTTTTTAAACAAACCTAAGTTTAGGAAGAATTTCCTCTGTATTTTTAAAATTATTCTTAGCACAGATACTGGTTTCACAGAAATCCCATATTATGTTGTATTTTATTGAATAAGATTGAATAAGCATTCAAGAAGGTTGTATTATGGTAAAAAATATTCTATTTTATAATGCTTTTGTAATGAGATCTACTCAATTCTTTAAAAAAACTGAGGAATACATAGAAAAAGCAAGACCTCAGAAAACTAAACTCTCAGATCTCTATTATATAATTATTCTTCAAACAGTCTTAAAAGCTCTGAGAAAGATTTTATTCAACATACAGGCTACACAACCTTAAATATTTGCAAAATAGAAATAATAAGAGAACTCATAACCATAGAGATGCTGTGAGATTGAATGAGAATCATTTCAGTAATCTTTGCAAGAATTCCTTGAGTTCTTTTGGGAGAAAAAATAAGTGCCATTTAAATTTGTGATGTTGTTATAAAAACTTTAGCTTGGGGAACTCGTAACTGTATTTAGAAGGTAGTCCTTGAAAGTTAGTCCTTGAATTCTTGTATATCAGCAGTCCAATCACTGGGACCGTGTTTCAAAGTCATTTCTGTTTTATGCCATAGAGCTTTTAGATGGTCAGGTAGAAAAGCAGTAGATATTAATTATATGTCTTTGGATATTTTTAAATTGCAACTATAATGAGCCCAAGAGCAGGTCACAGTGCACTTTATATATATTAACAGCCACTATAAAGAAAGGAGATCTTCATACAAATTTCATGTGAAAGCATGGTTGGCTATAAACTGTATTTTAACTCAGGTCTTCATATAATTTATCATATTTCTAGTGCAAAAGAAGAATAATAAATCAACTGACCGATTCCTACAGACACAAAGTATAAGGACATTGTAACAAGTCTTTGTAGCATTCTGTGATTAGATAAAGATCATATTGGAAACAGTGAAATTTAACCTGATGAGAGGACAAGTTTGCTGATTAAAAGAGAGGAAACTGTAACTCTGAAAAACAAGGGAGTGAGAGCTGTCATAGTGTAAAAATAAAATCTTATAAGTAATACAAAGTACAAGTCCCTAAGCTATTCATTGTGAAACAAAGAACTAGTCAATCAAATCAACTTTTTCTAAAAATATAAATACTTAAAATACAAATTTATTTTAATAGAATATTTTTTTTTCTAACAAAGTTTTTCACAGTTTTATGTATTTGAAGACTTTACTTATTCTATTTTAAATATGCTTCTATTGACTTTGGAATTGTCCTTTCATTTAGGAGTATACCTAGAGTTGCAAATAATGTTTCTGTCAAAGGAAGCAAAGGGACGGTGTTCTGAACAGTGTAATACATTTGCTTCATGTTAAGTGAAAGTCATAAAATATTCAGCATAGATCTTCTAGAAATATAACATTTGCGAGATATAAGATTAATAACAAAAAGAGAAATGAATACATATTCTCCCAAAGAATTAGGACACCTTGCTTGAGAGAAAGATAAACAGTTGCATAGCCTGACAATTTTTTTTCTGACAAGCATATGATAAAATACAAGAAAGTTTATTAAGGTAAAAATGCCAATACCTCCCTCAACAAACAAAGCAACACAGAAGAATAGCTTACCAATAGTCCAGATTAATCTGATTTTCTAATTTTCAAAACTAATTTAACAACTTGTCCTGGAGGTGAGGAATCATGAGCATTTGATGTCAGAGCCTAAAAACTCCTTGCAAGTACTACTGAACTTTGTGGTAATAGATTCTGAACCACCTAGCCTCTCAAGGTCATTCATTATTTTTGTTGAACCTAAAGAATTTATGAATCTGGAAAACTATAGTGTGATGCAGATCTGACAATTTCAGGCTTGTTATCCAAAGTGAACTGTAGCCTGAACAGAGAGCATCTAGAAAAGGTTACTCACTTGACAAATCTCATTACCTCAGTAACTTAGAGGGCTTATGTTTCTTTCAATTCATAGGGCACTGAAAATGCTACATTTGGACAACTAAGCACTGCTTGTTACAAGGTTCTGCCAAGTATTTCTCATACAAGTCAGTCTGCGATGTAATATAAAAATCTGCAAACTGCAAAGGATTATAATATTATATGTAGCAATATGCTCACATGTAAATGATTCTATTTTAAAATTTAAGCAATTTATTTGCTCTTGTGTTTTTTTAAATAAAATCTTCATTAATTTTGGAAATATGTCAGATATAGTTTGAAGTGAAGTTAGGATCTTAGATGTGTTTGTGATCTGTATATTTTAATAATCCTATCGGTGGTATAAGCTTTGTACCTCTGGGGTGTGTGTGTGTGTGTGTGTGTGTGTGTGTGTGTGTGTGTGTGTGTATAGTTTATTTTACTGATTTTAGAGAGGGAGAAACAGGAACATCAATTTGTCCAGTATGTGCCCTGACCAGGGATTGAACTGGCAAACTCTGCATTTCGGGACAATGCTCTAACCAACTGAGCTATCTGGCTAGGTTTCGGTATATATTTTTATATTGCTTAGTTATTCAGACACAGTAGAAATTATAAGGATGCACTCTTCTTGTAGTCAACTCCCAAGGGTCTTTAAATAGATTTATATTCTCCACATTGTCTAAATAGATTTTTCATAAGGGGATTTTTATCTTTATGATAGACCGTTACTTCTAAGAATTACTTTTATTCAGCTATAATTGTCACTTTTTCTTCTTCTAAAATAAAAATATAAGGATTTAAAATGACTAATCTACACCAAATGTACACACACCATTTTCTGATTAAAATAGTACCATGCCACTCATTGATTACATACATGAGTTTTATGATTATGACACCAGGTATACATTGGAAAAGCAGCATTTCTCAGTTATAGGAAACTGCTTGTTTTTCAAGTAGGTGAAACATACTCTTTTTCAGCCTCTATTTTATTATGCATTTAAAATATTTTTTCTTATTGATTTGAGAGAAAGAGAGAGGCAGGCAGAAAGAGAGACAAAGAGAAGGGAGGACAGAGAGAAATATCAACTCATTGTTTCACTTAGTTATTCCACTTAGTTCTGTACTCATTCATTGCTTCTTCTACCTTCCCTGACTAGGGGTCAAACCCACAAACTCTTGCTCACCAGATCAACGTTTTTGTTCACTGAGCCACCGGGTCAAAGCTACTATGCATTTTTTTTACAACAAAAAATTTATAGAAATTCCCAGGTTCTTAGTATTACCAACAAAATAATGAGACCTTGGTTGTTGTCTTCTTGAAAGAAGGAATTCAGTCAAGAGACAAAATGCACCAAACTAAGCAAGGATTTACTGGCACTGCAAGAATTCACTCAGGATGTATTTGGCTGGGAACTCACTCTAGAGAATGAGAGCCCGGATTAGTTACAGAGCTTGGGTATTGATGGGCTTTTACTTCCTGGACTTTTCCCATTCTGGGTTTGCTTGTTTGTTTGTTTGTTTCAGCTATTCCCTCTTGCTCAGTTTCCACCATACTATGCATATGTTATTCTACTGAGGCCGTATCAGGGAAGTTGTAACCACAAGTCCAGTGTGGTGAGTCCGGTTCTGGCTTTAAGATGTAACTGGACCCTGCAGACATATAGGAATGCACAGGGAAATTTATCCCACCCCACTCCCCTCCATTTGCTTCACCCAGCTAGTGTTTAGCTACCTATTCTAACATTAGCCTTACTGTTTTCTCAACTAGCCTCATATCTGAAATCACAAATTGAATGTTAGAAGTTTTTTTTTTCTCCCATACCCATTCTCCACACATTCTTCAATACTTATCCTTCTACCTTATCTCAATATTTACAAATATAATATTTACACTTGTTAGAGTATGTTTCAATTGATATCATGGAAGTTTGAACTATTAAAACTGTTTTAACATAATATTAAATCCAAAGGCACTATTTTTGGAAAATATCACCAACAACGTAAACAGGATAAATCAAAAGAGTTTTTAGAAACACCTGTTACTGGTTCCAAATTTCCATAATTTCTGTTGGTGTAAACAGCTTCTCAGTAGTGGAAGCTGATATTATAATGCTACGTCTCAGCAGTAGTTCTAGACTAATGATGTGAGAAAGACATAGAATATGCAGAAACTATTTGAATGCATTAAGTCACATCAGAAGAAACTAGAAATAAACCAATACTAGAACTCTATTATTAACATGGAAATGCTTTTCAAAAGTATTCTGATATTTTCTCTGCTTCTTATACCAGTATTTTACAAGTATTTGAATTATTATTAAAAATCTATGTGTATAGCAAACAAATGTGTATTGAGTTATACTTCTTTTTTTATTTATTTATTTTTCTGAAGTTGGAAACGGGGAGGCAGTCCGACAGACTCCTGCATGCACCCGATTGGGATCCACCCGGCACGCCCACCAGGGGGCGATGCTCTGCCCACCAGGGGGCGATGCTCTGCCCATCTGGGGTGTTGCTCTGTTGCACCTGAGGCAGAGACCATGGAGCCATCCTCAGCACCGGGACCAACTTTGCTCCAATGGAGCCTTGGCTGTGGGAGGGGAAGAGAGAGACAGAGAGGAAGGAGAGGGGGACGGGTGGAGAAACAGATGGGCCCTTCTCCTGTGTACCCTGGCCGGGAATCGAACTCAGGACACCTGCACACCAGGCCAACGCTCTACCACTGAGCCAACCGGCCAGGGCCTACTTCTAATTTTTAATGGTAAAGAAATATTTACCAAAATACATTTCTATCTTCCAAAGCTGCAAGTTGAAATATACAATAATACAAATTTTGGCAAAAAACAAATTTTTGTCAATATATTTGTTGACAGATATTAACCAGACTTATTGCAATAATCATCTGCAATATATACAAATATCAAATTATTATGTTGTACAAATGAAACTAATATGATGTCAGTAATACCTCTATAAAAAGAAAATGAAGTCATGAAGGAAACACCCACACACACACATTTCAGGGAACCAAAAGTTTATCTCATAAAAACACTAATTTTGCCAGTGGGAAAACTCGCAACTTTATCCAGAACCTATTAATCATATATTTCCTATTAGACAATTCGTTCCAAAATATGATTTGCTTTCAATATTATTGTCAGTGCATTTAAACTTCATTAATTATTCTCCCAACTCTATCTCCTTATTCTGCTTCATTTAATTGCATAGTAACACATGTTATATAATTTTGTGTCTGTTTTTTTCCAATAAAATCTAACTTCAAAAGAGTAGGGAATTTTTTGGTGTTACATTGCCTATCACGATGCCTAAGAAATAATAATATTTGAATGAATATATATATTCCCTGGTTGAAACAGTTCATTCAGAAGTCAATAATATTACTAAGAATTACTTGATATTTATTTCTTATTACATTCACTTTATACAAAATGATGTGCTTTTTATTTATAAAGTTTATTTTGTATGCAAAATTGTTATTTACTATTAATTTTAAAGACTTTTTTCTTCAAATCATCAAAGACAATGTCAAAAAATGAGCATGATCCAAACAAGAATGGTTGGTCTAATAGCACATGCACCTGAGGACCTAGAGTGGTCTTCACTGGAGAAAATTTACCATCTAAGATCAGGAGCAGTTAAACTGCTCTTGGTCCTAACAAACTGGCAATAAATCAGAGATTGACTTCTGGGAGAGTGATCTCAAACATCGGGATTTATGCTCTTTAAATGGCATGACTGGGAAACAATGACCTGTCTTGTTCTTCAGAGCAAGGATAAGGATGCAAGAGCAATATGGCCTAGTAAAAAGTTGAGTATACTCCATTTTGCTTACTCAGTGATGGTTGGCAATAGCAACATTCTTATGCTGTGATCAGGGACTAGAGTCCTGTGAGTAACCTGGCAAAGTAATGGTAGAATTTGCAACATCTCCATACCTTTTGGCATAATTGGTGATGAAATGTGTGTTAGAGTGATCAACATTTATGTGTCATGGTTGACAAAGACCAGATGGTTTCCTTAGAGCTTTGTAAAAGACTTGTTTCTTTTCCTTATAGTCTAGCTAGCCTAAAGATGATAAATTTCAGACAAATTAATCATTACTCAGTAAAATATAAAATTGACAATGCTACTATACAAGATATAAGAAATGTGGCTTATGGAAGAAAGATAAAATTTGAATTAGAGTCAGAATATAGAATACAGATATTTGTACAAATATAGTCCATGTATGAAAGAAAATTTATACAATTGTTTTTCAAATAAATTCTACCAATTTGCATTAAATTATAAATAATGTGTCATAAGTAAAAAAAAAAACTTTCCTAATTTACTAATAATAAAAAATGTCTTAGTCAACCGTGCCACAGGAAAATATAATGTTCCATTTTCTCTATAGAAAATGTCATATCTAACATTTAATAAAAATAATAAAAATATATTTTTATTAAATAATCTACTATCTTACATTTAGGCATTTTGTGAGGTTTGTGCTATTTTTATCTTTTAACCTTTGTAATTTATTGTGATATTTCATCTCAATTTAAATGAATATTCACATTTATATTTAATTCTTATAATTTATATTTTGTACTCATTTTTAAAAAATAACTCCCTAAAACATGTATTTAACCCTATTTTAAGGCTTTTTTAAATAATAATTTAAGTTTATAGTTAAAGCCTATTTTTTAAAATGTGAGTGAAATTTCAATAAACCAGATGCACGCTTTTTATTCAATAACTTTTTAATCTCTCCTTTTCCCAACAAAGTGCATTATCCCTTATGTCCCTTATTTATCCCTTAAAATTGAACTTGTAGCTTCCTCTTTCATCTAAGATAAGGAATAAGACTGTCATATATATTACCTTCAACCTGCCTTAGAGTAAAGGATAAAGGTTATAACCTCTCCTAAATGAAAATGTCAAATATCAAAGTTAGGCTCAATTATATCTGTCAAGAGATTTCTGCAAATGGGCAATCTATAGTAGTGAAATTCACAGGAGAGGATTATAAACAGTTTTAATTTTTAAATTATCACTGAAAAGACCTATAATACTGTATGAATTTCAGAGGAATAAGAGAAAAACAATGAAAGTAATTCACTAATATGAGAACAATTTATTTGGTTAACATTATTTAAAATACATAGACATGTATTTCATTCTTCAATATATATATTTGGTTAAAAATGAGTACGAAATAATACTATACAACAATTTGAATTACAGATTAAAAGCAAAACTTCATCATTGTTTATCTAAGGCTGCCAACAATAAACTGTAATCATTTTTCCATTTCAATATTGAGCTAAGGTTTTAGACAATTAATGAATTGTTTATTCACTTTAATCACAGGTCTCGTTTGTTTTCTCAGATGAATTCCTGGGAACTAAGGAGGAAGTGTCTGATGTCTCTGTGCACTCGATAATTTAACCCTGTTGCTCCTTCGCCTGTATCAGTCATTTGCATATTTAGAATGTCTTCCTTCAGTTAAGAGTTATTTTGATACTCAAAAACTATGTATTCAGATTAACCTAATTTAAAAAAAAGACAATATAGGAGAAGTCCTCTTTAGGGTTCCTAGGTATTTTAATATTTGATGAAAATAAATAAAATAAATGAGAACGTAGGAATGTTCTCCCTCATGAATTACACTGGCACAATGTGCACTACTTAACAGTCCTTGGTGTCTTGAATATCTTCCTTCCTAAATTAGCTATAATAATAGCCATGCTGTTAAATATAAATTATTTCTTCCTTGTTTTATTTGTAAAGCAAGTGAGAAATACCTAAAATCTTGAGGAAAATGGCAATTGAAGAGACCTTACATTAAGCAATTCAGTTCAACAAATCTTTTATTGAACACATACTGTTTTTCAGGACTTACACTGGTTAAGAAAAAATACTAATTAGGAATTTCAAATGTTTCAATTGTAGTCAACAAAGTGAGGAATGTTAAAATCAATGACACTATATTCAATATTAAAATATTAACACAATACTAATAATAAGTCACAATATTAATCATATTTTAGTCAGCACCTGAGTAGATAATAATAATAGTAATAGTGGATAGCCCCTGAGTAGATGACAGCAAAATTTTGATTAGTAAAAAAATTCTACCTGAGCCTGACCAGGCAGTGGTTCAGTGATAGAGCATCATACTGAGATGTGGAAGACCCAGGTTCGAGACCCCAAGGTTGCCAGCTTGAGTGCAGGCTCATCTGGCTTGAGAAAAGCTCACTAGCTTGGACCCAAAGTCGCTGGCTCGAGCAAGGGGTCACTTGGTCTGCTGTAGCCCCACAGTCAAGGCACATATGAGAAAACAATCAATGAACAGCTAAGGTGTTACAACAAAAAACTGATGATTGATGCTTCTCATCTCTCTCCATTCCTCTCTGTCTGTCCCTACTATCCCTCTCTCTGACTCTCTTTCTGTCTCAGAAAAAAAAAATCAACCTGAGAAGGGAATAATTATAAACAATAAAGTAAATAAGCAAACAAAACAGCTGAGAAAATATTATGTGCTTCATCTTTACTGGCTCAATGTTATGTTCTAAATTAGTGTATTTTTATTATAAATATGTATTCATCTCTAAAATACTCCTGTTTAAAATAAACACCCAAACATATAAATGTATTTGCAGGGGAATTAACTAAGATTAAATATTGCTGATTTCTAGTTGTAGCTTTCCAGTTGAATAACTAAACAAATTAACTTGAGTTGACTAGAATAAACTTAACAAAGGATGTGAAGGACCTATATACTGAAAACTGCAAAACATAATTAAAAGAAATTGAGAAAGACACAGTAAAATGGAAAAATATTCTATGTTCATGGATTGAGAGAATCAACATAGCTAAAATGGTCATATTACCCAAAGCAATATACAAATGTAATGCAATCCTCATAAAAATCCCAATGTAATTTTTTAAATAAATAGAACAAAAAATCAACAAGTTTTCATGAAACTATAAAAAAAAACCCTGAATAATCAAAGCAATCCTGAGGAAAAAGAATGAAGCTGCAGGTATCATACTACCTGACTTCAAATTATACTATAGAGCTGTGATCATCAAAACAACATGGCATCAACAGAAAAACTGACATGCAGATCAGTGGAACAGAATGAGAGCCCAGAAAAAAAACACACATATATTTGGAAAAATGATCTTTGACAAAGGAGCCAAAGGCACACAATGGAGAAAAGAAAGCCTCTTCAATAAACAGTGCTGGGAAAACTGGAAAGCTGCATGCAAAAGAATGGAACTTCACTAGTTCCCATACCAAAATATTAATTTAAAATTAATCAAAGACCTAAATATAAGATCTGAAACAATAAATTACATGGAAAATAAAAACATATATAGTAAATTCATGGACTTTAGCTGTAGAGAACAATTTATAAATTTGTTCCTAAAAGCAAGGGAAGTAAAGGCAAAAATAAACAAATGGGACTATATCAAACTAAAAAGCTTTGGCTCAGCAAAAGAAACTGACAACAAAACAAATAGGCAGACAAGTAAATGAGAGATAATACTAGCAAACAACAACTACAATAAGGGGTTAATATCCAAAATATATAAAGAACTCACAAAGCTCAGCAAAAAGCAAGCAGACAATCCAACTAAAAAATGAGTGAAGGACCTGAACAGGCACTACTCCAAAGAAGACATACAAATAGCCAACAGATATATGAAAAGATGTTCATCTTCACTAGTTATTCAAGAAATGCAAATCAAAACTACAATCAGATATCACCTCACACCTGTTAGATTAGCTTTTATCAACAAGACAGGTAATAACAAGTGTTGGAGAGATTGTAGAGAAAAAGGAACCCTCATTCACTGCTGGTGGAATTGTAAATTAGTGCAGTCATTATTGAAGACAGTATGGTGGTTCCTCAAAAAATTAAGAATAGAACTACCATATGACCCAGAAACCTTTACTTTGTTTCTACTCCCCAAAATTGAAAACATTAGTACGTAAAGACACATGCACCCCGATGTTCATTTCAGCGTTGTTCACAGCGGCTGATACATGGAAACAACTAGAGTGTCCCTTGATAGAGAACTGAATAAAGAAGATATGGTAAGGCCCTGGCCGGTTGGCTCAGTGGTAGAGCGTCGGCCTGGCATGAAGGAGTCCCAGGTTTGATTCCCGGCCAGGGCACACAGGAGAAGCGCCCATCTACATCTCCACCCCTCCCCCTCTCCTTCCTCTCTGTCTCTCTCTTCCCCTCCCACAGCCAAGGCTCCACTGGAGCAAAGTTTGCCCAGGCACTGAGGATGGCTCTGTGGCTTCTGCCTCAGGCACTAGAATGGCTCTGATTGTGGCAGAGCAACACCCCAAGATGGGCAGAGCATTGCCCCAGGGTGGGCATGCTGGGTGGATCCCGGTCGGGCACATACGGGAGTCTGTCCGACTGCCTCCCCGTTTCCAGCTTCGAAAAAAATACAAAAAAAAAAAAATTAAAATTAAAATAAAAAAAAAGAAGATATGGTAAATATGTACAATTGAATATATTCAGCCATAAGAAATGATGACATGTTACCATTTATGACAATATGGATGGACCTTGAGAACATTATACTGAGTGAAATAAGTAAATCAGATGATGTGGGATTTGGAGTGAAGGAAAGGTGTAAAGTGGGACAAATTTATGGTGACAGAAAATGATTTAACTTTGGGTGATGGGTACACAACATAACCAACAGTTTCAATGCTATAGAAATATTTACCTGAAACCTATGTACTCTTACTGATTAATATCACCCTGTTGAATTTAATTTTCTGAATAAAATTTTAAAAAAGGAATGAAAAAGAATTCTGATATACTTGAAATATATCTCAACATATTGGCTTAATTTCTCTTTCTTAACTATTTAATTAGTTTATGATTTAAATGTATCACTCTATACATATGCATCTAACATGATATTCATATATAAAACAATAGTTTTTTTTTCAAATATTATCTTAAATAAAATGTAGAAAAATTAACTAGTCTAAAATTAAATTTTGGTAGATTCTCTCACTCAAGCTTTCCAGTTGAGAGACTTAAACAAGACACTGATACTTATCTACTTAGAATATTCAATAAAATGTCTTACAAAACCACTCAAAATTTAAAACTAGCTACATAACAGCAAAATATTTCATTAAATATTGTATATATTTGTATATAATGCATATATTTATATACATATTAGTGGCTGGACCCTAAAACACTTTGAATCTGCACACCTCCTAGCCTCCAAGTAAGTCATGAAGCACAGGGGAATGTATGCCCAGCAGATGGCTGTGTACACTTTGTACTCAAATAGTTGAGTAGTTCCTTCACATTGCCATCTGCCGTGTAATCCTCTCAGAGATTGAAATCTTTCAACTATAAAATATTCTGCCAAGATTTCACAATGCCCATCCACCTGACAAAGAGGTAAGAATAATTCTGCAATGAATGAAAATCCTCTAAACCATTTCTTAATATAAATTTTCTGGAAAAAATTATTAATATGTGTAAAATTAATTAAATGTGTCACTATGTCAAGCTTTAGTAGAACAAGTACATTTACATTTACATAACCATCTGCTAGTATTTGCATAGTCATACCTCCTGGGTCATACAAACTACCTCCACAAAGATCACAGTGTTTCTCAGTACGCTTGCATACCTGTCAATCAGTTCTGGTTTCTGAGTATCTAGAAAAACAAGTGTATAGGAGAGGAGAAATCAACTTAGTAGGCATTATAGCAGAAGTGCATGACAATTCCAGACAACGGTAAAACAGAACATTTTTAGATTTCTTATTATCCAGGTTATTATTAATTTAAGACACAAAAAGTATTCTTCTGTTTATATATATTTTTTTAAGTAAGAAAAAAACACACAACACTTCTTTTCGTATAAATTAAGTATTAAGAAAAATGGATAATACTGCTATGAAAAAGTGTTTTTGATCTATTATAGCATATATTCAACATATATGTAATTTTATTTTGCTAATATAAACATAAGCATATGTATTTTTGAGCTCTGTAGAACTAATCCAGTATATCATTTTAAATGCTCTAAAACTGCATATTTCTAAACAATAGTACCATATTTGAATATATTGATATGTATATATATGTGTATATAAAATGTAAATACTGTTCAGCAATTACTTAACTTACTTCCTGGGAACCTAAATGATAAAAGAATAAAGAAGGATTTACAATTGAAATTAGAAAATAGTATAAACTAGACAATAATAAAATATTAGAATACTTTACAATGTAGTTTAGAGGTCTGTATATTCATAAATAAATTTAAAGCGTTGTTATCTGTATTAGAAGTGAAGATAGAAAATTGATGTAAAGGAGATAAAATAAAATAAAATATTAAAACTGAAAAAGGTAGGATGATAAACAGTAAAATTATAAAAAAAAACTTTGAAATCAAAAAATTGATTTTGAAAATAATTTATAACATATAACCCTACAAAACTGCTCAAGAAATAAAAAGAAAAATCTACCAATGTTAGGACCAACAAAAAAAGAGCTTTTAAAATGAAGTTTCAAATGTTGCAAAGATGATAAGAATATCTGATGACCAACTCCATCCAATAAATTTCATATTTTACATGAGAAGAACAAAGTTCTTAAAAATACAACTTACCAAAACTATATGTACAAAATAGAGAAACTTAACTGTAACATATATTTTATAGAAATTTGATCTACATCTAACAATCTTCCACAAAGCAATTATAGGCCCAGAAGTCTCTGGTTAATTTTTTCTTAACATTTGGAGGTTAATATCACTTTTATGTTATCTCTTTTAAAGAATAAGTAAAAATTAGTTTCCATTTTATTTTATGAATCCAGACCTCAAAAATCAAACCTAAAGCACTGTGAGAAAAAGCAAAATTACTGATCATTTCCATAAGTAGACACAGTAATTCTGAACATTATAATTGAAAATTAAATTCAGATATACAGAAAAATAATAAAACAAAATATCAAGGTAAATAATATCATTAATAGAATATATATATTAAAATGTGTATATAAATACAGGTAGAAAAACAGTTGACCAAAGTAAATACTTTTTCATAAAATACATTATGGAATTTAGGGATGAAAGCTTAATTGGATAAAGATTTTAAATATATAAGTAATCTATTGTTAACATTATACTTAGTTGTGAAATATTGAACACTATCCCCATGATTTCTTAAAGAAGACAAGATGTTGATTTTTATTATTTTAATTCAAATGATATTTACTGTTCACTAAGGCAAGAAGAGAATATACACAAAAACTGGCTGCAGAGGAAGTTATACACACCATTAGCTAAATTCCAGAACAGTCAACCTAAATGACTATTGAGGTACAGTTAAACAGGAGATTTTTAAAAAATTTATTAAGAAGAAGAAAGAAAAAGAGAAATAAAGAGAAAATATAAGTATATAGAATAAAATAGCAAATAAGTACCTATTAATAATCACTTCAGCCTGACCAGATAGAGGTGCAGTGGATAGAGCATCTTCAGGGATCTAAGGGCTGAGTAGTTGCAATGAATCATTCATATGGCATGCCTGTTGTCACAGGCCCTGGGTGTCTGTGCATGTATAGAGACAGACAGTAAAGAAGCAAGCAAAAGATAAGGATGTTAAGCAATAATATACACATTTGAACAAGGAATTCCTGGATTAAAGAATATTTAAATAGAGTATTCAGGAAGCGCTGCTTTGATCCATTCACATTTATGCTGAGACCTGAATATCCAGATCTAGTAGAATAACAGTTTAAGGAAAAGGAATTGAAGTGCAAAGGGTATAAACTGAGAACAATGTTATTGATGTGTAAAGGTTAAAAATGGGCACAATGAAAATGCTCTATATGATAAATCCATCCAAACCCACAGAATATACAACAATCAAAAAAGAACCCTAATATACATGATGAACTTTAGGTGATAATGATATGTCACTGTAGGTTTATGAGCTGTAACTAATGTGCCACTCTGGTGGGGCATGTTGGTAACAGAGGAAGCTCTATGTGTGTGGAGGCAGAGGGCACATGGGAAAGCCCCAGACATTCCCTTCAACTTTGCTATGAATTTAAAACCGCTCAAAAAATATAATTAAAATTGGCCACAGAATTCTGACAATAAAAAATAAAAATAATTTTATTGACTTCACTAACTAGAATGTATAAGGAAATGATAAAATACTAAATTTAAAGATGCATGTGTTGTGCGTCTGAGAATTAAAAATATATAAAACCATGCAATCTCACTCAGAAATAAAATTTCTCTGGAATCATAAAGAGGGACAAAATAGAAACAATGCTTACTTATGTGATTTGTTGTACTTTTAAGGATCTTCATCTACCTATTTACATTTAACCTATAAGACTCTCCTCACATATCACTCTACAAAGAGTGTTTTTAACATTTGACTCATTCCATGCAGGGTGAATTAAGTATCTCTTCTCTAGTTGCACTATTCTATGTATTACAATACTGATACAGTGTGAAAACTTTGCTATTACAGAGAATAGGTTTAGGTTATAGTTTATTTTTGTATTCAAAAAACTAATAACTGCTAAATTTTTAACAACCAATGAATGTACATCAGATTTTTTTTTCAAAAAACTTTCTATTAGCCTAAAGAAAGAGGGAAAGGACAAAAAATTAACAAAAGAGAGGAGAAAAATGAGCAAAAGGGTAAATTACATCCAACCATCAATAATTACATGAAACAAATAAACTAAATTCTTCAATTAAAAAGGAGAGACAGACTAAATAGATAAACAAGACCAAAGTATATTTGGTGTATAAACAAAAGAATGTAAAATGTAAAAACATGTAAATTCTAATCATAAGAAAGTTGCAACTGTGTGAACCTCAAAGTGATTACCTTACTAAATTTTGTAGCCTAGGTACTTCATTGACTCATTCTAACCTTAAGTGTTTCTGAAATCTCTTTCAATTGACGGGATAGCTAATGATTTTTTTTTTCTTAAGTGAGAAGTGGGGAGGCAGAGAGACAGACTCCCACACGCACTCTCATCAAGATCCAGCTGGCAAACCTACACCTGGAGATTATCTGCCCATCTGAGGCTGCTGCTCTGTTACTCAGCAACTGAGCCACTCTAGCACCTGAGGAAAGGCCATGGAGCCATCCTCCGTGCCCAGGGCTACCTTGCTCCAATCAAACCATGGCTGAGGGAGGGAAAGAGAGTGATAAAGAGAAAAAAGGGTGAGGGGAAGGAGTGGAGAAACAGATGGTTACTTCTCCTGTGTGTCCTGACTGGAATTTTTAACATTAAAGAAATTCTGAATCTCAGCATTGTATAGACATTTCTCTTGGACTATAAAATGTTTACAGTATTCTAGCTTGGTAAAAGTGATATGGTTGTGATGTGTAGAGGTGAAGAAGAGGTTTGGGGCTTGGCTGATATGAACGCAGACTATATTAATCCTACTTTTTTCATACCCTTATAGGGGGTTTGTGGGTTGATTCTGGTCGAGGCTCATGCAAGAGTCTGTCTGCCTCCTTGCATCTCACTTTATAAAAAAAAGTAAAATAAGAATAAGAAAATAATTCCATTTACAATTGCTTAAAAAACACCTAGGACTAAATGTAACCAAAGAGATCAAAAGATATGTAAAAAAAAATTATAAAACACTGAGGAAAGAAACTGAAGAAAATACAAATAAAAAAGAACATATTACTTGCTCATGACTAACAGTAACTAATATCATTAAAATGACCATATGAATGAAAGCAATCTATAGATTTAATGCAATTGTTATCAAAATATCAATGGCATTTTTTTTCACAGAGCTAGAACAAATAATCCAAAAATGTATTAGAACCACAAAATATCCCAAATAACCATAACAATTTGGATCAAGAAAAATAATGTTTGTGGTATCATGCTACCTGATATCAAACTATATGCAAGGCTTTATCAATCAAAACAAAATAGTATTGGAATGAAATAAAGACACATAGCTCAATGGAACAAAATAGAGAAAAAAATATCATGTCTATATGGTCAATTAATTTAAAAAAAAGTAGGCAAGGATATACAACTGAAACTTATGTACTCTTATTGATCAATGTCTCCCCATTAAATTTAATTTTCTAAATAAAATTTTAAAAATTAAAAAAAAGAATATGTAATGGGTTAAAGATCATTTCTTCAACAAATGATGTTAAGAAAACTAGACAGGTACGTACAAAATAATGAAACTGGATCACATTCTTACAATATTTACAAGACTAAATTCAGAGTGTATTAAAGCCTGAATCCATAAAACTCTAGAAAAAAAACATAGGCAGTAAACATTTGCCATCCCTTTTAGTGGCATTGTTTTATATATCTCTTCGAGCAATAGAAACAAGAATAAATAATAAATAGGATTGCATGAAACTAAAGAAGTTGTGCGCAGCAAAGGAAATCAACAAATTGAAGACACAACCTATCAAATGGGAATAGATATTTCCCAATAATACATTTGATGAAGGATTACTATCTAAAATATATAAATAAGTCATACGATTCAATATCAAAACAATAAACAATCTGCTTAAAAATGGGCATAGAATCTTAAAACACATTTTTGCAAAAAGGACATACAGATGGCAATAGATCAATAAAAATTTACTCAACATCACTAGTTGTTAGGAAATTCAAATTAACACATCAGTGAAATGTCACTTATACCTACCAGAATGTCTATCATACTAAGTTAACAAATAAGTGTTAGTGAGGATGTGAACCAAAGGGAAACCACGTGCACTGTTGGTGGGACTGGAAATTGGTACAAACACTATGGAAAACTGTATGGAGCTTCAAAAACTTTTAGCCTGACCAGGGCAGGGGCGCAGTGGATAGAACGTCGGACTGGGATGCAGAAGACCCAGGTTCGAGACCCCAAGGTCGCTGGCTCCAGCAAGGGGTTACCCAGTCTGCTGAAGGCCTGCGGTCAAGGCACGTATGAGAAGGCAATCAATGAACAATTAAGGTGTTGCAATGCGCAACGAAAAACTAATGATTGATGCTTCTTATCTCTCCATTCCTGTCTGTCTGTCCCTGTCTATCCCTCTCTCTGACTCTCTCTCTGTCTCTGTAAAAAAAAACAAAAAACAACTTTTAAACGTAACTACCATATTATTTAGTAATTTCTCTTCTTGATATTTTTCTGAAGAAATCCTAATCACTAAAGCCGAAAGACATATGCATCCTTATATCCATTGCAGCATTATTTACCATAACCAGAATATGAAAGCAAGCTAAGCGCACATTGATAGACAGATAAAGAAGTGGTCTATATATACAATAGACTATTACTCAGCCATAAGAAATAATATGATCTTGTCATTTGCAACATGGATGAACCTAGTGGGCATTATGTTAGGTAAAATAAGTAAGACAGAAAAAGACAAATACCACTATTTTATTTATATTTGTAACTAAATACACACACACACGTTGCAGAAACAACTCGTAGACACAGAAAACATTTTGATGGTTGCTAGATGGAAGGGTGGCTGGAGATGATGGGTGAGAAATGGAAAAGAATTAAGATGTACAAAGTACTAGTTATAAAAACAGCCAGAGGATGTCATGTACAGCATAGGAAATATACTTATGCTGTCAGATAGGTATGAGAATTATTACAGTGATTGTGTCATAAGTTACATAAATGTCTAAACACTATGCTGAACATCTAAAACTAATATAATATTGTATGTCAACTGTAATTGAAGAGTTAAAAATATATTAAATAATAAACAAGTAGATAGAATAAAAATAGCATCATTTGCCTATTATGTACAGGTGAACTAGTCAACATTTGAAAGTGACTATCCCCAGAAAACAGGAAGATGTGGGAGCAGGTGTGTAGGAACACACTGCTTTTCATGATAAAGTTTGGGGCTATTAGATCTTTAAAATATTATTTATATTACTTGATTAGAAATAAAAATAATAAAATATTGTAAAATGTTGAAAAAAGGAGTTTAGGGCAGGGTTAAATAAAACATGAGATTCAAATTTCAGTCTATTTTTATTAGTCAAAATTCATTATCAATATTTCAAATAAATTAATAGTCTGAGTTTTGGTGGAACTTTTATCTTATTTTTTATTCCTTAAATTATTTTTATTGATATTTAAATATGGTGAAAATGTAACTTCTGAACAAATGACATCACAGAGTAATCCTACTTAATACTTACCTTTTTATAAAAGATAACTGGTTCAGATTGAGAACATTGTTTCCTATGTTTTTAACTTGCTAATTTTCATTCAGATCTTTGTTCTAGTTTTTCCTCTATATAAACTTCACAATTTATTTTTCACCTAAAGACTGTCTTTATCTGTTTATTATGATATTCCGTGCATATTAATTTGCATCTTTTCTTTGAGGATAACTTTTTGTTCATGATGGAATTTTTATTACCTGAATCCATGTTTCTATCCTGTGAGTTTGTTTTTATGTTAAGATGGATAAAAAAAGAATATACTAACTGAAGCTCCATCTCCACACATGCTGCAGATGGCTTTTCCAGTCTACCTGAATCATTACCAGCTAGAAGCAGTGATCATTGGGACTTGGACATGAGATGCAAAGTATAGAATTGTGACAACAATTCCAGTGCCATGCGGACTCTTCAATAACTTAATAGATTACTGATCAGTTTGAATGATGTTTGATACTTTACTTTTAATTTTATTCGCTCTTTTTCACTTTATATTTTTGAGATCTCTTCCTACACCATCATTATGTCAATTAACTTCTCTCTTTCTACCCTGTTAAAGTGTATTATCCAGTTTTTTATGCTTCCTTTTAATCATAGCATAATTAGTACAAATTTCATATATTGCACAATCTCTAAATTGTAGAGTAATTTAAATTAAAATACTGTTTTAAAGGAAACTTGAGGTATTATGTTAAGGGAGCAGGATAACAAGTCTGATGAAAAATAATAGAAAATAACTTTTCTTAACTTGAGGGAAATGTAGTGATCCAACTAATAAGGTTTATATTTAAATGTCTTAATTGTCAGTATGTTAAAAGGAAATCTGTTACAATAAATACTGTGATGCATGTGTATCTATGTGCATGTGATACTGTGGTGATAAGTCTTTATCAAACAAAAGAGTGAACACTCAATTTGTTCTTCAATTTTAATCTATACTTCCCAGATGTTTAAATACATATACTCCAAGATACAATTTTAAATGGCTTTAGTTTTCTTTTTTCTCCCAAGAAATAATTTTACATTTTTAATAATATTAAAAATTAGCATGCATTTTATTACAGCTCGGTATTTATAAAGTAAATCATATTTTTTTATTAGTTTTTACAACAATGCACTTTATTAACATCCTATTTAACTTTAAAACATATCATCAGTAAAGTACTAAAACAGTATCACCTATAAATGATCTAGCCTATCGTTTAAAAGTATATTTTTGTTAGTTAATATGCATATATCACCATAACTTTAGAATAAAAATACTATAACTCAAATAATTTTTCATAAATAAATTTTAAGAAGTTATCAAATACATAATAATGTGTTCATGAAGGATAGATAACTTCTTTAATTTGAAGAATCTTTTAAATACTATTTTCTTAATTGTTATTTAATTATATTTATATAATAGGTTTCTTTAATATCATTTTAGTGTTTTGATGATTTGGAATCAGTTTTTAAATGCTCTTTTAAAAATTTTAATTTGTCAATATAAGAATCTTGTTAGCATGTAAATATATATTATTTACATTAACTAAATTCCCCACCCATGTTTTGGTTCTAAACATTATAACTTTATATATCTTTTTTTTTTTTTTTTGGAGACAGAGAGAGAGTCAGAGAGAGGGATAGATAGGGACAGACAGACAGGAACGGAGAGAGATGAGAAGCATCAATCATCAGTTTTTCATTGTGATACCTTAGTTGTTCATTGATTACTTTTTCATATGTACCTTGACCATGGGCCTTCAGCAGACCGAGTAACCCCTTTGCTTAAGCCAGTGACCTTGGGTCCAAGCTGGTGAGCTTTGCTCAAACCAGATGAGCCCATGCTCAAGCTGGCGATTTCGGGGTCTCGAACCTGGGTCCTCTGCATCCCAGTCCGACGCTCTATCCACTGTGCCACCGCCTGGTCAGGCTAACTTTATATATCTTCACATTATATTTTTATAATAATATATTCTATTTCACAAAAAATGTAGGTGATTTTTTATATGGCTTCCACTTAAATGTTTTGCCTTTTGATGGATGATTGATTTCCCTCTTTAAACCACAGACTTAAGTACAAAACTAAACACTGATTCATATACATACTACTCTCTATGTAGTGCACCTATTAGTTGCTACGGACCAGTATATTAGTTATGTCTATTTCTCAAAAACAATTTTATAAAGCATAATGTTACCATTATTATTTAGTTCTAATAAATATTGTAGAAATTCATGAAATGGAAACATAAAAAGAAAGAGAATGTTGATTTTATGAAAATTTAGTTGAGTTCCTCGAAATGACCTATAAAGTTAAAAAGCTGACTAATTATCTAATATATATATTCTGTGTGGATGAAAAGACTCTGAAATATATTCCCAGAAGTGGGATCACTGAGTCAAAAGGCAGTTCCATCTTTAATTTTTTGAAGTAACTCCATACTTTTTTTCCACAGTGGTAACACCAATCTGCATTCCCACCAACAGTGCAAAGGGTTCCCTTTTCTTCACATCCACACCCACACTTGTTTGTTGATTATTGATAATAGCCATTCTGACATGTGTAAGATTATATTTTATTGTGGTTTTAATTTGCATATCTCTGATGATGAGTGACATTGAGCATCTGACTGTCCTTTTTAGAAAACTGTGTCTCAGGCCCTTTGCTCATTTTTTAAATAAATTGTTTGGTTTTTTTGGTTGTTTGGTGTTCAGTTTTATAAGTTCTTTATAAATTTTGGTTATTAATCCTTTATTCTTTATTAATATTGGTGACTATGTTCTCCCATTCAGTGGGCTGCTGTTTTATTTTGTTGATTTTTTTAATGTAGCTACATTTGTTTTCCTTGTCTGAGTTGATATATCAGAAAAAAATATTGCTATAAGGAATGTCTGAGATTTTACTGCCTATATCTTTTTCTAGGATTTTTATGGTTTTGAGTATAATATTTAAGTATTTAATCCATTTATTGTTTATTCTTGTGTATGGCATACAGAGATGTTTTGTAGAATTGAGCACCTGAAACCTGTATAATTATGTTAGCCAGTGTCACCACAATAAATTCAATTAATAAATAAAAGACTCAGCATTGGGGAATGTAAGTATTACAATACGGACTTATTTTCCACTAAGCTTGCTTTTAAGTGCGAGGAATCATGAAGATCTAGCTCCACTTTAAAGAAACCTAATCTAGACATCTCAAAAACAATTATATAAGGCATAATGTTACATTATTATTTAGTTCAAATCAATATTGTAGAAATTCATGAAATGGAAACATGAAAAGAAAGAGAATGTTGATTTTATGCAAATTTAGTTGAGTTCGTCAAAATGACCTATAAAGTTAAAAAAGCTGACTCATTATCTAATATACATATTCTGTGTGGGTGAAAAGACTCTGAAATCTATTCCCAGAAGTGGGATCGCTGAGTCAAAAGGCAGTTCCATCTTTTGCTAGTGCATTTTAGGCTGTAGTTTATGACAGAAAGGTAAGTCCTCTCAAAGAAACAGTATTTGCAGAAGCGGCCTGGGCTGAGTGATGCATATTCTTCACACTTCCCAGATTGGCACTCTCCATACTAATCGGTCCTCAGGTCTCTAAGGTCAAACTCTCTTTGACAGATGAAGTGTTTGGGAGCAAAGAAACCTATTTTTGGTAAAACCATATTTTCGACAATTTCAGCTGATACTAACGGGGAAATCCTCATGATGTAAAGCTATTCTTTACAATATGACAGAATTGTATTTAGAGGTAATCTTTAAGTAATTTAATCCAATTATCTTTTATGCATGTTTCTAATTTAAAAAGTATTTTGAGAACTGTGATTTGAATATTTAATGTTTTAATTTTGTCTGTGAAGAACTGTGTTTTTTACATAAATTAATTATTGCTGACATAGAGATTACCCCCCAAACACGGTTGATTAAAACAATAATGTAATTTTTCTCAAAAACTTGTATGTTGGCTAGACGGATCTCCTGTTCAGTGTGCTGAGACTCACTCCTGTGACTGCAGATGGCAGAGAATCAGCAGGTCTCGTGGTCCCAGATGGCTCCATTCACATGAGTTTGCAGAGAGGGTGGCTGTCAGTTGAGAGTTGTTACTTCTAATCTATACTTCCAACCCTGCAGTAAACAAGACTAGATCCTTTACATCAGTCTCAAGACAATATTTAAGAAAATAAAGTGTGGAGGCTAAAAGGCCTCGTTAGACCTAACCTCTGGCACTTATGCCGCATGAATTCCACCATACCATTTGGTCAATGCAAATTACAAGGCCAGCCTGACCTGTGGTGGCGCAGTGGATAAAGTGTCGACCTGGAAATGCTGAAGTCGCCGGTTTGAAACCCTGGGCTTGCCTGGTCAAGGCACATATGGGAGTTGATGCTTCCTGCTCCTCCCCCCTTCTCCCTCTCTCTCTCTCTCTCTCTCTCTCTGTCTCTCCCTCTCCTCTTTAAAATGAATAAATTTAAAAAAATTTTAAATAAAAAATAAAATAAACAAATTACAAGGCCAGCGTAGTTTCAAAGCATAGAAAAATAGACTCCAACTCTTAAAAAGGAGCTTCAAAATACTGCAACCTTGTGCTTAGTCTATTACATTTGGAAAGATTTTTTTTTTCATTAGGCAAGTGATTTTCTTTTAAGTCTTTTTAAAAATGATTTGATTTGTAAGTGTACTAATAACCTTGTTAACATATTTTTTCATGCTTTTAGGCAAAAAGAAACAATGTTTTATATGGATAATTGGAATACTGTTTTTAAAATATTCAAGACAATAAATGTCAATCAAAGATTTGATATTCCTCCATCTGTTTGTTATTACTGTAGTATTTTTTTCAAAGCTATAGAAAAAAACATTAAACATAAAAGGTCTTAGATAATTATTTAACCCTTTAACCCTTCTTGACTAATTTTCTAATGGACAATCTTCATTCAACCAAAAAGTGACAGGAAAAATGTAGCGAAAAATGATGAAGAGCATTTAATACGTTAAACTTTCCAGCTAAAACCAAACAAATTGGGAACACAAGTGGAAGTATAGTATGCAAATGCATATTCTGACAAAGTAGAAATAATGCAATTGGTTATGATAGTGGAAGGGAGAAAGTAATAGGAAAGTAAAATTAGTTTACAGTCTGTTGAATAGTAAAATATGGACGTGAAAATATATCTCAGGAAATTAATAAACCAGATAATAAAATGTAAAGATAAAAACAAGAAAGTAAGTGCAATAAAAAAGAAATGAGTACAAAGGTAAATAGAATAAATTACAATCACTTCTTAAAAATTAAATATCAAGTAAAGAATGATAAAAATTCATCATGAGGACAGCAAAACATGACAAATATAATGTACCACTTATAATTAAAATTGATACCTAATATAGAAGATATATCAATAGATATATCAATATGGTGTGCAAGTCAATTATGGAAAATATTTCCAATCAGATTCACAAAAAATATTGAACTATTCATTTCATATAAGAGACATAATTAGTATGGTTAAGAGAGACTAAAAATAAAGATTGTGAAATATATTCTAGCGCAATTGAAGTAATAAGGATGCAGAATTAATTATCTTGTACTCAATAAAAGTTTTATTCACTTAAATAATGCTTTTTTGAAACTGAAAGTGGAAATTCACAGTTTAGATGAATATCCTTGCATTAGACAATATAACACCCTTGTATTAGACAAAGGGAAATTTAATAACTCTCACTGCTTAAATAGATAAAATACAAATAATGTACAGAAGACACAAATAACAAGTGTGATCTTATAAGAATATAACAAATATTTAACTTTCATAATAGAGACTATATCTTAAATGTGGTATTTCTAAACACAACAAAAGATTATATTTTAAATAACGATGCTGTAACAACTAAACAGTGTTTTGAACAAATAGACTGTAAATATTAAAAAAATATATTTATCATACATGTGAATACATTATAAATGTATCAGGTGCCTCAATGTAAAAAATAAAATATTACATGTTTTCTTTCAATGGTTATTAAATAGTCTTAAAATATGATATATAAACAGCTCCCCAAACAAGAAAACTTTATCACAACCAAACCAGCAATACCTGAAATGCTAAAGGGTCTTCTTTAAGAAGAAGAAACAAAAATATAAATAATGTGAAGGATAAAATGGCAATAAATATATATCTATCAAGAAATGAATCTAGCCTGACCGGTGGTGGCGCAGTGGATAAAGTATAGACCTGGAATGTTGAGGTCACTGGTTCGAAATCCTGGGCTTGCCTGGTCAAGAAACACATGGGAGTTGATGCTTCCTGCTCCTCTCCCTGTTTTCTCTCTCTCTCTCTCTATCTTTTTCTAAAAATTAATAAATAAAATCTAAAAATAAAAACAAAACCCCCAAAAATGAATCTAAAAAGAAAGAAACAAAATAAATAAACAAGTAGAACAAAAACAGCCTCATAGATATGGAGACAATTTTTTTTAATTGATGGATTTTTAGAGAGAGAGGAGAGAGAGAGAGAGAGAGAAAGAGAGAGAGAAGGGGGAGGAGCAGGAAGCATCAACTCCCATATGTGCCTTGACCAGGCAAGCCCAAGGTTTCAAACCGGCAACCTCAGGGTTCCAGATCAACACTTTATCCCACTGCGCCACCACAGGTCAGGCTGGAGGCAATTTTAATGGTTGTCAGATGAGAGGGAGGATGAAGGAGGGATGAATGATAAAAATAAAGAGATTAAGAAATACAAATTGATAGTTACAGAAAAGTCAGGGGAAGGAAAGTACAGCTTAGGGAATATAGTCCACAGTATTCTAACTCTATATGGCATTAGAAGGGTCCAAGATTTATTGGGATGATCAGTTAGTAAGCTATATAATGTCTAATCACTGGAATGTATACCTAAAAATAATATAATATTGGATTTCAACTGTAATTAAGGCATTTAGAATAATTAAGAAATAAATTAAATAAATAAAGCATCTCGCATATTGGCATGAATCAAGACAGTGACACTATAGTACTCATTTTATTCTTTAGTACCATGTATTTATGGGAGAAAGCATACCAATTTCAATTAAGAATGTTATTGTTAAAGCAGCATATATTGCTAATTGCATTAAATCTTCACAGAAAAAAAAAACACAGTAACTTTACAATGGAGAAACCTGGTAGAAACCCTCAACATCGTCAGTATTGGGGACAATTCTCTCTCTCTTTTTTTTTCCTTAACAAAATGAGTGCAGGGGTGGCAGAGAGACAGACTCCTACATGTGTCCCACAGGGACCCATCCCACAAGCCCCCTACCAGGTGATGCTCTGCCCCTCTGGAGCCTTTGCTACCCAAATGAGCTATTTTTAGTCCTGAAGTGGAGGTTCCACAGAACTATCTTCAGCATTGGGGCCAACTTGCTGAAGCCAATTGAACCATGGATATGGGAGGAGTGGGGGTGGGGGGAGATTCATTGGGTTGCTTCTCCTGTGTATCCTGATTGGAAATGGAGGCAATTCTTCATCACAAGTTTCTTTTTTATGAATCATTGAAAACTGAGCAGTTATTTTACAGAGGTTCTGCGATAAAAGCATAAACTGAATGCATAATCATGATGAATTACAAAATAAATCCATATTATAGAAAATTTAGGCAATAATTGTTCTTTAGTCTTCAAATTGTTGAAGTTCTGAAACAGAAGGAAAATCCAAAAGCCCTGGCCAGTTAGCTCAGCGGTAGAGTGTCGGCCTAGAGTCCCAGGTTCAATTCCCAGTAAGGGCACACAGGAGAAGGGACCATCTGCTTCTCTACCACTCCTTCCCATCTTTCTCTCTCTCTCTCTCTCTTTCTCTCTCTCCCCCTACTGTAGCCATAGCTCAAATAGTTTGAGCAAAGTTAGTCTTGGGTGCTGAAGATAGCTCCATGGCCTCTTCTCAGGCACTAAAATAGTTTGGTAGTCAAGCAACGGAACAGCGGCCCAGCCAGGCAGAGCATCAGCTGGTAGCAAGCTTGCCAGGTGGATCCCATCAGTGTGCGTGTAGGTGTCTGCCTCTATCTCCCCGCCTCTCACTTAATAAAAAAAAATTTTTTTTAAAGAAATAAGAAAAAAAAACAACAAGATTTTTTTCAGAGTAGGGAGCCTAAAAGGACGTAGTATCTAATATATCAAGTGATACATGATTGGGTTCTAGAAAATTTGCTTATTAGTTTGCTTCTAGTGGAACATTTGATGAAATTAGAATGTCTACAGATTATATAATTGTATTAATTTACTGATTTTGACAAATGCACTGTGACTGCATAAGGCATGTGTAGCTTACTTATTCCAGAACACAGATGAGGAAGGAAGAGAGAGAGAAGGAGAGATAGAGAAGGAGAGAAATAATGATACAGTAAATGTAATAAAATAATTAATATTTGTGAAATGTAGGTAAACAGCAGATGGAAAGTTTTTATATTCTTTTTTGCAACTCTTCTGTAAATCATGTACTTCAAATTAAAAACGTTTAAGTGTATTGTAATATTTTTTTCACTCACATTTATTTGTTTCTTTTTTTTTTTTTTGAAGCAAAGTGTTTTAGGGGTAAGATAATATAGTTTGAGCACAATAAGGTGCAAAATTAAGACAGGACTTAAAGCACGGGATGAATTTTAAAAATGATAACATTAGTAAAATAATTAATTTAAGAAAAGAAAAATGTTAAAATGTTAAGAAAGTTAATATATAAAATTTATAGTAGTTTTAAAGGGTAAGAAGGTAAGATTTTCATTCACATTACTTTCAATCTTGTAAACAGCTGCAAGCTGCAACTTAAATGTAGGCAAAAATCTAACTTCACATTTTCCGCCTTTCTTCCTATATGATTATGCAACAAAATATGCCTAAGTAATTTATATATTCATGCAAAAAAAATCAAACTAAATTGATGTCCATATTGCTGCAGAAAGTGCACAAATTTGGGAGCCAGACAGATCTGCATTTGAATTCTACTCTACCAATTTCCAACTTTTTGACAAGTGTTAGTTCTCTTTTTATAGAAAAGCAAACTGGCTAATTTTGTTGCACTTTGTAAATTTTAAAATGAGATTCAAAGAACACAGAAGGAGTTTAAATCTGTAGTTTTTAAGAGGCTAGCTAGTTTCATTCAGACAGCTAAGTCTTTGCCAGAACATGATGCATATTTATCTGCATAAAAAAAAAAAATTTCCCCCAGAAGTTCTGCTTCAATGAATATGCAGGTAGATTCAAGAATCTGCATGCTTAACATGCACCTCCCAGATGACTCAGATGTAGATTACATTTTATGGATCCTGCTTTAGATGGAGAAACCCCAAAGTTACTGCATTAAGTAAACTTGCTTTGAAATATTAATATTATATAAATCTCTTCTGAAGTCAGTTTATATATATATTTGATTAAATGAAAAAATATAGAAAGAAAATATTCTTAACCTATTTTTTCTTAAAATATCAGTTTTTAAAACATAAATGTTTTCACAGTAATTGACATTTGTATTTTTAATCACAAAAATGATGGTAAAAATTTTCACAGATCAATTTAGATTCAGAAAGTAAAATGAGGTGGCCAGTAGGTGAAAGAAGAGTAAATAAAGGGATAGAGAAAATGACTTATATAAATCAAGGTACTTAAAGATAATTAAATTACACAAGAGATCATTTCAGTAATCACTATAGTTAAGAAGGTAGAGAATTACTTGATTGTGTAGTATTGTAAAGGGGATGGAGAGATGAAGGAGAAAGATGATAAATAGATAGATAGATAGATAGATAGATAGACAGATAGATAGATAGATAAATAGATAGATGATAGATAGATGATAGATTTAAGCAGATAGTCGTTTTTTAACTGATAACAACACAGAAGATATAGCATCTTTCTTACAGGAATATTTCTATATTTAACCACTGTTCCTATTCTGATCATATCAAGCATTATCAGGAAATTGTCTAAATTTAAATATGAATTTCTTCATTTTTCCATCCATATTTTGGAAGCAACTACTCTTGGTGGAAGGCTATTGCCTTAGAAGATTTTAAAAATAGTGACAACATCACAAATTAACATGCAAATTCCAAAAATTATATTAACAATACTCCATAATTATTATCTTAAATAAGACCACAGAAATTTCAAATTTTATCAGTTCAGTTTTCTAAAAAATATTCTCTCTTTAAGAGGAACCACAGTAACTTTTTTGTGGAAAAAGCATTCTAATTACCTTCCATGATGACATCTTTAAATACAATAGCAGTATTTTTTATTTGATGTTGGTCCTAAACTCCAACGTCCTAACTTTCAATCTTTTTCTTTTTAAATCAACTTTATATAAAGACAACAATAAAACACATTTTCATGATATAGTTTACACATCATATGGACCTAGTTCAAGACTGCAAAAAAAAAAAAAAGTTCCAAAATATGAAAAAAATTATCAAGCATCAAAGAAAAAGGTTTTTATTTATTTATTTTTAATTAATAGGTTACCAATTTTATTTCTGTGTGTCGAATAAGGTGAGCAGAGAACTTTTTAATTAAGCAGACAATAACTATTTCACGAAAAATAACAAAATGTCAAAAATTGAGATTGGCAATTAATTATTAGAACGTTTTAGAGTTATTACATTTGACTGTCAAAATCATTGTATAATTATTTAAACCTATTACCTAATAATATAACTTTGTATTTGCTCTTAAATTTTAGCAGTGATGATCAGGAAACTTTTTTTTCCGACAGTTTCTAATATAAAATTTCGGATTAGGGCTTGGTCTGTTAGCTCAGTTGTGTTGTCTGGAAATGACAAGGCTGTGAGTTTGATCCCTGGTCGGGACACACACAGGAAGCAACCAGTGAATGTACAACTGAAGGGAACAACAAATGAATGAATGCTTCCCTCAGCCCTCTTCTCTCTCTCCTCTCCTCTCTGTCTCTGCTCTGGCAGGAAAACTCGATTGATTGCAGCCGCGTCCTGGAGCACAGAATTTGCAGTTTGATTCCCCTATCAGGGCACATAAAGGAACAGCTTAATGTTCCTGTCTCTCTCTTCCTTGCGTCTCTCCAAAAAATAAAGATAAAAAATTGGGTTAAAAACATGCCTTAGTATATGTTCAAGAAACAAAATTGAAATTTATGCAACACAAGGTAGCAACAATTTACCTATTTTTACCAGTAATTCGGAAACAATATTACACAATACAGTTTAGGTTGATATCTTAGGCTTAGGAATTATCTTTTTTTTTTTAATTTAAAACATTAAAATAAAATGGACTGTCTGTGCTTATGATATATCCATTCAAATATGAACACACCATTATGTTTGTAAAATATAACTATTCAAAACTATTGTTTGAGAGACAATAAAATCTGCTTTCACATTTACGCACCAGTAAATAAATTGCCTTGTCATTTTCTTCTACTTTGACTTTGTAGTCATGCCCTCATTACCATATTCAATTAATTAGTGCACAAAGGTAATATTCTAGTGCTCACAACTCATGAAGTTGCATTATTGACTCCAAATAAACAGAGCAGCATCTTAATGCCAGGTGAACATTCAGAGATCAGAGGGAACAAAGCAGAGAACTTCATACCTTTGTGAAAATACTGACACTAAACCTTCATTTCCTGACCAAGAAGACCTTTTAACAAGCACAAAGAAACAGACAAAAGAGGGGGGAAAATCTAAATAAAAAGAATACATTAAAATTAAATATAAAAAAGAGTTCCATTTATTTTTAATTTCACCTTGACCTGACCCAAGTAGAATTAGAACAAAAGTATTTCTTTAGAAACTTGCTATCTCATATTCTGGGAGAAAATACAAACATTTTGGCTTTGTAATTTTGTGTTTATTAACATTTGTACAACAGAGGCAAAAAGCAATTCAAATGTGGTGTTTTCATGTATGTTCAAAATTTTCCTAATGCCTTGCTGAGTAAATTAAGGAGGGTTTCAGGGAGTGTTTTACATAGCTTTGTTGAAAAAAATGCAAATACAAATGTGACTTATTATTTTTGAATCTTATATTCTGTCCTGCCTTGCCATTAGAGTCATTTTAGCAGGCAAGTTTGAAATAAAGTCTTTCTTTTCTTTTCTTTCTTTATTTTATTTATTTTTTATTTATTTGGAAATAACTTTCTTCTTAAAGGCATATTTAGAGCAATGCCTATGTTTGATCTTTAAATATAGCCAAATTTCGTTACTGTAACGCAGTATACATAAACCTCATAACATCTACATCCGCAGTGTGACAGCCAAAGCCTCAATTTCAATCCTGCAGACATTCCCACTTTTCCTCTTAGGAACAACTTTGAAACACATTTTCTACACTGCTACGAACATGAATGTAACTCTTAATCTTGAATGAAATAATAGAAATATATAGCTTAAGGTAATACAGTAATTCTAAAAGTCTCTTCACTGTATTGGAATCTTGGGTTGCCTCACAGTATCTATAGTTTAAAATGAGAAGAAAACTGAGGATGCTATGTAAACATCTTTCCTCGCCTCTACTGGGTGGGTTTCTCTCTTCCTCTCAAACTCCCCTTATCCCTCCTTTCCTGGTTCCAGATTTTATGTTTCTGCCATCAGGAATTTTCTGCTTCCAAGTCCCTTAATTTCCCATAGTAATGCCCTTAAAAAATAAATAAGCAAAATTACAAAGAATTAATTCACTGATAAAATGGTCCAGTGGTATTGATTATCAGGAAAAACATTGTGGAAATTATATTCAGGTTTTTGGAGGGTATAAATATCTGCTTCTTCCTTAAGACTTTGCCTTTTTTCTATCCTATCCTCCCAAGTTTCTTTATTGCTCTTTGTGGTTTTATATTCTTCATATCATTTCCTTCCTTTCCTGTATCTTTGCAATTGTATTTTCTAGTTTTCTCAGATTATTTGGGCATTGCAGAATTTCATACTCTTTAAAATTAGTGTTTATATTAACTTCCTGTTAGTTTTGAGGTTTGAATAAAAGTTTACCTTTTCAAATCACATTACAATGAATAAATTATTTCACTTGGCTTACATCTCAGATAACTCTATTTATTAGGGGACAAATTCTCTTACCTGGACCAATTTTAGAGAATGTGCTTGCTCATCATAAGGCAAACCATCTGCCTAGAAGAAAACACTGTGTTGAATTTTAATCACAACGTAACCCTAGGGCTTTATGTAACATTTTAGTATTATTTATGTTTTGACCCCCATGTAGAAATAACTTCTCATTACAAACATATAACATTGCCCCAATAGTTGGGATACTGAAGTTTCTCTTCAAGTAGAACCTGATGTGTATTTCCTAGTTATTCTTAATTGTTTGTAGCAAATTTGTTAAAGTTATCTAATGTTTCTTGGATGATTACAACTAACTACAACTTGAATTTAATATTCCCATATTTTTTTTAGGTCTTGGAGTTTAACAAAACAACGGCTTTCAGTTTATTTTAAATGACTCAGTGTTTTTCTAATATAAATAGAGTAAATTTGACATTTTTAAATAATCATATCTTAATCTATATTCCTAGATTTACTTATACAGATTTTAAGACAACAGAATATTCATGACACTCAACATGAAATAAATAAAAGTGTTTAATAATGCAAAAAAATTCTCTAAAGAATTTCTTTTAATTTTATGCAGTTTTTTATTTTACTGGAAACATCACCATCATCTCATAATTAGAGAAGAGGAGAGTCCTTGTGTGCACTATCCAGAGTTAATCCACATGGAAATAAAAACACTACTGATATATAAGAATATTGTAACATTTTTGAGAAGTTTGCCTAAAATTCACTGTGAATACTTAAAAACAAAACAAAATAAAACAAAAAGCCAACCAGTATGACAGTCTGTAAAACTGGCACAGTTAAGATACAGATTTAGGTATGATTCATTTTTCAATTACTGTAAAAATGCAGTACTTTTCCAACATGTTGTTCTAAATATATAACTTTACATGAAAACAGTTTATGGCATAGAAAATATATTTCCATATATTCAAATTAGAGTGAAGTAAAGCAGCCTGGGGGTAGAATAATTCTTTAATGAAGTGATGATTCTTATCTAGACAGTTTAAAACCAATGAAGCCGTGAGTTTTAAATAGACGTTTAAATGTCAAAAAATGGCAATGCATATTTTAATTATTCAGTACTTAAAAGCTCAAAGGCCTATAAGAAATCCCAGCATGCAAGTAGCAGAATGCCACCTTGTGTGGCCTCAATCCACATTCCCCAGTAGTTACTCTTTCATACAATGAGCAGAAATAAGGTGGGAGGGTAGAAACTTTCTCTCACTGCTACACTTTCATTTCAATTAAGTTGGAGAAAAACCTTAGATACATTTGTTACAATTTTTCTTTCTTTCCCTTCAATATCAGCTTGTGAAGCAACATTGTGTTGTAATGCAAGAACAAATCCTGTTTCAGAAATGTTTCACTGTGATATTCCCTCAGGCTGAGCCATCTCCTGTCTCTCCCCCTGAGTCGCCTGCATACATAGAGCTTTTTGGCATATGCATTCAACTGTTATAAATTAATGACTGCCCTCAATTGCACCGTAACATTGTTTTTGCATCATTCATTACTGCATTAGTCCTTCAGTCATTTAGGATGTCCCTCACAGGAAAGGATTTAAAAAAAATGGGCAAATATTTCTGCCAGAGCTTCATTCCCTTGATAAAAACAATAGGTTTTACATTAGAAAACTGTCAATTATTGCAAAAACTTCAATAGTGTGACTTTGGGAAGAAAATCCGTACACACACAGCATTCAGACAAGCGTATTCTCTAATGATAGGATTATCTGGTGGAAAGTCCTTTCACCGCACGTTCTTTCTTCTTTCTCACTATGCTCCTTCTAGTCCTATGAACTTTCGATTCAGTTCAATCTCATTTTGGTCTCCCTTCCATTAAAAAGGAAGATGAGGTTCTTTTCTTTCTAGCAGAGAAAATTTTGTATTCCTTCAATCATTAGTGAAATCACGGCGAAAAGTAAAATTGTCTTCAAACCACCACACCATTTATAGAAGATAAAGAATCATGTGTCAGTCTTCCAGCGAGAGGTTAAACAAAAAGCTCTGTCTGTAAAATTTATCCTCTTTTAACACTGAGCAAAGTTATAAGTAATGTTATTACCAGGGCCAGCCTTGGAAAAGAATTCCAGGAGGTGAAGGTTGTCATGGGAGCTCTGTAAATTTCCCTGACGTCTTCTTTCTGAGTCCTGTTACCATGACGCTTTACCTGTTTCTCTTTCCTGTTCTCTCCCCTCGGTGGAAACAAGGCACTCAACTTCATCTGAAGCCTTTGTGTGTTCTGCTTGATGGGTATCTAGAATCTTATTCCTTAGTTCTCTCTTTAATATGATCGTGAGTGAATGTGATTTGATATCAGTTGAATTGAATCAAGATTTTTCTTGAAGGTGAGAGTTATATTCCCACAGTGTCTTAAATGTTATAAATTTTAAACAAGGAAAACCAAGGATATACAATAATCCCTCCTTGCCCGCTGGGTTAGACTTTCCAAAAAACCCAATGGATGCCTGATCCCACAGATAGAACTGAACCCTGTATATGTTAGTTTTATTCTGTTTTGGTTTTTCCCAAACATACTTACCATTTTACTTAAAAGAAACACTTTCTGGTTTCTTTTTAACATATCCAAATTTTCAGCATCATTACTCTTGCACTTTGGGGCCATCTTTAAGTAATATAAGGGTAGTTGAATTCAACCACTGTGTTGAAAAAAGAAACCAACATCCTATGATTTTAACTTTCAGCGGAGAGCAAATTCAGTTGAGCAGAAAAAGCTTAAGTATGTTTTACCTCCTCTCTCCCATTTATTTAATGGGTATCAAATATCTATTTATATCTTAAAACCAATTTAACTTTTGAAAAGTTTCATTTGACTAGCTAAAACTTTTGACAAAAGAAAAAAAAAACCAGTCAAGTGATAAATGGTTACATCATGATGAGGAGAGTGTGATGCAATGAGGTCATTCAGGGGAAGGTGGTAATGATCACTGTCCTATCCCAATTCATGATCTCTCTCTCCCCCACTCATCCTGCAGACCCTTCCTCCTTTTCTCTCCCACCCCTAATTGTATAGATTTTTTTCTTTCCTCTCTCTTCCTTTTCTTTAATCTCCAACAGCATTCAATTACCTGCTACTTCCTAAACGATGCTATGAATGTTATGCCTTATGTATGCTTACTAAATAACAGATGTTCAGAATAGGGTAGCATCCTGGAAGGAGGAGGAAGATGGGGTAACAGTATTAATGTTAGTTTGAGTTAGCGCAGTGGCAGGATCCAGGTGTGGAAGAAGAGGAAGAATGTGATCCAGAAAGAAGACAAGAGGTAAACACAGATGGAAGAGTTGTTTTATAAGGGAAAACAAATTTAGAAATCACTGTCAGGCTTATGGTACTAGGCCTGATCAGAACTAAATAAAACACGATGCACAATTCTTTGACAATTTATTGTCACTCTTTCAATAAGTATTTATTGAGCATAATTTAACTGGGGGTAGGTACATCAGGAAACAAAGAAAGCAAAAATAATTTTTTTCCCTCTGATAATTTAAAGTCTAAGTGGTAGGATACAACCACCGATGACCACAAAAATAGTAGTAACATGTTTAGCAATGAATGTTTGGAGGAATCTTGATTCTTGAAGTGACAATATGTGTTTTGAATAGAAGGAAGATTATCGGGAAGCAGAGCTGTAGGGTCAGCAGAAGATCATGAGGCTGATACAGTGATACAGGAAACCAGATAAAAGTGAGTCATACTTACCTATTGGACCTTCCATCATAAGCTAACATACTAATGTACATATAGACGGAACAGAGAGTAGGAATAAGCTAGTGATCTGAAAGACATAATCTGTAGAACACGGAAAAATTGATTAATTCATCAAAAACTAATTGATAAATCCAAATCTTCTTTGTAAATCTCTTGTCTGTTAAACTGTTCAGAAACTCAGCACATGTCAGAGGCATTGCTGTGCATTACTCCTCCCCAGCGCCTGTCTTGTCCTACAGGTGTGAAGACGATGTCAAATCTCTCTCCATCCGACCTGCTTGGTGTTTTTTGTTTGTTTGTTTTTTAGACAAATTTAACAGGGTGATATTGGTGAATCAGAGTACATAGATTTAGAGAAAACATCTCTACATCATTTGGAAAGTTGATTATGTTATATACCCATCACCCAAAGTCAAATCATCTGTCACCCTATATTTTGTTTCCTTTTAAGCCCTTTCCCCATCGCCCTCCCTCTCCACCCTTCCCTTCCTCCTGATAACCACTGCACCCCTGTCTATGTCCATGAGTCTCAAATTTGTGTCCCACCTATGTATGGAATCATACAGTTCTTAGCTTTTTCTAATTTACTTATTTCACTCAGTTTAATGTTATCAAGGTCCATCCATGTTGTCATAAATGAGACTATGTCATCATTTCTTATGGCTGAGTAGTATTCCATTGTATATATGTACCATATCTTGTTTATCCACTCCTCTATTGAAGGGCATTTCAGCTGTTTCCATGTCTTGGCCACCGTGAACAATGCTGCGATGAACATGAGGGTGCAATGTGTCTTTACATACCCATGTTTTCAAATTTTGTGGGTATATACCAAGTAGAGGGATTGCTGGGTCATATGGTAGTTCTATTCTTAATTTTTTGAGGAACTACCATACTGTCTTCCATAATGGTTGCACTAATTTACATTCCCACCAACAGTGGATGAGGGTTTCTTTTTCTCCACAGCCTCTCCAGCACTTGTTATTACCTGTCTTCTTGATAATAGCTTATCTAACAGGCATGAGGTGGTATCTCATTGTAGTTTTGATTTGCATTTCTTGAATAGCTAATGATGATGAGCATTTTTTCATATATCTGTTGGCCATTTGTATTTTTTGGAAGAAGTGTTTGTTCATGTCTTCTTCCCTTTTTTTATTGGATTGTTTGTTTGTTGCTGAGTTTTATGAGATTTTTAAATATATTTTGGATATTAGTTTCTTATCTGAGCTGTTGTTTAAAAATATTATCTCATTTAGTTGGTTGCCTATTGTTTTATTGACAGTTTCTTTTGCTGTGCAAAAGCTTCTCAGTCTGATTTAGTCTTATTCATTTATATTTGCCTTTACTTCCCTTGCCTTTGGAGTCAAATTCATAAAATGTGTTTTTTATAGCCAATGTCCATGAGTTTAATACTTATATTTTCTTCTATATAATTTATGGTTTTAGATCTTATATTTAGTTCATACCATATCAACAAAACAAAAAACAAAAACCATATGATCTTATCAATAGATGCAGAAAAGGCATTAGATAAAATATAACATCCCTTTATGTTTAAAAACACTCAACAAAATGGGTATAGAAGGAAAATACCTCAACACAATTAAGGCCATTTATGACAAACCATCAGCTAACATCATACTGAATGGTAAAAAGCTGAAAACTTTCTCTCTAAAGTCAGGAACAAGACAAGGCTACCCACTCTCTCTACTCCTATTCAACATTGTGCTGGGAGTTCTAGCCAGAGTAATCAGACAAGAGAAAGAAGTGAAAGAAATCCATATTGGGAAAGAAGAAGTAAAGGTTTAACTTTTTGCAGATGACATGATCCTGTACATAGAAACCCCCAAAGACTGCACAGAAAAGTAAATAGAAACAATAAACCAATATAGTAAGTTCACAAGATACAAAATTAATATACAGAAGTCTATTGCTTTTTTATAGACCAACAATGAAACCTCAGAAAAAGAACTAATACAGTAGCAACAGCAACAAAAAATCACATAGGAATACGCATAACAAAGAATGTAAAGAGGCACTGGCCAGTTGGCTCAGTGGTAGAGTGTTGGCTTGGTGTACAGGAGTCCCAGGTTCGATTCCTGGCCAAGGCACACAGGAGAAGCACCCATCTGCTTCTCCACCCCTCCCCCTCTCCTTCCTCTCTGTCTCTCTCTTCCCCTCCTGCAGCCAAGGCTCCATTGGAGAGAGGTTGGCCCCGGGCACTGAGGATGGCTCTATGGACTCTGCCTCAGGTGCTAGAATGGCTCTGGTTGCAACAGAGAGACACCCCTGATGGGCAGAGCATCGACCCCTGATGAGTATGCCAGGTGGATCCCAGTTGGGCACATGCGGGAGTCTGTCTGACTGCCTCCCTGTTTCCAACTTCAGAAAAATACAAAAAAAAAAAAAAAAAAGAATGTAAAGGACTTATATACTGAAAACTACAAAGCATCATTAAAGAAAATTGAAAAAGATACAATGAAATGGAAAAATGTTCCTTGTTCGTGGATAGGAAGAATAAATATAGTTAAAATGGCCATATTACCCAAAGCAATATACAAATTTAATGCAATTCTCATCAAAATTCCAATGTCATTTTTTAAAGAAATGAAACAAAAAATCATCAAGTTTACATGAAATCATAAAAAAACCTTGAATAACCAAAGTAATTCTAAGGGAAAAAAAAGAAGCTGGGGGCATTATAATACCTGACTTCAAACTGTACTACAGAACCATGATAATAAAAACAACATGGTACTGGCAGAAAAATAGACACACAGACCAATGGAACAGAATAGAGAGTCCTGAAATAAAACCACATATATATGGTCAAATAATCTTTGATAAAAGAGTCAAAAACACACAATGGAGAAAAGAAAGCCTCTTCAATAAATGGTGCTGAAAAAATTGGAAAGCCACATGCAAAAGAATAAAACTTGAATACAGTTTATCTCCTTGCACAAAAATTAAATCAAAATGGATCAAAGAGCCTTGTGTTTTCTTTCTTTTTTTTTTTTTTTTTGTATTTTTCTGAAGCTGGAAACTGGGAGAGACAGTCAGACAGACTCCCGCATGCGCCCAACCGGGATCCACCCGGCACGCCTACCAGGGGGCAACGCTCTACCCACCAGGGGGCAATGCTCTGCACCTCCGGGGCGTCGCTCTGTTGCAACCAGAGCCACTCTAGCACCTGGGGCAGAGGCCAAAGAGCCATCCCCAGCGCCCGGGGCCATCTTTGCTCCAATGAAGCCTTGGCTGCGGGAGGGGAAGAGAGAGACAGAGAGGAAGGAGAGGGTGAGGGGTGGAGAAGCAGATGGGCACTTCTCCTGTCTGCCCTGGCCGGGAATCAAACTCAGGACTTCTACATGCCAGGCTGATGCTCTACCACTGAGCCAACCGGCCAGGGCCTGAGCCTTGTGTTTTCTATGTGCTGAAATCTGTGCTTCACTGCCAAATGTAGATTGTGACAAAAGTATATTTCCTATGTTCTTAACATCATAGATTTCTATCAGAAGAAAATCCTTAGAGGACTATGAAGGTGAGACTTGAAGCTATAACTTTTATAGCTATACTTATTATAATGAGTTATGTTTTTAATAAAATACTTTCTTCTATAAAATTATATTTAATGCCCACACTAATTTGTTATTTAGATATGTTTGAGGTTTGTTTTATGTTTCTTGTGTCTTGACATTCAATAACCAACAAAAAATATTAGTAAATAGTTATAGGAGGTGCTGGGAGAGACGAGTTAGCAGAAACAAAATCTCTGCTCTTATGGATTTTGTTCTACTGAGAGAAATCAATAATAAAAAAATGCCCATCATCATCACCACCAACAGCAAAACACATGTTGTGTTAGTTGATGTAAGAGTTCCAAGAAAAAATACAACAAGATAAAAGAATAGAGATTGAAGTTCAAATAATCTGAACAGAGTATTCACAAAAAGCTTATTTAAGAATAGACTTGAATAAAGGAGTTATGCGGGTATCTTTGAAGAGTGCATACCTATAGAAATCTTTGATCTGTAATCCCTGATAAGAACACTACTGGTTCAATACATTATGCCTCTAGAAATAGCGCATAGTGGACAACATACATTACTCTAGAATTGATACTTTCTTAAGAAATATTTTTTTTTATTGTAAAAATTCTAGATTACCATGCAAATAATTTTTCTTAAAAGAAATATCTAGACGTTTTCATTTATAGTGTGAGTTCATCAAAGCAGTGGCATAGCGAACATAACTGGTGCCCGAGGCATGACACATTATTGGCGCTCCCCTCCCCTTCTACTATGCTTTTCTTGTTTGTCTGGGAAACCATTTGTCACCCCTCTGAGAGTGACGCCCGGGGCATGATAGACCCCCTTGCTCCCCCTTTGCTACACTACTGCATCAAAGACAAATATATTTTTACTGTTGCCTGTTAACTTTTCACATTGTAAAACTCCTACACAGTGTATCCTCATCTCTGAATACATTGTGTGCAATACAGAGACTATAAAAAAGTAATAAAAAGTAGCATTAATAATAACAATATAAGGATACTCTTACTTGTCTTATAACTAGATATACACATGTGCAAACAATTACTCAGCTAAAAAATAAAACCATACTATAAGACACTAAGGGAGTATAAAATATTGCATGAATAATTGTATTCTAAAAATCTTTATTCTTTTGACTCTGGGTCAATGATGTCTTTGCTCTGCATATAGTTCTTCATTACTTAGCTTTATTAACTGATGATTCGAAAAGTTAATTAACTTAATTTTTATCTTATTAAATCTGTGGATCAGTAATTCATTAGGTAAACACAGAATGACATTTATCATACCACAATTTTTATTAATTCTCATTAATGCATATAAAAATAAGAATAATAATGTGATTTGTTTTATAATGCCAAGTACTATGTTATTATATGTAAAGCATTAAATTTTTATTGTTTCAGATTTAGAAATTCAACTATATCACACAAATGACTTGAAATCACTAGTGTCAGTTGTACATTATTTTAATAATTGTATTATTAGTTGTATTTTTAGCTATTTTTATGCCTTGGAAATTATCCAAACTGCCCTAATAGCTGTGTTTTAAATGTGATTAACATTTACCTCTGAACCAAATTTGTTAAAATTATTAACTATGTGGAAAAAATAGTCTCAGGCAAGGTTATATGAGATTTTTTAATCAGTGAACAATTCTAACATGAAATTCATTAATGCTAATAGAATTTATCCCTCTTAAAATATTGATAGAATAACCAAATTGACAACTATTGACTTACTTTAAAATATTGATTTAGAATATAAATTATGTGATATGATCTTATAAGGAGTAAAATTTCTAAAAATACAGAGTCCTTAATATAATTCTGAATCCAAACGCAATGAAACATCAATGCAGCTTTGAAAACAAGCTTAGTTTCCAATGGTGGGTTGACTATTTTCTATAAGTATGAAAATTAAACAAAAATTTAATCTTTAAATTTATGACTTCTGTTTGTGAAATAATACCCATTTTAATAATTTAATATGTGCACTATGCCTAACATCTGGTGTGTACATCATAGATATTCTTTATGTATTAGTTTAACACTTTTTTTCAGTATAACATCAGTTCACCA
The DNA here is from genome assembly GCF_036850995.1 of Saccopteryx leptura. Lineage (NCBI taxonomy): Eukaryota > Metazoa > Chordata > Mammalia > Chiroptera > Emballonuridae > Saccopteryx > Saccopteryx leptura. The sequence goes on from NC_089510.1 coordinate 18,408,142, forward strand.
TCAGTTCTCTATAAACCAAATATAATAAATAAGATTTCTACTCTCAAGACTTCAGTATATCCATAATGATAAAAACAAAAACAACATAAGATCTAATTTTTTAAGTATTTTTAAGCATTCTGGTAACTACTTTCATAAGTTCTGCAATATTGACATAAGCTTATATTTTAAATTTAATTAAATGTTCTTTTCAAAGAACATACAACATACGGGTGTGAATTAATAGAAGCAAAATTCAAACATAATTTTCTACAATATGAAGCCTGTAGTTCTGACAAAATACTAAATGTATTTACATTATGTTTACTGTGTGCATATGATATAATTTTAAATAAAACATTGAAAATAATTCATTTCTTTTTAATGAAAAGAAAGCATAAATTATGCAGGGAAAAAAATGTTTTGTTCATTGAGAGCTGGCAATAGAATTCAAGTTTCCCCCACTAAACTAAAAGCTCTATTCTGCTATCTTTAATTTCTAAAAAAATTCTTTCAAAATGGGCCAAGCTGTTCTAACAGACTTGACACCATTCTGATAAAGCTAGCACACCCAGAAACATTAGGGAGCAAGATTTCCCAAAGATCATGTGTAATTTGGCCATCTGTGTAGGAAAAATTTTTGAGAACATTAAATCTCACAAAAATAAATAATTTTCACAAAATGTTATATGCTTAAATGTTTTTGAATAGAATTGAGTGTTATTTTGTAAAACTTATAATTTGAGACATATTTTTAAAATCAGGTTCAGAATAGAGAATTTTATTTTTCCAACAGTGTTGTTGTATCATTTGATGTGTGTTTCAATTGATAAATATCTGAAATGTTTTTGTAAAAGCAATTTCTGAAAATAAGATATGATTTTCAATTATGTTTTTCTACCACTTGATATGTGTTCATTTTTCTAAACATAAAAACTCACATTTAAGAAATCTATGTTTGAATATATTTTAGATGTCAAAATAATAATAATTATCAAAAGAATTTACAATAAATAATAAAAATGATGGAGAACTATTTTGACATATAAGTAGTGACTTAATTTTTCAAAGGAGTCAGAGTAATTATAAAAAAATTCAAAATAATAAAATTGTCTCAAATTTGCATATTTTTCACATGATGTTATAGCAAGTAATATTCTAAATCTAATACTAAGAATCAATAATTAGGTTCTTGTCACTTTATTTCCATATTTTAATCTCTATATAATAACATTTTAAGTTTTATTCAATTTTTAAACAGAAAAATTGTTTTTAAAGAATTATAACAAAATTGATAGTATGAAAGTTTAACTAACTTGTCTATAGTTATACTGTTACTAAATTATAATATCACCTCAAACCTTATCTATTTGTATCTGAAAATCATGATTTTCACCACTGTGCTCTAGTTAATACTATTTTTTGAATTTACTACCTTTTTGTTCCTACAAAAGAGTGCAAGATCCTGGCTTTTAAGGGGAAAAAATAAATTTCAGAATTAAGTAAAAAAAAAAAAAACTGTAAGAAAACTGAAAGGATAGGAAATAGGAATAAATTTAATATATATTTCTACTAAAAATAAATTTTGGGTTTTTTTTAATTTTATTTATTTATTTTTAGAGAGGAGAGAGAAGAGACAGAGGAGAGAGAGACAGAGAGAGAGAAGGGGGGAGGAGCTGGAAACATCAACTCCCATATGTGCCTTGACCAGGCAAGCCCAGGGTTTCGAACCGGCGACCTCAGCATTTCCAGGTCGACGCTTTATCCATTGCGCCACCACAGGTCAGGCCAATAAATTTTATTTGTACAGAATTTTAGCAAGAAAATGATATGGGAATTTTAAAACTTCTTTATGAAGGTCCAGATTGTTCAGATACCCCATTTAAAATATTGTTTCAAGGAGTTTTACCCCAGTTGCTTACAAATTTTCACAAAGAATTTGTAATGAGTGCTAAATTTTACATGTATGTGTGCATTCACTTGAGGCATATGTACTCCAAAAACATTATTTTATTTTATTGTACACATATTTAATAATTCAGAGATTCTGATATAAAGTTTCAGTCTCACCAATAAATGAATGGGACACTTTATTCAAGAATAGATAAAAGAATGGTATATTTTCTGACTTAAATTGTATTTCTTCCCATTTTTGAGCCAGAAGGTTTGGTTTAATTTTAGAAGAATCAAAACAAAAAAAAAAAAAGAAAAACATATTTAAAAAGTTAAATATGTCTATATGTTTCTTAGGTATTGTTGAAAATGAGCTTCTAAGTAGAAAAAAATTTGATTTATCACATACATCATATGAAGTCAATAATAACATTCAGGCTTACTCTCAAATTAAATTCATTTTATGATTTTTAGAAACGTAATACTAAAACTATAGTACATATTTTCCTAAGATTATTAACATTTATGAGTATGCTGATATGATATATCAAGAACTCTTTTATCAATACATATATACATTATGTATTCTTTTCCTACCAGGTATGTACCTGGTTTTAAGGGATTTAGTAAAGAACAAAACAGTCTGACCAGGCGGTGGCGCAGTGGAGAGTGTCGGACTTGGCCAAGGAGGACCCAGGTTGGAAACCCTGAGGTCACCGCCTCTGGTTTGGGCAAGGCTCACAAGCTTGAGCCCAAGGTCACTGGCTTGAATAAGGAGTCACTTGGTCTGCTGAAGCCACCTGGTCAAGGTACATGTGAGAAAGTGATCAATGATTATAACTAAGGTGCTATAATCAAGAACTGATTCTTCTCATCTCTCTCCCTTCCTCCTGTCTGTCCCTCTCTCTGTCTCTGTCTCTGTCACACACACACACACACACGAACAAAAAATTGCCATGACTTCAACTTACTATTTTATAAAGTTTTAATTTTAAGGGAAATATAATTTTAGATAATAAATTCACATTTTTGTGAATTATCAACAGCTTATGGAGCAAATTAGATATAAGGTAAACTTTGAAGTTGGACATGATTTGAATATTTAGAAAAATTATAAATCATTTTGTCCATATGTAAAGTTGTGGAAGGAAGAAGAAGTCTAGATATGGTATTATTGAAATAATGTGTTGGTAAAAAGGAGATGTTCAATTTATTTTCTAGTATATAAAGCATAATTATTTTTTATTTAGAAATTGAATTTAACAGGGTGACATTGATCAGTAAGAATACATAGGTTTTAGGTGAATACATTTCTGTACCATTTGATCTGTTGATTATGTTGTGACCCATCACCGAAAGTCAAATCATCTCCCGTCACTGCATATTTGTACTTACATCACTTGTGATATATATTAAATTAATTTAAACAAACATTTATTCCTATGACACTACTTTGGTATTCAATAAAAGCTGGTCTTCATCTTCCCAAAAGACTACGTATTGTAGACAACAGTATAATAATATAAACTTGGAATGTTGAAGGTATCTGCAATACTGCCCAAGAATTTTCTCTAAAAAACTGTTGAAACTATACAGGTTATAGACATATGACAATTAAGACAGTCCATATGGTAATCACATTTCTAATGTTACACTTAAAAAATTGGTTTTGTGAATATAGATTCTGAATATATGGTAAATATACAGGGAGAGATCTCTAGGAGAACTTGTAGAAAAGTATTAATATTATAAAACAGTAGGACAGCAAGAGTTGATGCAAAAAACCAATGTATAATTATAGGTTAATGGAGTTATGTTATCATGATATTAACTTGTTTAAAAATGTTGCACAGCTCTTTTATTTTACAATTTATTGAAGACTGTTTCAGATTATTTTCACCTGACCTATGGTGGTGCAATGGATCACTTATCAATTTAGAATGCTGGGGTTGCCAGTCCTAAACCCTGGCCTTGTCCAATCAAGGCATGTATGAGAAACAGCTGCTAGGGGTTGAAACTTCCTGCTCCTTCCCCCAACCTTTTTCTATTCTCTCTCTCTCTCTCTCTCTCTCTCTCTCTCTTTCTCCTTTCTCTAAAATCAATAAAAAAAAATCTTTATAAAAGATGATTTCATATTTGATTTGATAGTTGTTTAAGAACCTCAGATTAGGGAGTGTATTACATGCATGATAAAGGAACTCAAGGCATTTATCTTTTCCCATCAGGCTCATGGCAGCTTTTTCAAAGATGATTGCCCAACCTCAAAATGCAAATGAATGCTGCAGAAGAAAATATACTAAACAATAAAATCTAAGGGGCCAAAAATTATTTGCAGAAATACATTGATTATTATTATTGGGAATAGTCATTATCTACTTTTACAGAAAATGGTGGCTTGTAATTATCTACCAACATTTATTTGGCCAGTTTCCCTTTTGTAACCCTGCAAAAAGGCGCTATGACTACAACTGGTGCTTCTGCACCAAAGAAGAAAGCACAGGCACAGAGAGGTCAGAACGGAATGCCATTTGCAGCACAAAAGGTTGAGTGGCACATATGTTACTTTACGTGGATTTTGGCAAACAGTTAAATTCTTTTAAGATGATTTTTCCATTTTAAGTTAGAATGAGATATTTCACAGTATTATTCACTGATGTAAATAAATCATAGCATAAAATGTATTATATTGCCAGAAATGTTCTTCTATTATTATTTCTATTTCAGTAAGGTTAGTTCACCTGAACAACTAATGTGGCAGTGTGAACACAATCAATTACTGATTTTAAACATTTCATAGTCATATTTATATCTCAATAAATATTAAGCACCATGAGGGCAAATTTCACTTTTCATGCTGGTCTCAAAATTCTTATTCACATTGTGTATTCTAAATAAACTTCGGTAAAAATAAATATGTAAATCACAATTGTCAAAAGTTAATTAAGAATATCAAATTTCTATTAATTTTACATTTAAAAAGGCATGTAGCCTGACCAGGTGGAGGTGCAGTGGACAGAACGTCGGACTGGGATGCAGAGGATCCAGGTTCGAGACCCTGAGGTTGCCAGCTTGAGCGCGGGCTGATCTGGTTTGAGCAAAGTTTACCAGCTTGGACCCAAGGTCGCTGGCTTGAGCAAGGGCTTACTGGGTCTGCTGAAGGCCCACGGTCAAGGCACATATGAGAAAGCCATCAATGAACAACTAAGGTGTTGCAACGAAAAACTGATGATTGATGCTTCTCATCTCTCTCCATTCCTGACTTTCTGTCCCTGTCTATCCCTCTCTCTGACTCTTTCTCTGTCTCTGTAAAAAAAATAAATTAAATAATAAAAGAAAAGAAAAATAAAAAGGGCATGAAGATGTATAAAATATTTTAGCCAACATACATATAAAACTAAAAAGAATTGTTCAACAGTTTAAATTATTTTTTTGTCATTTTCCCAATGAAATCAGAAATATTATGGCTAACTTTTTACATAGATGTTTATTCAAAATAACTTTGTTCCATTGGTTTATAGTGAAAACTACAGAATTTAAACTTTTCTTTATTTTTCTAAAAAGAATGCTTAAATCTGTGAGGTTATTTCTAAACAAGAGCAACACTCAGTAAATAATAAACCTAATCAGAAATGAACTTTTGCTAAAGTTTTACAAGCTATATTGAAACATTCTGACTGACCTCTTGGCTGTATAATCCTCTTTCACCTGCATATTCAAGTCTTTCCTTCCTACAGAAATATAAGGATTAATATAAAAAAAAGTCATTAACAGTATCTTCTATATTCTTCCTTGTTCCAAAATACATCAAGGAAAGATTTTTTTTTTGTTATTACTTAGAAGTTTTCCAAATGGTACATTGTTGGGCAGATAAAATATATTATGCTCACTTTGTTAAAGATGGCTCTGCCCACGGGGAGGCCCGTTGCCCAGGTGATATTAATGTGTGTTGGGGGCAGGTTGTGGGCAGGCAGGATCCTTGTAGCCTGGGGCTTGGTTTTAGAACTAAGCCTTTCCTACCCTTTTTGATGTGGGGTGATGCAATCCCATCATGCCTCAGATAAGTGACTTTGTATGAGGGACTTTTCTATTTTGTATATTGGAGTAAAGGTTTTGATTTCTACACTATAAAATGGGGGTGGAATGGGAGCTTGCTCTCTTAGTTCCTGAGATTAACATTAGAGAGCAGAGCAGAGAAAGGCCACGTGGAGGACAGGAGAAGTGGCCAAGATGATGGAGTGCTGAGGGAGAAGCCAGTTTGTGCAGGGAGAAGGAAGGAGATGGGGAACAGAGGTGAATAAGTCTGGTGAGCTAGAAACCTTTGATTCTAGGAAACTCGGATAAGTCAGTAGCTTTGTGAGCACTGAATGAGTGGGTTTTGGAGCCCAGTGTGTCTTTTTACTTGCCTGCCGGGTGCAAGCTAGGATTCAAGATGATGGCCCATCAGTTTTTGGGTCCATTGTTTCTTTATCTGTCCGAATCCTATTCGAACCTGCATGTGAATGGCCACAATGGTGGCTCCTGACCTTACATACATGGATAACAGCAATCTTAGAGATAAGAAAAGTAATTCAAAGGGATTAAAACTTTACAAATATGATGTTAAATATTTTCTTGAAAAGTGAAAAGTCAGAGTGTTCAATTGGTTGTTTTGTTGGGTCAGCTTTCATAGGTAGTGGACAAACAAGTCTTCAATACATCTTTATTAAGGAAAAAAACTTCTTGATAAACTCTCTTTTAAATTATAAAATCAGATAATGACAAAAGATCACAAAAGTCTAAAACAGTAAAAATGGCAGGGCCTTCAGAGATCATCAAAAATTTCACCATAGAAATGCATTATCTTCATTGGATATATAGGATGTGTTTTAGAAACTCCATAACTACCAACTTAATAACATTCAAAAGCCAAATGAATTATTGACTCAGCATATATCTTTCACACCTATTAAAAGTTTTGAGTCAGTGTAAAAGATTTTTACTCTCAGACATTTTATTAACTTATTGTTGATGATCTTAGAATCAAGTTATGTCTAAAAAGAAGCCATTTAAAATAATTATTCTCAGGGTTTAATTCCTTGGTGTAAGTTCTTGAGCTGAATCCTTCAGCATTTTCTGAGCCATTTTATCAGGTTAGCAGAGACATATTATTTTAGGACTAGTAGGGGAATATATGTATCTCCTCCCACCGTTCCTCTCTCTTCTGAATTTAACCACAAAATATGTATTTTTTTCGAGTATCTCCAAAATATCAAAATTCCCATCTACACAATTGTATTAGAGATGTATGTTTGATGTTGAGATTTGTTTCTACATCTTTCAGTTATTGTTTCTATTGTTCCTTATCTTTGCTACAAAGGAAAATAAGTGTATAACTTGCTTGACATTCTTTAATATCTGAACATGGCTATAATGGCTTTTCTTTCCCATACCTTATCTTTAGTCTTATCTTTTTATTAGTAAGGCATGCTTTTAAGTTGCATCACCATCCCTGTTACTGAGTAAATGTGTTTGAATGTCCTACATTCTTAAAGGTGCCCTGCCAAAAACTTAACATTCTGATTCAAATAAGATGTAATGGCATTTTAAGAAGGCAGACCTAACAGCACTTTAATCGGCATATAGCTGTCAATGTAGATTAAAAATAGCTTGTTTTATGGCCATCTGTCACTTTCAGATTGTAGAAAATTTATGACTAATTAAAAGTTTGATCACACTTTCCAAATAAGAGCTATAAAGGAAACTCTAGCTTTTTCCCCTTTCCCAAGTACTGAAAATTAAATTTATTTTTGTAGAATTTAATTGTATTCTAATTTTACTACTATTGCCAATTAGTTGTGATCTCTCTGGTATTGGTTCTGATGTTAATGTATTTCCTTTATTTTTGATTAATATAATTTGAATTTTTTTTGAGTGTGCTGTATATTTCTTTAATGTGTTACTGGTAAAATGTAGAATATGGCATGGATGGGCACAGACATGAGCCAAGTTATTAAATAAACTATATACCACCATATTTATCCCACCCAGAAAGATAGTGGCTAGGATAATTTATTTTTCCTTTGTAATGTCAGTTCCTTAATCTACTAGTATTAGATTCTATTTCATTCCTTAGTGTTTCATATCAAGAAAGAGTTAGTCTTTTTATGAATCATCAGAAAATTAATGTGTTTTTAGTGGTTTGTGATTATTTTATATTTGCTCCTTTCTCTATCAACACCCCTCAGTATTCAGCTTGTGATTTTGATTAGCTTTGTATCTCCACAGGTTCAAGGGGTGTGAAATATTGCTACATGTTTATAATTATTGTAAAGTTTCAATATCTCATATTTCTTTTTACTTTCTATTCTGATCTTTAATATAGTCATAATGTTTGTAATTGTATACTTCATTATTATAATATTCTTGTGGTTTTATTTTCTAATTCTTTTATTCCTTTTTACAAGATTTTATACTTTCTGATAAGAGCAGCCTAACATGCTTATGATGCTAAATTTTATAATATTTAATATTATATTCTTACATACGTCTTCCTTGTTTAATGTCCATGAGTCATTTATTTAATGTCAATTTGTAGTTTAACTAAAAAGTTTTTACTAATCTAAATCTCAGATCAAATTATTTAGAAAAATATGTTAGATTTTAATGTTTGAAAAGTGTTTCATAAGGTTTTATTAGCTTATTTTTACTGGACAATGTCCTAATTAAATGAAAGAATAAAAAACTATTGTTAGAATTTAAATAACCAATAGAAACCAATATGTATATAGTTATATAGTTTCCAAATAGTAATAGTATTCTAGCGAGAACTAGAAAGATGCAAACTTAAAAAAAGTTTATAACTAAAATTTCTCTTAATCTATAAAGGTATGCAGATTGAGCAGAATTAATTATGCAGTTACGAGGTTGAGGAATAGTAAGAGGAAAATGCATATCAACTTGCATCTTGTATCTACCCTGATCCAGACTGAGCTTGCATGCAAGACAAAGATAGAATTTCCACTCTAATTGCCAAAGTAACTGTTTGGCAAACAGTTTTGATTAGTATAAAATGATCCAATTAATGTACCCCACAAAGGACTAAGAATAAATACCAATATCAAACACGGCTGCAGAAAGAAATCTTTGAAGTAGCTATTTTGAACAGACTATTACAACATAACATTTAGCTGAAATGTGACCAACCAGCTGCTAGTACTTGAATACAACAAATAAAAAACAACAACAACATTATTTTGCTATTAGAAAAGTAACATAAATTTCTCCTGTGTGCCACTTAGTGCTGCCAAGAGATTCACAGAGAAAGATTCTGATTTTCTATGGGTGCTTCCTAATTATTCTTATTTTCCATGTTTCATTTAATCTTAGCTGATGGTGCTCAGGGTAAATTTTAAAAGATAAAAAATATCATCTCTAAAGTCCATATAACTCAGACTTAGTAACTTACTGAAAAAAATAAGAATGCAATAATAAATATACCATTATACAAATTGCTTCTGTGAGAATTAAAGCTGTTTCTCTTCCTTTGTACAAATATTTCCTTTTAGATATCTGTAGTAGAGACTACTTTGCAATCAATAAAGACATACAGTTGCCAAAACACATAGAATATAAAATGGAAAGAGTCAATCCTAAGTAATGTAAACTAGAAACATTAATTAATAACAATATATCGGCCTTGGCTGGTTGCTTATGTGGTAGAGCCTTGGCTTGGTATGTAGAAGTCCTGGGTTTGATTCCAGGTCAGGACACACAACAGAAGCCACTGTGCTTCTACACCAATCTAATTTCCCCTTCTCTCACTCTCTCTTTCTTGCCTGCAACCATGGCTCAAATGGTTTGAGCAAGTTGGCCCCAGTCACTGAGGATGGCTCCATGGCCTTGCCTCAGGTGCTAAAATAGCTCAGTTGCCAATCAACAGAGCAAGGGCCTTAGATGGGCAGAGTATCACCCAGTAAGGGAGTTACTAGGTGAATCCCAGTCAAGACAAATGCAGGAGTCTGTCTCTCTGTGTCCTCACCTCCCACTTAATAATAATAATAATAATAATAATAATAATCATAAATCAATATTGAATCAAAAATTGTAGCAAATGTATCCATTAATAAAATGATAATAGAAAGAAAAACTGAGACAGTGATAAGGAGATATTGTACAATGTACTTTTTGTACTTTCTGCAAACCAAAAGCTGCTCAAGAAATAAAGTCTTTTTTTAAAGATTTTTTTTATTTCTTTATTTATTCATTTTAGAGAGGAAGGAGAGGCAGAGACAGAGAGAGAGAGAAGGGGGAGGAGCAGGAAGCATCAACTCCCCATGTGGCCTTGACCAGGCAAGCCCAGGGCCTCGAACTGGCAACCTTTGCATTCCAGGTCAATACTCCATCCATTGCGCCACCACAGGTCAGGCAAGAAATAAAGTCCTTTATTTTTAAAAAAAAGTTAATCCCTGCTAGTTGATATATACTTTTGCCTACACAGTATAGACATACTCAATATCTACTTTGAATTATATGCCTTTATGTATTGTTGCACAACATAAAACTTCATGAAAGTGGGCAATTCAAATCATAAGCACATTTTTAACAAATACTATATTTTATTGAGAGTTTTAGCATTTATCTTCTTTATATCAGATTTCTAAATATATATTTTCAAAACACAGCTGCATATTTTTTTACATTTATAAGATGCAGAATAATCCTTGCTATGGACTGAATTTTGCATCTTCCCCAAATTCATATACTAAAGTCCTAACCTTCAATGTAATGGCATTTGGAGATGAGGCTTTTGGGAAGTGCTCACATTAAGAGGAGATTATGTAGGACCCTCATAATGGAATCTTATAAAAGAGACTCTAAAGAGTTTACCTTTTCCCTTCCCTTTCCTTACCCTTCTCTTGCCTCCCCTTCCCCCCCTCTTTCTTTCCCCACCTTTCCTCTCCCTTCCTTTCCCTTCTCTCTCTTACTCAACCCCTCTCCCTGTCCCTCCCTGTCCCATGTCTCTTTCAGATTAGAACAAAACAATTAGAACTGCAAATCAGGAAGAGAGCTCTCACCAGAAACCAAATACTATAGATGGCACCTGAATCTCAGAGTTTCAATCTCCAGAGCTATGAGAAAATGAATTTTTATTTTTAAAGCCACCTAGTATATTGTATTCTGTCATATGTAGCAGACTAAGACAGATTTTCATTGAGCTTAATGTATGTTAAGAAGAAGTAGTGAAAAGAGTACTGAGTTGAGTTTCAACATATTTTGGCAGACTCTATGTCTTGACACAAACACGACCATTTATTGTATTTTTAAACCTCAGAATTTTCACGTTTAAAATAAGAGGGTTGTTTACATCGACCTATCTATCTCTAGTCTTGTCCTTTCAAGTAAGTGTTGCCAAATGAAACATAAGACATATAGTTAAATTTGACTTCCAGATTATTAACTAATGATCCATAACAATAATACTCTATGTGGGACTTATTTATACTAAAATTTTATTTGTTATTGTTCTGAAAATCTAATTAAATAGTATTCTTTATTATTGTTGTTGTTCTTGGTAAGGTTATTTCTCCCTCACCCCTGGCAACCTTAATTCAAGTATAAGAGGGATAGATTAATAGTTCTTCAAGTTTACCACATGACCAGGAGGGCTTGATAAAACACAAATTGTTGAGACCTACCCACATCTGTATTACTAAACTTTGCGAGAGGCCCAATAACTTAACTTTCTATTAAATTTCCAAATGATGCTAATGCTGAGAAAACTTAGATGACATTATTAATGAGCAATCATTGTTCTTTAAACTTTTAAGATGTTTTAATTCCATTAGTCTATGTTTTGTCACCTGTAGATAATAGTTTATTATAACCATTTAAGAAATTTCAATTTTTTAGCTTGAAAAAATGTTTTTTTCAAAATATTTCATAGTGAAACAGAATATTTTAGAATATTTAAAGTAATTATATTGACCCTTTCTTAAAAAAGGAATATAATTAATATTTTGTACATTTTCTTGCTAATATTTTTCAAGTTAGCTCCATCTAATATTAAATATACTTTCTAATATATGTTGTTTTTTTTCTGTAACCTTGACACAATCTTACAGTCCAAACTCTTTAGTGAAGTTTAGACCTTTCTTAAATGAAGTTTTGACCCTTTCTTAAAAAAGGAATATAATTAATATTTTGTACATTTTCTTGCTAATATTTTTCAAGTTAGCTCCATCTAATATTAAATATACTTTCTAATATATGTTGTTTTTTTCTGTAACCTTCACACAATCTTACAGTCCAAACTCTCTAATGAAGTTTAGAGTTACATATCTTCTAAAGTTCAAATAACTCCTGAAAAAAACAAATACCTTTGGTGATAAAATAGCCTTAAGCTATTTTGCCTTCTCTGTAGACTTGTATGTGTGAAATACTGTATCTCTTGAAAAGTTTCTCTATTCCTTCTCATTTTTCATCAGGTGTATAATTCAGATCTCACCCTAGCCCTTTATTTTTCAGCCTTATCTAGGATTTCTCCTGTCACAAATCTTACCCATGAGAAATGTGTCTTGTGTGCTGTGGCTCCCTGTCAGTTTCTAACCTGTTATCATTTTATCTCTGTAGAAACATGTGAGCCACAGAAAGAAGCTCCAACTTTCTTTATCCTGAAAGAGAATACACTGATACACTTATGTTTCTTTTTGGATATAATTACTTTATTCTATCCAGAACTTCCTCTATCCATTGGGGATCACAGATATAGACTGTAAGCAAATATTTCAGTATTAGGACCTACATTCTCAAACTTATGCAATAACTCTATTTATGGACTTACTTTGTTCCTCCATTCAACATATATACATGATATCTAAACTTTCCATGTGAATTTTTAGGTTTTACTTACTAATTTTTACCTTTTTGATTTTCAGTTCTCTGCACTATATCTTGCTATAGTTTCCAAGATGCTGGTTATGCCACCCATGTTAATTTCCTCTTTTGTCAGTCATGGTCTGTAACATCTGAAAAGCCATCCCAACCATAACTATAATTAGTTCTCCTACCACGCATGCTTTGCCTGGGTTCCATTGTTTTTTCAATTTATCGGGAAAGGAGAGTAGAAATTAATAATACCATTTATCATTGTGCTATGATTTGTAATATTACCTTCAATTCCTAAAATAAATAATTTTTTTTCAAAAAAATTTCTTTTAGCAATCCCATATATAATATGACCTACTGTAGAACCAGTAGTCACCACAGTCGTGGCCATTCACATGCATGTTCTCATTGGATTCGGGCAGACAGTGAAGAAACAGTGGAGCCAAAGAATAGGGGGCTGTTCCTTTATTAAAGTCTCGTACCGGCCGATGAGCAACACACACAGGGAAAACACTTCTCTTTCACTCAGGGGTCCCAAAGCCACTGACACATTCTCTGTTTCCACAACCAGGACAATCTTCTCAGGTTCCTCCTAGAATCGAAGGCCCCACCAGTCTCAGCAGAGCTCACAAAAACCCCTCTGCTCTAGTTCCCCATCTGCACACCTTCTCTTTTTCTGCATAAACTGGCTTCTTCTTCAGCACTCTGCATTCTCTCTGCTTTCCCTGCAAAAACATGGATTCTCTCCTCTTCTCCTCTTTCTGCGCTCTCCTTTTCAAAACTTACTGGCGCAAAAACCTCTCCCCCAGTAAACATTAGCAAAACAATGACCCTTCCCAAGCAGGAAGGTAATTTGCAATTTTACAGACCCACATATATCTGGCGCTGCCCAGTCCCCAATGCAGACTATAAGCGAGCAAACCTAAAAGTCACATTTTACAAACCTATTTGACGAACAACTTACTCATATTTGACTGTTTAAATTCCATCCAAATGTTTCAAGAATGCTCATGTAAAACATTACTGTGACCTGAATATATATATATATATATATATATATATATATATATATATATATATATATACACACACACACACACACACACACACATTTATATTGTTTTATCTAATAACCTATGGAAGATAAGACAATTAAAATATATAAAAAATAATAATTCTATATAAATGTATGACTATGAATAAATAATGTTTGACCATAGAGAGATAAAAATCCTTACAGATTATTTCTCTGAAATTTCAAGTAATATTACATTGTGTAAGAGATGGTTCAAGAAACTGAATCAAAATTAATTTATTATATATTTTTATTCTAAAATAGAGCTTTTATTTTTGTGGGAAAAGAGCACTGGGTATAAAACTTCAGAACCAAGAGTCTTAATGGTAGAACCATACAGGGTGTCATAAAAAAAATACTAGTAGAAGTGTTTCTTTGAGGATAAAATGAGATTCTCAAAAATCGGGGTAATGGCAGGAGAGAGAAAAGTTTCTGAGAGGTTGCCTGGCCCATGAATTGGAAGGCAAAGGTGAAGAGCTTAGCTTTTTCTTGTGAATATTCATGTTAATGAGGGAAAAAAAGTCAAAGAGGAATCTATAAATAAGTGCACTGAGAAATTCATGTTCTATTTTGTTTTTGTTTGTTTGTTTTAGCTGAATTGTTTAGCTGAATTCTTTATTGGCAATAAGTTTCAATAATAACAAAATTATAGTAGTTGTCAAACACTGAATATGTAGTATGTGCCTTGTTTTGGTCTAGTTTCTCAAAGGATATCAATCTAAAAAAAATCACAAAGTAATTAAAGAGGAAAATATGTAAACAAAAATAAGTTAATAATTAAAATATCAGAAATTATAAAATAGTAAAGAATAAAAGCAGTGTATATAAAAGTTTTCCTGGATAATATCTATAGTAATTATTCAAATATATTAAGTTCTAGTCATAAACCAGGCACCAAAATAATTGGTTTATACATACTGTCTTATTTTATCCTCAACAAATTCTTATAAGGAGTATTCTGGTTTTGACCTCATTTTGTACATTGCAATAGAAAATTTTAGAGAGGCTAATTAAGTTTTTCATGGCCCCATGTTATAAAAAAAGACAAAAGTAGTCTCAAAATTTAGATCTTGAACTCTTAATTTCTATGCTAAACAGCCTAAATGGGACAAATCAAACCATTGCTTCTGAATATTGTAAGACATAAACTTGTTAATGTATCACTGGAAAATCCTTTTAATTTTCTGCTTACATTAAGATGAGTATAAACAGTAAATTTTCTTCTGTTTGCCTTTAAAACATGGTACTTAATAGTTATTTATTGGAACACAGAAACATTTCTAAGAATGTGTCAAGAAAAAAAAAAATCCAACACTCACCACCACCCAGTATCAAACTACATTGAATCTAACAACAGACTTTACCACTTAGTTTTAAAGGTCATTTGTGTGCTGGCAAAATACAAGTTTAAAGGTTACATTCCATGAAGCTTTAAATAGCAAATCAAAGTTTTGTTTGCATTAGCTTTACTCAAGTCTGTGTTGCTTCTATTCCTCCATCTCATTAGAAATTTCTTCAGGAAAATTCTGCTTAGTTTTCTTCCAGGAGAAAGCCCAAGGCAAAGTACCAGGGAAATATTTAAAAATTCATTTGTACTCTAAAGAAACAACAAGAAAATAGGTTAATTGTGTACAGCTTAACTTGATCCATTGAAAGAAATTTATTATATTCAATATGGTTTAAAAATATGCATGTTACCTAAAATAAATATTCAAACATTTTAACTCATGTAAATATGAGTCTAAAATACTATGAAGTCCAGGCATTTTATTTATTTCTTTTGAAATTCAGAGCACAGATTTTTTTCTTTCCTTATAAAATATTATCTGTGCAACTTAAAATAAAAGCTTATTATTGAGTTAAAAAATGTTTTTCTTTTTGCTTTCAATTGAAAATTATCTTATAATTAAGCCTCTTTTTTATTAGCAGTGATAAATTTCATGTGGTTTCAGAAGCCTCAATGTATTTTTTAGTTGTGGTGTTGACAAGACCAATGTTTTCTCAATGGTCAGAAATGATCTCTATACATATGGCTTCATACCAATTTAGAATGTGATGAGATTCTGTAAAGGAACAAACTTAAAATATTGTTAGGGACCCAAATGATTCAGATGACTTTGATATGGAAGCCTAACTAGTCTTAACCACCCCCAACTCCCCTCGCAAGTCCACGCCCCTCCGCCTGATCACTGCTGCATTTTATAGTTTGGGAAGTTGAGACCTAATGCTGGCGACTCTTTGAAGGCGCTATTCCTCCAGAGTGAGTCAGCCAATTATTGATTCTTAAGAACTTGGCTTCTCAGCCGCGAGTTGCTCATTGCCAAAGGACACGCCCCTGTTTTCCACAGTTAGGCGACACATTGGAGACTGGAAAGAACTAATTTTAAAATTTAATAGGGTGCTCATTTTTCACTTTGCTTTTTGAAAAAAAAAATATGATTAAAAAATCATCTGAAAAGACTAAATAAGATTATAAATTTTTAGTAAAATAGAAACAGCAGAAAATAATGACAGAATATGCACCCAAGTGAATTTAAGATCGGAGAGAATGGTTTGACTCTTGGCATCAGCTGAACATTGATAGAAATAAAAAAGATGTCATTTAAGTAAGTATTTTGTATTTTCAAGCCTTACAACCATTAAACAAATTTAACCCATAGTTACTCTTTTCTAAAATGTGATATAAACCTGGATTCAGATTGATGCTAAGTCTCAGGAAGTGGAGTAAATAATTTTAGTTCAAGTATCCTCAATTCCTTCAAATATCATGTAAAACAGGGTTGCTTATATAAAAAGTGGAAATGCCACAGTCCTTTCAACCTAATGATTCTGGGTTGATGGTGAGTTCTATAAAACTATTCACTAGAGATTCCTATACTTTTAAATATTTGCACTACTGTCTTTGTTAAAACTGACTGGAAAAGCAAATGGAAGAATACTACCAGAGAACACAGTTCAGTCTGAAAGCATTTTCATTAACAAGTTGACCGTGCCTACTTTATAAGACAATATAATAAAAATTTACTACAAAGTAAATTATGAAATAAACGTAAAATTAATTTGACCACATCTGTTTAGTTTTGCTTTTTTACCAAACAGATCATTAGTAGAACATGAAGTAAGTTGTACAGTAAGAATTAGACAGCACAGGGAAGGCTGCTTCTCTTGCAGACTTCTCCTCTGAGAGTTACAGTAGTGCGCTCTGCTTTCCTCAACCCTAAGCTTATCAGACTTGCTTGGTGCTGAGAAATGTGTTTATAGTTTTTTTCCAACCACACAGATTTACTTGACTCCTGAGATAGGCTAGATTTCTCAGTTCTCCTTCTTTGTTTTTAACTGTGAAAAGTAGTTTGAAACAGGCCATGCAAACTAATTTGAAATGTGATTGTTTATATTGAAGTTTTATAGTGTTCAGGCACTTGTCACTTGTACAACCATAAAGACAAGTAGAGGAGTTGCTGCTGCCAAAATCAGAGTCAAAGCAAACACTGAAGTAGAATTTTCTATTGTATTTTTCCACATCACAAAGCCTACACATTATGTATCTTCTTCTTTCACATGTCTTTCAAGTATTCATTAAATTACAAAGAAAATACATATTACTAAACTTATCAAAGTCATCATTGTTTTATGCTTCTCCAAGATCACTTCAAGAAAAATCCAGTGAGCATTCTGGTTTAGATGACAATGATTTAAATTTGCAATATGCCAAATATATTAAAGAAACCAACAAAATCTTTGAAATAATTTTAAAATATGTAAAATTACAAATATATAGTGATACAAATAAAAACTTAGTGATAGAACTGGATCAGAATTCCGAGTGCCTTAAAATGAAAATTTATCAAAGTCCACTGATGTTTTAAATAGCATCAGACATTCAAAATTAAAATAGATTTGATTTTCTTTAGGGCTTAATTTCTCACAGGTAAAAGGAATAACTAAACTCTGCTATTAAATACCATTAGATTCACCACAGGATAAAAAACATTCACATAACAAAAGAATGCACATAGTAGGATTCATACATATATATATTGTATGTAAATTATCCTTCTCTTTTTGCCTAATGCCACCATAGTATAAAAAAGCTCTGTTATTTCTTATCTCTGGTCATTGTTTTCCTAATCTATCCTTGTGGAATAAGAACTTCTTGCTATATAACCAAGTCATTCTTTAGCTTTTATGTCTTTTGTTTGATATAATAATTCATGCTAATATTTAATAAGAAGACAGGATAGGCAGCAGAAATCTGGACATTTGAAGAAGAAATACCATTGTGCATGATCTGACGTAGAAGTGTTGCCTTGGTAGTAGTAGCAGCGGTTAGAAAAACAGTAGACAAAAAAATAAAATCTAAATAGTGTAGAAGTTTGTGGAGTTCTGGTCTGCAGTAGGAGGGATGTATTGGTCTCCTTCGGTTGCTGTAACAAAATGTCAAACAATGTATGGCTTAAACAACAGACATGTATTTCTCAAGGTTCTGGACTCTAGTAAAGTCCCTGGATGGGTGGATCTCTGGGAAAGTCTCTCTTCCTGGTTTGCCTGCTTTGTCCTCATATGGCCTTTCCTATGTGCACCCCAACACAGAGTCTGCAAGTTCTTTGTTGTATCTTCTTATAAGAACACTAATTTTATCCGATTAGGGTACCATGCAGATGAGCTCATTTAACCTTAACTTCTTTTGTTTTTATTACTTAGAAATAGTATTTAATAGGGTGACATTGATCTATAAGAGTATATAATTTTCAGGTAAATATTTCTATAGTATTTGAACTGTTGATTGTGCTGTGTGCCCATCAACCAAAGTCAAAATCATTTTCCTTCACCATATGTTTGTCTCTCTTGACTCTCCTCCCCATATGTAACCTTCAATTTTATCTATGTCCATGATTCTCAGTTTTATGTTCTACCTATGTGTGAAATTATATAGTGTTTAGCTTTTATTGATTTACTTATTTCACTGAGTATAATGTTCTCAAGGTCCATGGTGTTGTAAATGGCAATATGTCATCATTCTTATGGCTGAGTAGTATTTCACTGTATATATATACCACATCTTTTCTACCTAATCTTCTATCAAGGAACACTTTGGTTGTTTCTATATTTTTGCCACTATGAATAATGCTGTGATAAACTTGGAGGTGCTTGTGTCTTTGCATACCAATGTTTTCAAGTTTTTTGAGTGGATACATAGTAGAGGGATTGCTGGGTCATGTGGTAGTTCTAGTCTTAATTTTTGGGGGGACCACCATACTGTGCTCCATAATGGCTATACCAGTTTACATTCTCACCAGCAGTAAATGAGGGTTTCTTTTTTTCCAGAGCCTCTCCAACACCTTTCATTACTTGTTTTGTTCATAACAACCAATCTAAGGTCAATAAGTTTAGTACCTATGTTTTCTTCTATTTAATTTATTGTCTAAAATCTTATATTAAGTTTTTTTCATCCATTTTAAATTAATTGTTGTGTATGAGAACAAGGTGTGCTCAAGTTTCATTCTTTTGCACGTGCTTCCCATCTTTCCCAGCAAAACATATTGAAGAAGTTTGCTTTTCTCCATTGTGTGCTCTTGGCATCTTAGGCAAAGATTGTCCATCTGTAATGCTGGTTGCTGAAGCCATGGCTAGGCAGGTTCCCATTGAATTCAGGCAGACAGTAGAGGAACTGTGAAGCCGTAAAGCGTCAGGCCATACCTGTTTATTGGAGGGTCAGAAGGACAGGTGAGCAAATAAATAACAAAAGGGAAAGACCTAATAAAGGAAAATGCGGTGGCGGGAGAGTGATCTGGGATCTGGGACAATCACTATAAAGGGGAAGCACCCATAGCTTTATACAGGCTATGTACACATACCTCTGCCACATGCTCAAACACGAATCAAGCAAAGTTCTTTCTTGTAGCCAGTAAACCCATGAGCAAGCCTAACACAGTTGCCCTGCATTATCTGTATGTGGCTTTATTTCAGGGCTTTCAATTTTGTTCCATTGGTCCATATGTCTTTTTTTTTCTTTCTGTCAATACCATGCTATTTTGATTATGATACCTCCAACTTCATTCTTTTTTCTCAGTGTTGCTTTGGTTTTTCAAGGTCTCTTATAGTTACATACAAATTTGGTGATTCTTTGTTCTATTTCTTTAAAAATAACATTAGGATTTTAGTGGGGATTGTTTTAAATTGAAGACTGCTTTGGATAATATAACCAATTTAACCATGTTGATCCTTTTAATTTATGAACATAGAATATTTTTTTATTTCATTGTTTCTTTTTAATTTTTTTAAAATAATGCTTTGTAGTTTTTAGTGTATAGGTGTGAAGCCAGTATCCACGGCCACCATCACAGCTGCCTGGCCCATGCAGATTCGCATTAGATTCGGACAGATGGTAATGAAACAATGGAGCCAAAAACTGGTGGGCCATCATCTTTCATCCTAACTTGCAATGGCAGGCAAGTAAAAACACACACTGGGCTCCAAAACCCACTCATTCAGCACTCATAAAGCTACTGACTTATCCGAGTTTTCCTAGGATCAAAAGTTTCTAACCTCACCAGTCTTATTCACCTCTGTTCTCATTCTGCTTCCTTCTCCCTGCAAAAACTCTGCACAAACTGGCTTCTCACTCAGCACTCCACCATCTTGGCTGCTTAACCTGGCCTCCTCCATGTGGCCTCTCTTTGCTCTCCTCTCTGCTTTCTCCTCTCTGCTCTTTCTTCTAATGCTAATATTAGGAACCGAGAGAGAGCAAGCTCCCAGTCTGCCCCACTTTATAGTGTAGAAACCAAACCCTTTAATCCAATATACAAATAAGGAAGTCTCTGATACAAAGTCAGTTATCTGAGGCATGATGGGATTGCACCACACCACATCAAAAAGGGTGGGAAAGGCTTAGTCCTAAAACCAAGCCCCAGGCTACAAGGATCCTGCCTGCCCACAGCCCACCCCCAAGACATATTAATATCACCTGAGCGATGGCTTCCACATGGGCAGCACCATCTTTAACAAAGTGAGCATAATATATTTTATCTGCCCAACAAGAGGTCCTTCACATTCTTTGTTAAGTTTATTCTTAGGTATTTTATATTTTGTCTATTCTTGGAGTGCACATTGAAAAGGAATGTTTAATCTGATATTTTGGGATACAATGTCATTTAAGGCCAATTTTCTTTATTGATTTTCTGTTTGGATAATCTATTTAGACTGTCAGTGGTGTGTTGAGTTCTCCAACTATGATTGTTTTTTGTCTATTTCTTTTTTTTTTGCTCTATTAGTTGATGTCTTATATATTTTGTTGCTCCCTCATTCAGTGCATATATATTAAGAAGTGTTATATCTTCTTGATATAGCATCCCTTTTATTGTGAAATGCCCAGCTTTGTCTCTTGTTACCTTTGTTGTCTTGAAGTCAGAATCGTCAGCTATAAGTATAGCTACACCTACTTTTCTTTGAGTATTATTTGCTTGGAAAATCATTTTCCAACCTTTCACTTTGTGTCTACTTTTGTCCTTGCAGCTTAGATGTGTCTCCTCACACATCTAAGGAGGAGCTGCCTTGTGTCTCCTCAAGGCAGCTTATAATTGGGTTTTGCTCTTTGATTTAATCTATTACTCTGTTCCTCTTTATTGGTGAGTTCAGTCTGTGTATGTTTAGGGTAGTTATTGTTGCATGAAGATTTCCTATAGCCATTTCATGTTTTGTTTTTTGATAGCTCTGTGTTTCCTTTGGTTCTTTCCCTTTGTGTTTCTGTCAGGGTTTTTTTTTTTTTATAATATTTCATACTTTTTTCTTATGTTTCCTTTTTTTTTAAGCTATGTGTTTCAGTATTGTTTTATTCATGGATGGTTACCATTAGGCTATTAAGAAAAAGAAATTATAGGCCTGACCTGTGGTGGCGCAGTGGATAAAGCGTCGACCTGGAAATGCTGAGGTTGCCAGTTCGAAACCCTGGGCTTGCCTGGTCAAGGCACATATGGGAGTTGATGCTTCCTGCTCCTCCCCCCTTCTCTCTCTCTCCCTCTCTCTCTCCTTTCTAAAATGAATAAAAATAAAAATAAAAAAAATAAATAAAAAAGAAAAAAAAAGAAAAAGAAATTATATATGAAAGAGTCCTTTGTCTTATGAGTGATCCTTCCTTATTTTTTTTCTTTTTAATTTTTTTTTTGCTCCTGCAGATCTTTACCTTCTCCCTGTTTATATTGTTGTTGCCACAAATTATCTTTGTTTATATTGTAACCTTGTTGGAGATTTTACCTGTAATTTTGTGTTGTTTTGTTCTTTTCATCTAGTAGAATAACCCCTTGATTATTTTCTATAGTAAGGGTTTTCAGGTGACAAATTTCCTCAGCTACTATATGTCGGCAAAAGTTTTTAATTCTTCTTCATATTTTAAAGGATAACTTTGATGCATATTGTATCCTTGGCTGGTAATTTTTCTCTTTCAGTACTTTGCATGTTTGGGTCCATTCTCTCCTGACTTGTAGAGTCTCTGATGAGAAGTTTATTGATAACTTGATGGGCTTGCCTTTATATGTTATATTCTTTTTTCCCCTAGTTACCTAGACGATTTTTTATTTGTCATTGATTTTTGACAGTTTTATTACAAACAACCTTGAAGAAGGCCTTTTTGGATTGAGATAAATAAGCATTCTATTTGTTTCTTGGAGTTGAAGATCTAACTCTTTTCATAGGCTTCAAAGTTGTCCTTTGTTTGAATAGGCTCTTCATTCTTTTCTTTCGCTTCTTCTTTTTTTTTTCTAATATGCCAGTTATTTTTTGTTGCTTTTTCTGATGGTGTCAGACAATTCTCATGGAACTCTCCCATTTTTTAAATTCTTGAGTCTCTCACAATTTCTCTTATCATCTCTCGATTCCTGTCTTAGATGTCATTGGTTCTCTGCTCTATCTGGCCTGTACTATTAGGTAAAGATGCTAGTTCATTTTTTAATTCATGTATTGAGTTCTTCATCTCTATTTTAAAGTTTCAATTTCCTTGGTGAAGTACTTGTTTTGTTTTCTGAACTCATTAAATGGCTTATTAGTGCTTTCTTATTATTAAGTATTTTCAGAACTTCAATTTTAAATTCTTTATTATTTCTATGTGATTGGGATTGCTTTTGGAAGATGTTTTATTTTCTTTCTCAATTATGCCTCTTTCTTGGGTGGCATAGTATTGATTTTTCTCTGTCTGGATGGCACATAAGAACGGTACTGTTAGAAAACCAAGCAAAAAAAAAAGCCCAAAAATAAAAAAATAAAAATAATAAAAACCACCCAAAAAACAAAGAACAAAAAATAATTAAAAACTAAAAAGAAACAAAAAGAGAAAAAATAAACAATAAAACACTAAACACACATTAAAGGAGTGGTATTGCACTTGCAAGAGTTTTTGTTTGTTTTTTATTAGCATGAGGTACTGGAATACAAGCTTTAGCTCTGTAAAATCTCCAGGCTGATCTTTGGCTGAGTTAAAGACCTAAGAGCAGAGAGGAACAAGAAAAACAAATGTCTTTAAACTATAATGCTTTGTGGGAAATCAGGAATATGACTTTTAAGAAAATAAAATAAACAGCAGGCTTCATAACAAGGTACACCATTGGTTATAAAGGCAATAAATATTAAATATGCTATTCCTCCTCTGATCTCACTATAAACTATGGTTTTAATTAACCAAGTTTGGGTTCTTAAATTGTTTGTAGATATTCTCTGCAAATATTGTGTGCTAGATAAAAAAGAAAGAATTATAACTTAAACAATACAGGTCATTTTAGAATGACACACACTCCTTGATTGGTCTAGTCTCTGTTTTATTAGACTATGTTTCACATGTTTTATATTGCATGTTTTTGTATTTAATTTCTTTGAAAGTGTCTGGGGAAAGTTGTCTGTCAATATTTAATATTTTTTACTAAAACAAAATTAGAAGCTTAGTCTATAGGACATTCTTATATGGTGTTTTATAGTAAATGCCTTGTGTTTTGGGGAGGTTTAAAAAATAATTAATAATATTCAATATATTTCCTATTGCCCTATAGTTGTGACATACTTTGTTGAGTCAGTCATGATGCCATCTTTTTAGCAAATAATAAAATATGGTAACCATCTTTGTAAGTTAATTAAAATGGACAAACTTTATCTAATTATATTCTACACAAAAAATAGAAGAAAAGAAAAAAATATGGAAAAGAAAATAGCATTATTTACTTTTGAAAAGTTTTTTTTTTTAATTGAAAGCCTAGATTTCATTAGTTTAATTATGGAAAGTTCCATTATCCCATGCTGAAATATTGTTATATTAAGCACCTGGATTAATTTAAGTTTCTATTGAGTCATCTATATTTTGTATATTACATAATGTGTTTATAGAAGACAGCAATTTGCTGTCTCAAAAAATAAATAGCAAACATTTTAAAGAAAATTCCCAAAGAAATTTTTGATACCTTTTGAGATGAATTTGAATCTCCTTAAGAAAATAGCTGGAATAATAGATTATAGAAATGTAGGGATAATATTTGAAATATGTAGAAATCTTTAACAAACAGAAAAGATGCCTGGTTTGAGTAGGTAAAGGTGGTACATTCTATAAACATCAATTATTTTTCAAAAACCTAGAAAATATCAAAATAATAAATCAAAACAATAATTTCTACATAATTTTAGGGAATTCAAATGCTCTTAATATTTCTGAATGAGCCTCACATAAGAATCAGTATTCTAAGTCTATATAAAAATATAAAATTTGTGAGACGAAAGCTCCCTGTTCTCCACGTTCTCTCCAGCACTTATTTTTTGCTTAATTTATTGATGATAGCTATTCTGATAGATATAAGGTGATATCTCATTGTGATATTAATTTGCATTTTCCTAATGATAATTAATATTGAGTATCTTTTTATTTTTGTCTTTGTAATCTGTGTGTTCTTTCTAGAAATATGTTTATTATGTCCTATGTAATTTTTCAGTTTTATTTTTATATTGAGCCAAGTGGGTTCGTTATATATTTTAGATATTAATCTGTTTAAAAGATATATATACAAATATCTTTTTAAATTCAACAGGTAGTCTTTTTGTTTTGTTGATGTTTTTCTGTGTTACAAAAGATTTTTAATTAGTCTTACTTATTTTTGTTTTTGTTTTCTTTGCTCTTGGAGACAGATTAAAAAATTGCTAAAATTAATGTCAAAAAGTTTATTGTTTAGGTGATATTGTAAATTGGTGCAGCTACTATAGAAAACAGTATGAAAGTGCCCTCCAAAATTAAAGGTGGAACTACCATATGACATATGACCCAGCAATTCCATTTTTGTATATTTATCCAAAGAAAACCAAAACACTAATTTTAAAAGATATATGCAGCTCAACATTCATTGCTGTACTGTTTAGAATAGCCAAGATATGCATGCAACTTAAGTTCCTTTCAACAAACAAATGGAGAATGATGTGATACATTCATATATACATATATACAATATATATATGGAATAGACTATTGTATATACATACATATATATGATATAATATATATGAAATAGACTATTACTAGGCTATTTAAAATAGTGAAATCTTAAATCTTGACATTTGTGACAACATAGTTGGACCTAGAGGGTATTGTGCTAAGTGAAATGAGTGAGACAAAGAAATATAGATACACAGAATTTCAATTACATGTGGAATCTAAAAAAATAATAAATGAGAAAATAAAACAGAAACAAACTCATAGATACAAAAAATTATGATTTCAAAATAAGGCTGGATAAAAAAGGTAAAAGAGTTAATAAGTAGCAATTTCCTGCAAAATAAGTCATAGAAAATACAGTCAGTAATAGTGTAATAACTATGTATGCTCTCAGGTGAGTACTAGACTGGTAATCAGTATGATCACTTTGTAGGGCATATAAATGTCTAATCACTATGTTGTCCCCCTGAAACTAATATAATATTGTATATCAACTGTAATTGAAAATTGAATTTAAAAAAATAACCTAGAATAAAGAAACTATATCTCTCTTCACTGTTTTGAAATTGTTTTCTTATAATACCACACACAAATTTCTGATGTTTCTGTCTGTATGTTTACACAAACAAAGCCAATCTAAAGTATAAAACTATCACAAAACAGTCATGTATATTGGATCCTCTAGAACATTGACTTCATCTCAATCAAGATATTTTTGTGACACCAGTATTGCTAAGGATGTAGTAAACCTTTATAATAAGTCATTTTAATGAGATAGTTCTCTTGTATCACTGTTGTTTTTACTTTGGTTTTTTTTTCTTATATGTTTGTATGTATATTTGAAGTTATAACTTTGTAGAATTTTTTTTCTTCCCACTATCTATTATCCATCAACGATGTGGAAATGTAAAATAATATCTTTGTAGAGTTAAAAAAAGATATAAAAAAGTAAGTGTCTTAGAGATTTATTAGCTAGAATTTCTGCTGTGTTACATGTGTATGCACTTCCCATTAAATGTAATGAGTTATGAAAGTGCCATTTTCTTTTATTTTCTGTGTTAGACTTCCCAACATCAGCAATAATAAGGTAGATACTGCCTGAATAAAAGATAGCAGAATTGTAACTTTCATTATATGTTTGCTGTGCTACTGATTTTATGTGTCATAGCAATTAGAGCTATTTCTAACTAATAAACACTAAATAAAAAGTCACTTGAGCCTTTAAACAATGGTTTTTATTTTTTAGGTCATAAGAATTTAGGATGTAATAAAATATACTGCGTACAAAGTATATTATGCCTCTGAAACAATTAAAAGTGCTTATATATTTTACTCAGCTATGGATACAATAAGACCTTGTTGAAAGTATGTACTAGAAGTTCTGTCTGCATATGCATAGATGTAATAAAAAGATAACTCTTCACTTTAAAATTTGGACACTTTATTAAGTTACTTCTTGTATTACCTTCAGTGAAAATAAATGCACAATGCTTACAAAAGAAAAAAGGACACAGAATGTGAGTGGAGAGGAAGGAGGAAGAACAAAATGGAGAGAGGGAAAAGCAAAAGAAATCAGGCCTTAATTTTACCAGATAAGTGATATTCTATGAAAAAACAGTATGCTCAATTGTTCAGGATATTTAGGCTGTTTCTCAGAATAAGGGTTTATACCTGATCAGGTGGTGGCACAGTGAATAGAGCAATGTCCTGTTATGCTAAGGACCCAGCTTTGATACGCTGAGGTAACTGGCTTGAACAAGGGCTCACCAGTTTGAGCAAGGGGTTGCTGGCTTGAGCGTGGGATCATAGATATGACCCCATGGTTGCTGACTTGAGCCCAAGGTCCCTGGCTTGAGCAAGGGGTCACTGATTTAGCTGGAACCTCTCCACCCCAGGTCAAAGCATATATGAAAAAGCAATCAATGAACAATAAGGTACCACAAGGAAGAATTGACAGTTCTCGTCTCTCTTCATTACTATCTGTTTCTGACTGTCCCTCCCTCTTGCTATCTCTCTCTCTCTCTCTCTCCCTTAAATAAATAAATAAATAAATAAGGGTTTATTTTATACATATATAATTATTAAGAAAACAAGTATTTGGACTTGGCCAGTTGGCTCTGTGAACAGACCATAGGCCCAACCTATGGATGTCCCTAGATTGATTC
Source organism: Saccopteryx leptura (assembly GCF_036850995.1). Classification (NCBI taxonomy): domain Eukaryota; kingdom Metazoa; phylum Chordata; class Mammalia; order Chiroptera; family Emballonuridae; genus Saccopteryx; species Saccopteryx leptura. The sequence continues at coordinate 18,435,569 of NC_089510.1, forward strand.
CCAATGAGGGAACACAGGAGAAGTGATCATAACCTTCTTTCCTCCCTCTCCCTCCTCTCTCCCTCTTCTCTTACTGCAGCCATGGTTCAGTTGGTTCAAGCAAGCCCCTTGTGCTGAAGATAGCTCGGTTGGTCTGAATGTCATTGTCAGGCGCTAAGGATAGCTTGGTTGATTCAATCATCAACCTAAGATTGGGTTGCTGGGTTGGATCTTGGTATAGGCTCATGTGGAAGTCTACCACACCAATTCCCTTCTTCTCACTTGAAAAAAAAAGAAAGGAAGGAAGGAAGAGAAAGAAAAGAAAACAAGTATTTGCAATTTTATTGCTATAATAGATCTTCGTGAAAAAAAAAACACACAAATACATTTTTTCCCCAAGGCTTTTTCTCATTTAAAAAGTATTTATTTATTCAAGAAAGCAAGTGTTAGCTTGGGAACAGTTTAGTATTTAATAATATTGCCTATATCAGGTATTAATACTTAAAATGTCAGTACTTTTTAAACACCCACCTATTAACACAGTTATACTACCAGGTTAACTAACAAAATCTTTATGGCAAAAAATGTTAATGTCACACTCTTTCTATGAAAAATTCACCACAGTATTTTATTGTAATTAGTTTAGTAACTCACGGTTCATTTTAAGATAAAAAAGATATAGGCCTTGGCTGGATGGCTCAGGTGGTTGGAGCGTTGCTCTGACATGCTGAGGTTGCAGGTTTAAATCTGGTCAGGATACATACAGGAATCAACCAATGATGGCAAAAACAATTGGAACAACAAACTGATGGTTTTCCTTTCTGTCTCTCTCTTTCTCTCTAAAAATCAATCAATAAAAAATATAGGAAGTATATTATTTTCTCTTTAAAATATATTAAAAATCTGTGGGAAAAGTGAACATAGTACAACCTCACTAACTGTGTAACCTTAGCTAGACCACACTATCCAGATATGTGGTCAAATACCAGTGCAAAAGTTGCTGTGAAGTTATTTTTTGATAAGTGTAACATTTAGCCTGACCAGGCAGTGGCGCAGTGGATAGAGCATCAGACTGGGATGCAGAGGACCCAGGTTAAAAACCCTGAGGTTGCTGCTTTGGTTCAGCTCATTAGACTTGTGTGCAGGCTCACCAGCTTGAGGATGGGGTCACTGGTTTGAGCATGGGATTATAGAAATGACCCATGGTCACTTGCTTGAGTCCAACGGTCATTGACTTGAAGTCCAAGGTCGCTGGCTTTTAAGCAAAGGGTCACTCGCTCTGCTGCAGACTCCTGGTTAAGTACATATGAGAAAGCAATCAATAAACAACTAAGAAGCTGCAACGAAGAATGGATGCTTCTTATCTCTCTTCCTTCTTGTCTGTCTGTTCATATATATATATATATATATATATATATATATATATATATATTCACATTTAAATAGGTAGACTTTAAGTAAAGCAGATTATGCTTTATAAGGTGCAGGTCTCTTGAAGAAGAAGGAGTTTTGCCTCCAGATGGCCATCAGACTTGAGCTGCAATATCAATTTTTCCTTAGGTCTCCAGTCTGTTCCCTTTCTTTGCAGATTTTAGATTTGCCACCCTTTAAAATCAAATAAGTCAATTCCTTAAAATAAAATAAAAAATAATGTATTTATATGCTTTCTATTATTTCCCTTTCTCTGAAGAACTGTTATTACGTGACGGTGAGTTGACTCTAACTCCTGGTGTCCCAATGAATGAGTGATGTCCACAATGTCCTGTCCTCAACAGTTCTGCTTAGCTCTTGCACCCTCATATCTATCTGACTTCTTTAATAAAACCACTCCATCTCATACTTGGTCTTCCTCTTTTCCTGCTGCTTTCTGTTATGCCCAACATTACTGTCTTTCCCAAAACACACTGCCTTCTCGTGATATTCCCAAAGTAGGACAGCTTCAGTTTTGTCACTTCTTGCTTTCCACAATATTATAGGCTTTTCTGTCTTCTCAGTATGTCTGTGTTTGGGTGTTTTGTTTGTAGAACAAGTTGAGTCTAGGCTTGGTGTTGTCTGCCTCCAGTTTTCAATTGTGTTATTTCTAGGTCTTCTTGGGTTGGCGTCAGCTATTATTTGTAATCCTCTTTCGGGTTTGGGCCACTTTGAAGTCTTGATTTGTTTGTTTTCTTAACAGGTGATTTTCTTGTTTACTGATCTCAGTAGGGGGCTTACTTAAAACTGTATCCAGAAATGTGGTGAGTGTAACCTGAGACTCTGATGGCCTCTTCTACCAGTTACTTTCTCTGGGAGCATGGTGTTTTTTCAGCTTCAGTAGTGGGATGTGTATCTCAGATCTCCATGGAGACCTGAGTTACTGCCCCTCTTCCCCACTTCTTGTTTTCAGCTGTGTCTTTTTGCACTGATTGGAGCTGGAGAGATGTCTGGATATCTGTGACCCAGGCGCACTTAAGTCTTTTGTTTTGTGGAAGGATCAGTCCCTCCTCCAGCTATGGCCACCTTCAGCACTGGATGAGTCAGCTTCTCAGGTCATCTCCTGCATTCCTCTGCCCCTCACCATCTGTCTCTCTCTCTCTCTCTCTCTCTCTCTCTCTCTCTCTCTCTCTCTCCCTTTTCTTTTTGGAAGGCAAGCTGGCCCTTTCAATACACCTCATTCCCTGGTCGCCAGGCAAGTGGCTGTGAGCAGTTTTTTCTGCTCTTTTCCTTGGACTGAGAGCCCTTCTGGGCTCTCAGCCTCACCACCCCTCTGTTCCTATAAGCAAGGGAGATTAAGGCACTCCCTACCAGGTTTGTTGTGGCTTCTTCTTTGCTTCTTGGTTTTTGAGAGCTGTTCTTGTAGTCCAGAGTTGGTTTTTTATGCTGATTGTTCATGAGTTAGTTTGTAATCCAGTTCGGTGGTGTGAGCTAAGAGTCTGTGTGTCTTCCTACTCCACTGCAATCTTCAGATCTCCTTCATTTCTCTTTTTTTCTTGGTGAGTCTGGCTAAGGATTCATCGATATTGTTTACTTTTTCAAAGAACCAGTTCTTGGTTTCATTGATCCTATGTATTGTTTTTTTAGTCTCTATGTCATTTATTTCTGCTCTGATCTTTATTATTTTCTTCCTTCTACTTCCTCTAGGCTTTATTTGCTGTTCTTTTTCTAGTTCTTTTAGATGCAGGATTAAGTTGGGGTTTTTTGAGCTTTTTCTAGCTCCTTAAGGTATGCCTGTAATGCTATGAACTTCCCTCTCAGAACTGCTTTTGCTGTGTCCCATGGATTTTGAATTGTTGTGTGTTCACTTTCATTTGTTTCAAAGAAATGTTTTATTTCTTCCTTGATCTCATTGTTGACTCAGTTGTTGTAAAATAACATGCTGTTTAGTTCCCAAATGATTGAGTGTTTTTCAGTTTTCCTATGGTAGTAGATATCTAGTTTCATGCCATTGTGGTCGGAGAAGATGCTTTATATGCTTTTATTGTTCTTAAATTTGTTGAGACTTGTTTTATGCCTTAATATGTGGTCTATCCTAGAGAGTGTGCACTTCAAAAGAATGTATGATATATTCTTTTATTGTTCTTAAATGTATGATATATGCTTTTATTATTGTTCTTAAATGTATGATATATGCTTTTATTGTTCTTAAATTTGTTGAGACTTGTTTTATGCCCTAATATGTGGTCTATCCTAGAGAGTGTGTACTTCAAAGAATGTATGAGCACTTCAAAAGAAAGTATGATATATTCTGTTGCTTTAAGTGGAAGGTTTTGAAGATATCTATTAAATCTAGTTGATATAGTGTGTCCCTTAATTTTGTTGTTTCTTTGTTAATTTTCTTTTTTGAGGATCTATCCATTGATGTTAGTGGAGTATTGAAATCTCCTAATTTTATAGTATTGCTGTTTATCTTTCCCTTTATGTCCATCAAATCTGGCTTACATATCAATATTTAGGTGCTCCTATATTAGGTGCATATATATTTATAATGTTTATCTCTTTCTGTTGGACTGCTCCCTTCATCATTATGTAGTGACCTTCTTTATCCCTTAGTGTAGTCTCAGTTTTAAAGTCTATTTTGTCAGGTATAAGTATTGCTACCCCAGCTTTTTTTTTTATTTCCATTTCCATGTAATATTTTTTCCATCTTTTTACTTTCAGTCTATGTGTATCTTTGGTTTTGAGGTGTGTCTCCTGTAGACAGCATATGTATGGTCCTGTTTTCTTATCCATTCAGCTACCCTTTGTCTTTCATTAGGCATTTAATCCATTTACATTTAAGAATATTATTGATATGTAGTTGTTTATTGCCATTTTATTCTTTAAAGTTATATTTCTCTTTTACTATATTCTTTTCCCCCTTTGTTCTGTTTGCAACAGATTCCTTAACATTTCTTGCAGCATTTGTTTGAATGTAATGAATTCCTTGATTTTTTTTGTCTGGGAAGCTTTTTATTTCTCCTTTAATTTTAAATGATAGCCTTGCTGGATAAAGAAGTCTTGGTTGTAGGCTTTTGTTCTACATTACTTTGAATATGTCTTGCCATTCCTTTCTGGCATCAAGTGTTTCTGCTGAGAAGTCAGATGTCATCATTATAGGGGCTCCTTTGTAGGTGATAGCCTTTTTATCTCTAGCAGCTTTTAATATTTTCTCTTTATCTCTTAGCTTTGGTATTTTAATTATGATGTGTCTTGGTGTAGATTTTATTTGGTTACACTGTAATGGATTCTCTGTGCTTCTTGAACTTGTGTGACTTTTTCTTGCATCAATTTAGGAAAGTTTTCAGCTATGATTTCATTGAACAAGGTCTCTAACCTTGTTCTTTCTTTTCTTCAGGAACCCCTATGATGCAGATGTTGTTTCTCTTTAGGTTGTCACAGAGCTCTCTTAAAGTTTCCTCAGATTTTTTTAAGTCTCTTTTCTTTTTGCTGCTCTGCTTCCATGCTTTCACTTATCTTGTCCTCTATGTTGCTGATTCAATCCTCTGCTTCATCCAGCCTGCTTTTAATTTCTTCTAGTGTAGTCTTCATTTCTGATATTGTGTTTGTCATTTATGTCTGGGTCTTCTTTATGATTTCCGTGTTCATTTTGATGCTTTTAGTTTCTTCATTGAAGTGTTTATTCAGTCCATCCATTCTAGCTTTGAGAAGCATCATAAAAATTATTATTTTAGCCTGACCATGTGGAGGCGCAGTGAATAGAGTGTTGAACTGGGATGCAGAGGACCCAGGTTCGACACCCGAGGTTGCCGGCTTGAGCACAGTCTCATCTGGTTTGAGCAAAGCTCACCAGCTTGGGCCCAAGGTAGCTGGCTTAAGCAAAAAGTTACTCGGTCTGCTGCAGCCCCATGGTCAAGGCACATATAAGAAAGCAATCAGCCTGACCTGTGGTGTCACAGTGGATAAAGTGTCGACCTGGAAATGCTGAGGTCACCAGTTCGAAACCCTGGGCTTGCCTGGTCAAGGCACATATGGGAGTTGATGCTTCCAGCTCCTCCCCCCCTTCTCTCTCTCTGTCTATCCTCTCTCTCTGTCTCTTCCTCTCCTCTGTAAAAAAAAAATGAATAAGTAAATTAAAAAAAAAAAGAAAGCAATCAATGAACTAAGGTGTCACAACAAAAAACTGATGATTGATGCTTCTCATCTCTCTTCTTTCCAGTCTGTCTGTCCTTATCTATCCCTCTCTCTGACTCTCTCTCTCTGTCTCTGTAAAAAAAATAAAATAAAAATAAAAATCATTATTTTATACTCTACATTTGGTAATTTGATTACTTCTGAATTGTCCAAAACTTTATCAGAGGATTTCTTTTGTTGAAGCATATGACTTATGCTTCTCTGCCTACCCATTATTCTCTATGACTTGTAGGCTTCTTCTAACTGTGATCTCCTTACCTAGTAGAGCCTCTTTGAATTCTTGACTTGTTTGTTTTCTTCTCAGTTTTCTTAACTCAGTAGTAGTCTTGTTTACTGATCTCAGCAGGGGCCTTATTTGAAGCTGTATCCAGGAATGTGGTGGGTATAACTTGAGACTTGAAAGCCTGATCTGCCAGCTTCTTTTCAGGGGTGAGGTGCTTCCTCTGTTTCAGTATGTGGAGGTGTATCTCAGATCTCCATGGAGACCTGAGTTACTGCCCCTCCTCCCCCAGTTTCTGTTTTCAGCTGTGTCTTGTTGCTCTGCTTGGAGCTGGAGAGCTTGCTGGAGGTGGGTCACCTAGAACCACTATAGGCGTGGACTTTGTTGAGGGTTCAACCCCTCCCCCAGTTATGGCCACCTTTGCACTGGATGAGTCAGCTTCTCAGGTCATCCCATGCATTCCTCTGCCCATCACCATCTATCTCTTTCTCCCTACTTTCCTTTTGGAAAACAAGCCAACCCTCTCAGAACACCTTGTTCCCAGATCCCCAGGCAAGTGGCTGTGAGTGATATTTTCTCCCCTTCTCCTTGTAATGGGAGCCCTTCTGGACTGTCATTCTCTCCTCACCTTCACTCCTGGAAGCAAGGGAGTCCTACCCATGGCTCAGAGCTTCCTACAGGCTCAGTGTGGCTTCTTCTTTTTTCCTTAGTTTTTGAAACCTTTTCTTTTAATCCAAAATTAGTTTTTCAAGGTTATTGTTTCTAAATTAATTTGTAATCCAGTTTGTTCCAGTTAGCTGGAAGTCTGTGCATCTGCCTACTCCATTGCTGTCTTGGTTCTTCCCTTATTTTCTTTTTCTTTTTTTTTTATTTTATTTTTCTTAATGTGACCATTTTTTTGTCTCACAGAATCAGCTTGTGAATTATGTTTGATTAGAATACTTTGCTGCTTTTGCCTCTGATTCTTCAGTCATTGGTAAGTTTAGAAGTCACTATTTTTTTAAATTTTATTTATTCATTTTAGAGAGGAGAGAGAGGGAGAGAGAGAGAAAGAGAAAGAGAGAGGAGAGAGAGACAGGAGGGAGGAGCTAGAAGCATCAACTCCCATATGTGCCTTGACCAGGCAAGCCCAGGGTTTCAAACCGGCGACCTCAGCATTTCCAGGTTGATGCTTTATCCACTGCGCCACCACAGGTCAGGCCTAGAAGTCACTATTTTTAATTCATGGAAAAACTACCATAACAAGCTTCTCATTCTTTACTAATTTAGAAGCTCACTGAAAGTACATGGCATTTATGGATTTCTGTTATCAGTATATAAAACTACATTTGACTTGTAGAAGATATAGTTTAGTTAATAAAGTTAGCTTAATATTAGAAGAGAATTAGAATCTTTTCATATGAAAATATTCTTTTCTCTTTTTCAACCTATGGTCTTAACACATTTTATGGAGGGATATACAGTGATTACACCTTTCATATCTTGATCTCAACTATGTTTTTCTTTTTTCTTTTTTAAAAAATTTAAATATATTGATGTGGCATTGGTCAAAAAAATGATATGTTTCAAGTGTACAATTCTATAATACAGCATCTGAGTATTGCATTGTGTGTTTACCACCCAGAATCAAATTTCTTTCTATCACCATGTATTTAACACAGTTTACCTTTTGCCACCTCCTCCACACTTCTTGACCTCTAGTAACCATATTGTTGTCTGTATCTATGAGATTTTTTTATTTGCTTGTTTTGTTTGTTCATTTGTTTCTTTCATTTTTATATCTCATATATGAGTAAAACTATGGCAGCATTATTTATAGTGGCCAATATATGAAAACAACCAGTGTCCTTTGATAGATGACTGCATAAGGAAGATGTGGTAATAGACAAAATAGAATACTACTCTATCATAACATAGATCTAAATACTGCCATCTGTGACAACATGAATGGGTCTTAAGAATATCATGCTAAGCAACATAATAATGAGAAAAAAGTCAAGAATTTCTTATCTTTTCAATATAATATTGTAATAGAAGATAACGTTTTTGAGAGTTGTTCTGCCCTCACACTCATCAATCATCATCAAATTTTGATATTTTCTGAGTTAATAATCAGTAATCAAGATTCTTTTGTTTTGGCTCACATAATTCTTTTTGGAAATATAAATATGTAAGTCTATATCATAAAAAATGATAATTGGAAAGAAAATATATCATAGACTTTTCATTCAATAGTGTCACTAAAATATTGAAGAGATTAATTTTGATCCCTGTATAAAGTATCCAAAATATGAACTATAAAAAAGAATTTGGTACTCTTATTATCTCTCTTTTTGTTTTTTTAATGAGGACTTTTTCCTATCTATATTTGACATTAGCAATAATTAATGTAAAATTAATTTCAATTCCACTCACACAAAAATCAACTGATGTAAAGAGGTTGACCTTCCTGACAAAAGTTAGAGCAAAACAGTATAATTTTAATCCTTTGCTTTAGTTTTCACAAGAGCTTGTTAAAATGTAATTATTAAAAAAAGACTGATAGTTAATTTCAGAAACGATTTAACCTATTAGAAAAACAAATGCAGCTTCTTGCTCCTAAACATAGCAACACATTTGCTATTGTCTCCAAATAAATTAACTTAGACAAAAATAAAAATAATACAGTCATTGGTTACAAGTATTTAACACACATTACAGGATGGGGCAAAAGTAGTTTTACTGTTGTGAGTACACAAAACACAGAATTTATTCTTGTACTATTTATTAATTATTATATTATTTCTCATATGCACAACTGTAATTCTACTTTTGTTACACCTTGGAAGTTTTATTAGAACACTGCCATTTATATAACTAAATAGAAGAATAGCACCATTATATTAAGCTAAATCTCCTAGTAAAAGCAGGACCACTGAGGCTGAGGAAGAGTCTTATAGCGATTCTAAGACTTACCTTATAATTAGAGCTTTCTTGTAATACTTTATACGATTTTAAAATGTGTACCACACTCTTGAAATTTTGAAATAGTATGAAGCTCTTTCTAACTTGATAAATATCTTGCTCCTTTGTCAGGCCTAACAATTTCTTCAAATTCATGGGACCTAAAAATTGAAAAGCAAAAACAGAAACTCCAATTTTGCAACACTAAAGGAATAAAAGTAAAGCTTGATTGAAACATCTAAAGAGTATGATCCACTTATTCTAACAATCCAGACTGGAAACTACAAAGGAATATGTAACAACAGACCTGTTTTGATAGACATGATTAAGAGACATGTAGAGATAAGAAAACATTTAATAAAACTCCAGGCAATGAATGTCTGTTTCTATTTTTTAAAGTATAAAAAATGTATTTTTTCTTTTTTTTTTTTCTTTCATTTTTCTGAAGCTGGAAACAGGGAGAGACAGTCAGACAGACTCCCGCATGCGCCCAACCGGGATCCACCCAGCACGCCCACCAAGGGGCGATGCTCTTCCCACCAGGGGGCGATGCTCTGCCCATCCTGGGCGTCGCCATGTTGCGACCAGAGCCACTCTAGAGCCTGAGGCAGAGGCCACAGAGCCATCCCCAGCGCCCGGGCCATCTTTGCTCCAATGGAGCCTTGGCTGCGGGAGGGGAAGAGAGAGACAGAGAGGAAAGCGCGGCGGAGGGGTGGAGAAGCAGATGGGCGCTTCTCCTGTGTGCCCTGGCCGGGAATCAAACCCGGGTCCTCCGCACGCTAGGCCGACGCTCTACTGCTGAGCCAACCGGCCAGGGCAAATGTATTTTTTCTAAATATACAGTTTCACTGTTGAAAGAGTTAAGATTTACAATTGGCTTCGAATAACCTAAAATGGAATGACCTAAAATCTCATGGAGGAGTGGGGGTGGGGGGAGAGAAATTAAAAGAGAAAGGAATAGAAAGAGGAAGAGAGAAAGATTGTCAGAGATTAATATAGGAATGGTGTGGCGAGCCAAGAAGAATGTGGAAGATCCCCCATAAATGAAGATCTGTACTCTAGAAGGAATGTTTATAGTTTAAAGTTTTAAAGAGGTTCTTGTATTCCTCAAAACTGATCCTACAGGCTTACATTAGTGTCCTAAAAGAGGCCAATTTAAGTTTCTAATGTATACAGTCCATAAATAATACTTCTTATAAATATTCAGTAAAATCTAAGGTAGTATGATTTTCAGTAAGATTGTTAAAAGGAGTCCATTTGGCTGTGTGCATCAAAGACCAATAAATCACAAACAGGAGTTTGCAGCTTAGACAGAAAATCTTTATTAGTTGAGGAAGTGGAGCCAAGTCTGCTATCAGAGGTAACCTAGTGTCCAAAGACTTGGCTCCCTGATAGCTTTCGGGGAATGGGTTATATATGGGAAAAATTAAGATCATGGTGACTAAAGGAGTTAGGCGTGTGGGCTTTACTGATTAAGGCCAGAGTAGAGAGTAGTGAATCATTATACTAGGTCAGGCTACTGATATCAGCCATGGCATTGTTCTGATTTCATAAGGCTATAGTTGGTAGGAAAGTGGGGCTGAAACACAGCTGAAGTCAAGATGTTATGTTTATAGCTTGACTAAAACTCTGTTTCTATAGTCAACAAACCTGAGACTTTGTTCTTAAGACAGTTTGATATTGACCAGAATCGGATGTCCTAAGGGCTAGTGATTAAGGAAGGGAGAAGAAGGACAGAAAGGAGACAAGATCATGTTAAAGAAATTGAGTTTCTGAGTGGTTACAATTGTTACTATTTCTTTTCAATAAAACCTTGAACTCAGAGTGTTAACTTTGGTAAACCTTTAAGAAAGCACTTCAACTTTCCACTATAGAATAAATAATGTAGAAATAAATGTTAAATTGCATAGATTTTACATTTCATGCTGGAAATGCTATAAAAGTAAAACTGACTGAATCTTGATACATGACCTTAATTAAAAACAGTTTGAACACCCTTACATTTAAAATAGAAAAAAAATTATATACATTTATTTACATTGCATGATGGATGAATAGCAGAATTAACTCGAGTTACAATTAAGTTGTCTTCAGAGAAAATAGCAATAATAATTTTAAAAAAAATTAGAAGTTACCCCACAGCTTTACTTTTCATGAATAGTTACTATGAGGTGTCATAAAGATGCCAAAAAATTCTCAAAATACAATTGATTCTAATTGAAAAAAATAATAAAATATTATGCACTTTTTAGGAGGCAGTAGAATGATAGTGTATCTAAAAAAAGAAAGGGTACTACATTTCTTACCATTAAAAAATTACCAAATGACATTTTAATTGGATTTCGACTTACAGGCAGTCCCCAGGTTACAAACAAGGTACGTTCTGTAGGTTTGTTCTTAAGTTGAATTTGTATGTAAGTTGGAACAAGTACATTTACCTATTAAGTGCAACATAAACAGATGTCTGTCTTAACAAAGTATTTGTTTTTACCTTTTTGTAGATATAAATACTTAAACATTTTCAAATAAACATTTAACAATCTTGGATTATGCAGATGATGGACTAGTTAGAAAGGATGGGACCCATGTTAGAGAGTCAGGGTTTGATTCTGCTGCTGTAGTCAGTTTCTTGCAGTAGATATCAAGGGAGGTTTGTACAAAGTGTTTCTTTTTCTCATTATAATGTTCTATAGCATTTCAGACCTTCCCTAACTATGTAAACTATGGTGAATCCCTCTGTATCAAGATTTTGTACCTCTAGCTTTGCCACTCCTGCTTCATTGAGATAAAAAGTATCAGCTAATTTTTTTGTAGAACTTTTTTTGATTCTGGAGTTTCTAGGTCCTTGTTTTCTTCCCTAAATGCTATCTTGTGCTGCTCTAGGTCCATAAGGGTTTCATTGGTTAGTTCTTTGGCATGGGAGTTGAGTAACTCTAAGATATCATTTTCACTGATGTCCAACTGTAGTTGATTGTCAATAGCCCTCACGGTACTCCATTCTTAAATACAAGTTGTACATAAGTAAGATTTTTGTAATTTGGGGACTTGCTGTACTCCTTTAATATTTTAAATAAGGTCGTATGAGTCTACAGCTATATGTACTTAGAGGATACACCACTATTTCTTAAGTTGAAACACTGGCTGAGTAGCTAAAGAACAAAAAAATAGAAATACAGTGTGTTTTTTTTTAATCATTTAACTTTTCCTAAATCATAATATTATAAGATCTAAAAAAAGAATGATTTTTAATGTAAAATAATACCCACTCTTTTTATTTTTGTTGTTTATTAAATACTTCAGGTTTTATTTATTAAGGACCAACAACTTTTGCATAATATTTTGCCAATATTATATAGTAATTAAGGCAGAATTTTCTGCCAGATTTAATATTTAGCTGTTCAAAATAACCAAATAAATTATATCTTGCTTAACTTATTTAACTTAAAGAATTCTTGATTTAGTTGTAATGTTCCAAGCAAATATCATATAACAAAAAATGTAGAAATAATGAATGATAAAACTGATATAATTTTATATAGCAACAAAGTTAAATTACCTAATTAAAAACTCCAGAGAATCTTCAAAAAGCGTACCATAGCTATGTACTGATTAAATTAATTGCTTAGTTTGTACTTGTTTGGAATACTTTTTTTTTTTTTGTATTTTTCTGAAGTTGGAAACGGGGAGGCAGTCAGACAGACTCCCACATGCGCCTGACTGGGATCCACCCGGCATGCCCACCAGGGGGTGATGCTCTGCCCATCTGGGGCGTCGCTCTGTTGCAACCAGGGCCGTTCTAGCACCTGAGGCAGAGGCCATGGAGCCATTCTCAGCGCCCCGGCCATCTTTGCTCCAATGGAGCCCTGGTTGTGGGAGGGGAAGAGGGAGACAGAGAGGAAGGAGAGGGGGAGGGGTGGAGAAGCAGATGGGCACTTCTCCTGTGTGCCCTGGCCAGAAATCAAACCCGGGACTCCTACACGCCAGGCTGATGCTCTACCACTGAGCCAACCAGCCAGGGCCTGGAATACATTTTATATAAGAAAAATTATGCCACCATTTCCCACTACTCAGAAGTCAATATTTCACATAGAACAGAATTTCTAAATTTCTGTTAAATTGCATGATATTTATCTGTGCATTTTTCTCAACTTATAAAAATTATTCTATTTGCCTCTCAAATACTTATGTTGCCCTGGCCAGTTGGCTCAGTGGTAGAGCGTCGGCCTAGTGTGTGGAGGACCCGGGTTCGATTCCCGGCCAGGGCACACAGGAGAAGCGCCCATCTGCTTCTCCACCCCTCCGCTGCACTTTCCTCTCTGTCTCTCTCTTCCCCTCCCGCAGCCAAGGCTCCATTGGAGCAAAGATGGCCCGGGCGCTGGGGATGGCTCCTTGGCCTCTGCCCCAGGCGCTAGAGTGGCTCTGGTCGCCAATATGGCGATGCCCAGGATGGGCAGAGCATCGCCCCCTGGTGGGCAGAGCGTTGCCCCTGGTGGGCGTGCCGGGTGGATCCCGGTTTGGAGCATGCGGAAGTCTGTCTGACTGTCTCTCCCTGTTTCCAGCTTCAGAAAAATGAAAAAAAAAAAAAATGAAAAAAAAATAAATAAATAAAAAATAAATACTTATGTTAACCTTGTATATAATTACTTGATATTTATAAAACTGCTGTGATCTTTTAACCTAGATACTAATGCAAGAACAATTTTACTAGAGATCTAAGTTTTTACAATTTTCCTTTGGAATTGTGTTCGTGGAAATATCTGAAAGGGGAATTAAGTCAGTAAAATAGAAAAATATTTTATGAATACTAGTAATTACATGGCACAGTTTTGGTGTATTTGTATGCATATATTTGCACACACTCCTCTTTCTTCTTCTATTTTTTTTATTTCCTTTGCCCTCCTCCCTCTCACCTCATTTCTCTCTGTCTCTCTCTTTCTCTTAAATCATTAAATCATTAATTCATCCATCCATCGATAACCACAACTATATATTTATGTATGTATATCTGTACCCATCCATACAACTGTCATTTATTTATCTAATGATTCATACAATCTCTGTATATCTGGAAATCATTATTTTGGTAAAAAAAAATTAAATTTGGTTAATAAATCAAAACTGATCCAACTTAATTTGAAAATTACTTAACTATAAGGCTTGGCTCTAGAAGCCATCAATATTATGATTAGGCCTGACCAGGTGGTGGTGCAATGGATGGAGCATCAGACTGGGACTCAGAGGATCCAGGTTTGAGACCCCCAAGGCCACCAGCTTGAGCGTGGGCTCATCAGGTTTGAGCAGGGCTAACCAGTTTGAGCCCAAGGTCGCTGGCTCAAGCAAGGGGTCACTCGGTCTACTGTAGCCCCCAACCCCGGTCAAGGCACATATGAGAAATCAATCAATGAACAACTAAGGAACCGCAACAAAGAATTGATGTTTCTCATCTCCCTTCCTATCTCTCTATTCCTATCTGTCCCTCTCTCTGACTCTCTCTGTCTCTGTCACACACACACAAAAAAAAATGTGATTAGTTAGTGTTTATCTATAGGTTATTGTACTTATTTTTAAGATTTTTAAGACAGATATCTTTATTTAAAGTTTACACATGCCAAAATCATTTTGACGGGTAACAAAATTAACAATATCGGTAATATTAAATATTCTGTCAGTGTTCACATTTTCCTACTTGTCTTATGTCATCATTGTTTTCAAAATTTATTTCTATTAGGAACAACCAAAACAAAACAGAAACCAAAACAAAACAAAACAAAAAAATAACTCCAATAACTTGCAAGTTATATTATTTCTTGAAGTGTTCTATTTCTAATCGTTTCTACCTCTATATTGATCACTATGAAAGATTGTTAAAGAAACTAGAACATTCTTTTTTTTCAGCTGTAAATTTGCTAAGAATCTTCATGCACTGTTTTTGGATATATTGTTATTTTTAGAGTAGCTGGAGACATGGGTTGTGAAAGAATTCACAAAGAGTGGAAAGACTGAAGCAGAAGAATTTATTAATTTCCAATACTGGAAAGGGCAAGCACCAAGATGATAGTGCTGACCCTGATCAAGGTGGAGGTTGGCTTTTTGGGTTTTCTTAGGAACAACATGATTTTTTATTATTAGACCACTGGGCACGGGAGGGTGGTTTGTTTCTTTGGTTGTTCAGCTGCAGTAGGTCATTAAAATTATCTTCAGTGATTACTATTGTTTTATAAGCTGGATGCAGTTTAGCTAGTGTGTTCTCACTCCTCCATTATCTGTAAAACAAACTTGGAACTATGTCAGGAGATTAGGCTAGATCAGGGGTCCCCAAACTTTTTACACAGGGGGCCAGTTCACTGTCCCTCAGACCGTTGGAGGGCCGGACTATAAAAGAAACTATGAACAAATCCTTATGCACACTGCACATATCTTATTTTAAAGTAAAAACAAAAAACAAAACGGGAACAAATACAATATTTAAAATAAAGAACAAGTAAATTTAAATCAACAAACTGACCAGTATTTCAATGGGAACTATGCTCCTCTAACTGACCACCAATGAAAGAGGTGGCCCTTCCGGAAGTGCAAGTGCGGTGGGGACCAGATAAATGGTCTCAGGGGGCCGCATGTGGCCTGCAGCGGTAGTTTGGGGAATGCTGGGCTAGATTGAAAGGTAGGCCTTGGGCCTTTTGTCTTTTCAATACCCCCTTTGTTTTTGAAATAGTTATTCTTAACACTGGACCCAAAATTGGGAATCATAGGTGAAAGTTAATTCTTATATAACTGCTTTCTGATGATTTGGGGGTGTAGAGTTGTCTATGCCTGATGGTTTGTGTAAGGATCATGGAGAGTGAGGTGTTGAAATTGAATAGTTTCTGAAAGCCAAAGTGCTTGTGGGAGGGGATTCCTGTCTTAGGGAGTTGCTAAAGTATTAAATGTGTTCTTGTGTGAAGGAGAAAAGAAAATGAAGAGTAAAAGGGCCAAAAAGTAGAGCTAGTAATAGAGAAGTAGGCAGCCCAAGAAAGGGAAATATCCACAAAAACCAGTACTAAATATTTAATGTAGAATTCCACCAGTTGAGTCCTCTTTTGATTTCTGTTTTTCTGCGGTCAATAGCTCTTTTGGTAATGTCATCAAGGTTCTGGTAGATTAAACCAGAATGACTAATGGATAAACAACACTATTTATTTAAAAGGGCACAGGTACCACCTTGAGCAGCAGTGATGAGGTCAAGGGTTGTTTGTTTGTTTGTTTGTTTTGGAGTACTATTGCCACTAACGAATCTAATTATTTTTGGAGTGTTTGAGCTTGATCTGCTAGGGTTGTTATTAGGTCAACCACTTTAGTTGATAGATGTTAAACCATAATAGAGGAGTAAATAATAGTGGCTAGTGGCTGTCCCTGTGCCTAAAGCAATTACTGATGCTAGGGCTATGAGCATGAAGACTGGTTCTCTTTTCTGTCTATAAGGAAAGACCGATGGCAGAACAGCCCATGGTGAAGGCTCATGTTGAGTAGAAGAGAATAATAGTGCAGGTCCCTACCCAGTTGGGAGGCATAAATAGATATACTGAGATTGTATAAAGAAAATACATATCTTCCGTAGGGGGTATGCAAGTGTGATTGAAATGTTAAAAAGATTAGTAATCTTCATTAGTGTGAAAGGTAGCTTTTAAGGAGAATCCTATTAGTGGGTTGAAGTAACTGAAACCCTTGGTAAGCTATTAGTTGTGTATTCCTCTGTGAGGAGATGTCTATTAGGTATATAGCCCCAGGATTTACTAAGAAAGAAGAAACCAGTATATATATATATTTTTTTTATGGATCATAGTTGCATGGAAGATACTGAAAGTTATTTGAAGAGCATGAGGAGCATGTAGTTTTATTAGTAATGAACTTTAATTAAGTCCATTTTCCAAGTTTTGGTAAGTAAACTTAAGTAGGACCTTTTTAAATTTTCTTTTGATATTGGATTCTATCCCAATGTTTAGATAGGTTGAGGAAGAGAGTTTCATGATAGTTCGATAAAGCTAACTGTCCAATAAATTGGGTTTGTTTTAAGTCTGTGGTATATGTAATAGCACTAGAAGCACTTTTGAAGGGACATGGGATTGTCCAAGAAGTAAGGTTGGCCTTGATGTAAAAGTGAGACTGTGTCAGGAGTTTGACATTATAAATGGTCCTTTGAATTAAAAATCGGAGTTGAGCTGAGAGGTAAAGGTAGAAATAGATTTTCATAGGCTCAGGAAGTATGGGCAGGTGGTTGGGGCCCAATTTGTAGAATGGTAAGGAGAAATAGTGTCAACCTACTTTTGGGGAGGCAATGAAAAGTTTTAAAGTTGATGTTTTCTATATCAGTACATATCCAGCAGTTTTTGTTTTTGGTGCTGTTTATTTGTTATAGCAGAGTGCAATTAATGGGATTAGAGAGTATATTAATGGATTGGAAATATAAATGGTGTGTAGCAGGTATTAAGAATAAATTGGGAAGCGAAAAGAAAACTAAGGCTTCCAGCAGGGGTAAAATTCTGCCCACCCAGGGATATAAGCAGGGTTGTGATGGCATTCATAGAAGAACACTAAAAACATTAGGAAGTATAAAGGGAAGGCTCCAAACCAGAAGTACCAGAGCATAACAGGTAATCATGGGGCATATGATTTTGGGATTAGTATCTGAAGATTTGAAGCTTGATGCCTGAAATGGGTTGGGAAGTATAGGTTGGTAAGTCAGATTGCTTGTTTACTGGAGATTCTTCTGGTGTATTGGTGGATTTGAGTGGTAAAAAGAGAATCCAGGATAGAATTCCAGACAACTCAGCTTCAGTGGGAGTAATAAGAACAACCTGGAAGGGTCTCTTCCATGAGATTTGGACCAGTTTAGTTTGTCCCAGATATTCCTTAAGTAGGATGTCATTTCCTGGTTGTAATTTGGTGGAGATCGAGAGATTGGAAGGTTGGAAAACGAGAGTGTCAACATCTTCCCAAAGGAGCTGTGTATGTAATTCCTTAAGGGAGGTGATGGAACAGAGGTAAATGGGGAAAGGATAACTTGACATTCGTGCATGAGCTTATAAGTGCTGAGATAATGCAGCCATGTGAATAAAGTCTAGCTGCCAGTCTTGTCCTGGGAGGTGTCCTCTGAGTTGGTGAGTTTAGAAAGAAGGAAGGGGGATTAGGTATCCCTGTGATCTGACTTAACAACAGATAGAACAGTCTTTAGTGATATTTCTTAACTTTAGTTTTAAGTTGGGATAAATAAGAAATGGAGTAAGTAACATCTGAAGGGGTTGGCTCCTAATGTGAAGAGAATTGTGGAATATTGTAAGATTGGGATTCTTGTTGTGTGGAAAGAATAATTTTTTTCACCTCAGGTGAGCCAAGGTTTTTTCCAGGTAACCCCTGATAGAGTGAGTTTTATTTCTTTTAATGCATAGGTAAGAGAGAAGTTAAGGAGAGAGAGAGAAAGAGAGAGTCTGAACAGCTGGGAAAGGTAAAGTAGCAGCTCACTTGGCTTCTTTGTCTGCCTGATTGTTTCCCAAGGCCTTTAGGGACTAGCAGTGTTGATGTTCCTTACAGTATATTATTGCTAATTGCTTATGAAGGTGAGCTGCTTGTATGAGCTTGTTTGATGAATGTTTCTTGTGCAGTAAGGAAACCTTGTTCTTTCTAGATGGCAGCATGAAAATGTAAAATGTGATAGGCATATTTAGGGTCAGTGTAGATGTTAACTTTGAGACCCTTAGCTAGCTATAAGGCCCCAGTGAGAGCTATTAGCTCTGCTTTCTGAACCATGGTGCCTGGGGGTAAAGAAGAGCTTTCAGTAATGTGGGTAGTTGTGACAATAGTTTATTCGGCTTTTCTTTGACCCCCGGTGATGTAACTGCTGCCACCTATACACCAATCATAGTCTGGGGAGGAAAGTGGAGTGTCGGAGTGATCAGGCTGAACTACTGTGGATTGTTTCAGGATCTCAGTGCAAGAGTGTTCTAGCTGTTGGTGGGCGTCCAGAAGTAAGGTGGCGGGGTTGAGAGAATTAGGGGAGGAGTTATGGATGAGTTATTGATCAGGAAAGTTTGGAAATGAGTGATGTGATCTGAAGTTAAGCAATGGTAGGCTTTATTGTTGAGTATGTCAATGACCTTGTAAGGTGTGTAATCTGAATGAGTTGTCCATAAGTCAGTTTTCTTAGCCTCGGTGACAAGAAAAGCCATGGCTGCCAGGCCTCTTAAGCAGGGAGACCAACTCCTGACTGTGTTGTCTCATGTTTTAGAACTGGCAATGACTTTAAAGTCCGGCCCATGTTTTCGGCTTAGTACCCTAAGGACAATGGCTCTCTTTTCATGGCTGTAAAAAATAAATGTTTTGTTAAGGTTAGAAAAAAACCAGCGCCAGTGCTTTTATAAAAGTCTTCTTGAGAGTATAGTAAAGAGTCTTGAAGTGGAGTCCTCTAATCTAGAGGCTCATGCTCTGGGCCCCTGAGTGTCTTACAAAGGGACTTAATAATGAGTCCATATTGTAGATGCAAAATACCAGATCCAAATGTAAAAATGCTCAGTAAGTCTAAGAAAGGCCTGGAGATCTCTCTTGGTCTGAGAATGATCTAGTGAAAAAAATGTGTTCCTTGCATTGAGTTGTGACAGCTCTTTCTCCTGGTGAGAGGAGTAATCTTAGATAGGTGATGGTTGGTTAGTTGATCTATGCCCTAGATGGTGAAACTCTTCATGGTAAAATGTGTAAGGAACTTAATGGTGTTGGTAAGTGAAGTGTGAATGTCTGGGCTTCAAAAAAGTAGGTTATCTACATATTGGAGAGGGGTGCTATGTGAAAGGGATAGAGAGAAGAAATTCTGAGCTGGTGCCCACTGAAAAAGGTGGGGACTGTCCAGGAACTCCCGTGGGAATACTGTACAGGTAAGTTTCTGTGAGTGGTAAGTTTTGAGGTCTGTCCAGATAAAAGTGAATAGGTTATGTGATTTCCACAAGAGAAGAATCATAAAGAAAATGTCTTTGAGATAAAAGACAGTGAACACTTGTGTGTCTGGAGGAATGGTGCTGAGAAAAGTATAGAGATTAAGTAAGATCAGGAGTAGTCAACCTTTCTGTACCTACTTCCCACTTTTGTATCTCTGTTAGTAGTAAAATTTTTTAACCACCCATTGGTTCCACAGTAATTGTGATTTATAAAGTAGGGAAGTAACTTTACTCATAAAATTTATAAAACAGAGTTATAGCAAGTTAAAGCATATAATAATAATTACTTACCAAGTACTTTATGTCAGATTTTCGCTAAGTTTGGCAGAATAAATTTTTATAAAACAACTTACTATAGTTAAATCTATCTTTTTATCTATACTTTGGTTGCTCCTCTATTGCCCACCATGAAAGCTGGAATGCCCACTAGTGGGCAGTAGGGACCAGGTTGATTACCACTGTACTAGATGAAGAGACACTACAGTTTGGCTCATGATGTGAAGTTCCTGGAATATTCTATAGGTCCCATTTTGTTTCTTGACAGAGAAAATAATGGTGTTGTCAGCTGATTTGATAGGTCAGAGGAAACCAGATTGGAGGAACTTGGTTATGAGAGGTTTGAGTTCTCATAGAGCTTCTAACTTAAGAGAGTATTGGGGCCTGCAAGAAAAATGACAGATCTTTGAGTGAGATGCTGATGGGTTGGAGGTAAACTGATCATCCAGGGTTGTCAGTATCCCAAACCTCTGGGGAAACCTGGTTAGAAATCTTGAAGGAGGCATTAATGAATACAAGATGGAAGATCTAAGAAAACTTGTCTTATAAAACTAAGAAAAGAGATTTGGAGGTGAGGTAGTAATTGAGTGTCTAGCTTAATCATAATATCTCTCCCCCAAGGAGGGGGCTGAAGCAATGTGGTAGGACAAAGAAAGACTAGGAAAAGACATAATCTCCCCAAATAAAGAGGAGTAGAGCATGTGGGTAGTTGTGACAAAAAGGAGGTTGGACCTTACCTTTGACTCCAATGATAAAGATAAGAGAGGGAATAACAGGCTCCCCAAATTTAGGAAGAACAGAGTGAGTGGCTCACATATCAATGAGAAAATGGACGTGATTACTTTCAACAGAGAGTAGAGAGTGTTACCTGAGGCTTGGCTTATTTAATGTTGCAAAACAGAGCCTGGTCTGGATGCCAGGCCTGTCAGTCAGATGTGTGAAGGATACAGAGGGGATCTAAGGCTATAGAAGGAGTTACATCAGGGGCACCGGTCAGTTCCAGAAGATGACAGCAACCTCTTGTTTTGAAGAAGGAGCATTCATTTTTCTTTTCAATGTGTTGTTTATTTGCACAATAAACACAGTTCCAGCAGCAAGCACTTTTGGGGGCACTCTTTTCTCCAGTCACCCATCTTTTTGCAGTTGAAACAAGTCTTCAAACCCAGTCCTGATGAATATTGTTCTTGTTGTTTGCCTGTAAACCGCGAGTCAGCTTGTCCCAGGTATTGCAAAAGCAACCATTTGGGAGACTTCTTTCTGCTCCTGAGATTATCACTGGTCTCATTCCCCCCTTCCCCTATTTTTTTTTGTTGTTTGTTTCTTTCCTCATCTCTATTTTTAAAGAGTAGATGCTAGGTCAAAGAGTTTTGGTTAAGAGGTTTGGGGTCCTTTATCTAGGTTTTGAAGCTTATGCTGAATGTCAGGAGCCAAATGGTAGATGAAATGCATCACGAGAATAGACTGACCCTCTCTGGAATCGGGATGTAGGTTGGGAAATAGACTGAAGGTGTCTGAGAGTCAAGAGAGAAAGAGAGCAGCAGTCTCATCAAGTCCTTGGCTGATATCTGCAACCTTGTCACAATTTTTTTTTTCTTCATTTTTCTGAAGCTGGAAACAGGGAGAGACAGTCAGACAGACTCCCGCATGCGCCCGACCGGGATCCACCCGGCACGCCCACCAGGGACGGTGCTCTGCCCCCCAGGGGGCGATGCTCTGCCCATCCTGGGCGTCGCCATATTGCGACCAGAGCCACTCTAGCGCCTGAGGCAGAGGCCACAGAGCCATGCCCAGCGCCCGGGCCATCTTTGCTCCAATGGAGCCTTGGCTGCGGGAGGGGAAGAGAGAGACAGAGAGGAAAGCGCGGCGGAGGGGTGGAGAAGCAAATGGGCACTTCTCCTGTGTGCCCTGGCCGGGAATCAAACCCGGGTCCTCCGCACGCTAGGCCGACGCTCTACCGCTGAGCCAACCGGCCAGGGCCAACCTTGTCACAATTAATAGGTTTGATTACAACCCTTTTTATTCCCTCAGTGGTACAGAAAAACATATGGTCCAATCAGCAACAGTCTTGAAACCCTGCTGATAGTCCCAATTAGGGTCCTGGTTGGAGAAAAATGTGGAGTCAGCAGCATACGTATCTGGCTGTGTGCAATTAAGATTGTTCCCACATTCTCTAGCATTAGTCCAAATACGATTTCTCTCTTCCGGTGTGACACAGGTAGAGAAAATGATGTAAATATCTCTCCAAATGTGGTCAAAAGATAGAGTGAGATATTCAAATTCCTTAATGAACCTAGATGAATTCACTGAGAAACTGCCAAACTTGGCCTCACTTTGACTTATATCAGTAATAGAGAGGGTAACATGAACCTTGATAATTCCCTGGGCTCAGGCCAACTCCCAAAGGGAAAATTGGGTTATGAGGTTGGCATGTACCTGAAAGGGTCATGAAGAACAAGTATGGCTTGTAGAGGAAGCAGGGTATAGGTCCAGAGAGGCCAAAGAGGTCACAGAAAGGGACAGGGAAGGTGTCAGAAGGCCAGGAGAGAAGGCAGGGAGAGGAGGATGGTAGTTGGAGGAAGAGAGAGGAAAACTTCATCCGGATTGAGGTTTGAAGATAATGGAGGAAGGGAAAAAAGCATGAGCAGAAACATGCAGCAGAGGGAGTGAAAGTCAGAATTACAAGCGAGTATGAAGAAAGCGTGGCCATGGGGAACTTCAGACCCTTTGCCCAGGCAGCAGCTGTATAGGTCTTATCATAGAATAGTGTTGTGATTGAGAGATCCATTCTTGGTCCAAACCTCCTGGTCCCCTAATTTAAAATATGGCCAATCTGTGTTGCAATAGAAAACTAAATATCTGGGCTTGAGGTTGGTGAGTCCTAGAACCTTAAGATTCTTTAAAATACACACCAAATGGGAGTCTATTGGTGAGGCTGACTGAACGTTGCCCATAGTGAGAACTAGGAAAAACGAAATGCTTTCTTAGAGGAGGGAACAATCCCCAGGGAGGGAGACTTTGAGAGGGAATCTCCCTTCATATGACCCATAGACTTGATCATGGCTCAGATGTCCCAGAGACATGGAACAGATCAAAACCAAAAAGCTTCACCTGAAACCATACATCCCCAAATCTTAGTGAGGTCAAACCTAGACGGGAAATAGTCAGGAAGCAGCTGTCTTTCTGAATGAAACATGGCACACCTGAGATCAGTTTTTCTGACTCAGCAATTAGGGAAGAATGCCATATGTGACCTAGTAGATGCTTGTGTTCCTGGATTTAGTAGGATTTACCAACCGTAAGTCACTGAGGGGAAATCAAGGAGGATGTCTACAAGGTCAGGGTGAAAAATTGGAGAGAAGTTTTCAGCTTCTGCAATTAGGGTCCCATGGTTAACTTGGAACCAAGGTCCAATGGTAAATTCCTGTTTCCCCCTGCTTCCCAGGTTACAAACAGCAGAAGACAGAGAATTTATTTCCACATATGGGCCACCAAATTGCTAGGTTTGCTGGTGGCATGGTTTGTGAAAGAATTAAAAAAGAGTGGAAAGGCTAAAGCAAAAAGATTTATTACTTTCTATGAGAGGAAAGGGCCAGGCACCAAGTTGATAGCTGGCCCTGAGTGGGGTGGGGGTTAGCTTTTATTGGGCTTTTTAGAATATATGTGGTTTTTGTCATGAGCATTGGAGAGTGGATTATTTTTTCAGTTGTCCAGCTGCAGTAGGTCATTACAATTATCTAGATGGCAATTGATTTTACAAACGGGAGGTGGCTTAGTTGGTGGGTTCTCACTTCTCTGTATCTGCAAAACAAGTTTACAACCATGTCAGGAGATTAGGCTAGGTTGGAAGATAAGCCTTTTGGCTTTTAGTGCTTTTAATTATGTCCCCTGTATTTTCTTTAAACTGGATGCTAACTTTAAAGTTTTTAATTTGATCTGTTTTCTTGTTTGTTTTGTTTTTACCAAAATTACTACATAGGTGCTGTAGTCTTCAATTAAAGGCAAATAATGATTATTTAGCAATTATCATTTTTTATTCTATAATAAAATAATGAAGACCTAGTTTCATTATTTTGTTATGTACTGCAAACATTCGAAGTTCTAACTCTTACATCCCTTCTTTCTGTTCAGCTGGAATACTATATAGAGAGCATTTCCCTTAGAAATTAGTTGGCTACTGTGAGGCAGAGTTTGTACCTGGAAGGCAGATTAAAATTTAATTCCTTATCATTTGCCATTGTTCAGAATGTGAAGTTGCTTTCCTGATTCAAATGTAACCTATGTGTTATTACTTTTGAGTAATAAAATATCCTGGATTCAAATGTATGTTTCAATAATTTACAATTAATTAGTTCACTAATGATTAAAATTATTGTATTTTTGGCCAGTGGGAGCAAATGCAAAATAGTTTTAATGTCTTCTAAAAACTACCTCTAATCCTTGATAATTTTCTTCTTTTCTGTTTTGACAAAATATGTGTAATTCCTGTCATAGAACAAAATCAGTGGAATCAGTATTTCTCTAAGTAAACTTTATTAAAATTAGAAAAAATAATATTAAGAAACCATAATCTGTCAATTTAATCTGATGTTTCTAGATTATATGTGAAATTCTAAATTTTTAGTTTTGACTTTACATATATGTGCTTTTATATTTAAAAACTTGCTTCATGGCCTTGGCCGGTTGGCTCAGTGGTAGAGCGTCGGCCTGGCGTGCAGGAGTCCTGGGTTTGATTCCCAGCCAGGGCACACAGGAGAAGTGCCCATCTGCTTCTCCACCCCTCCCCCTCTCCTTCCTCTCTGTCTCTCTCTTCCCCTCCCGCAGCCAAGGCTCCATTGGAGCAAAGTTGGCCCAGGCACTGAGGATGGCTCTGTGGCCTCTGCCTCAGGTGCTAGAATGGCTCTGGTTGCAGCAGAGCAACCCCCTAGATGGGTAGATCATCGCCCCCTCGTGGGCATGCCGGGTGGATCCCGGTTGGGCACATGCGGGAGTCTGTCTGACTGCCTCCCTGTTTCCAACTTCAGAAAAATACAAAAAAACAAAACAAATAAAAAAAAACCCTTGCTTCATAATTACATTGTCATAATAATTTGCTTTATCTTATATTTATTTTAAAAATAAAAGTATTAATATTACTATCAACAGTATTAGTGAAAGATGTCTTATCATATTGCTATGTTATATTTTCATTTCATTTATTTATTTATTTATTATTTATTTTGAGAGAGGAGAGAGAAAGAGAGAGAATTGAGGAGAAACAGGAAGCATCAACTCCAATATGTGCCTTGACCAGTTAAGCCCAGGGTTTTGAACCAGTGTTCTCAGCATTTCAGGTCAATACTTTATCCGCTGCAGCACCACAGGTCAGGCCAGATTACTATATGTTACAACCACTTAATTTATTAGCCCTATATGTGCAATGAAAAGGGCTTGATATGTTAAAATCAGGTTTTTTTTTACTTTATTTGCCTTTTTAAGGTCTGTACTTCATTATAATTTTGTTTTATAATAGATAGGAATGCATATCTATTCATCCAGAGCTAATTACAAAAAAACAGAGTGTGACTTTTCATCCCCAGCCCTCCACCTTGTTATCTCTATTCATTGTACATAGCTAACCAGTCTATTTTAATTTACTTGTTTATTGCATTTTTGTGTGTTTGTTTCTAATATGAAGTATATGCACATATTTATGTATGTGTCATCTATCATTTCTTTGATAAGTAGAAGCATATTACACATAATATTGTCCACTTTATTTTCATTTAAGAACATATCTCAGAAAATTATTAATATCAGTGTAAATAGCTTATTTTTATTCTTTTTTAAGTTGCATAGTATTATACTGGGTGAATGTATTACACTACATTCAATCAACCCCTTATTGAAGGATACCTGTATTGAACAGTTTTTCACTGTTGGATTTAAATTAATCATTTTCTAACTTTATTCATTATATGTTTAATTGCTTTAATTTTTTTATTTATCTCTTGAATGTAAATAAAAAATAACAAGTAACACTTGGTTTTATTGCATTATTTAATATAAAACTTCTTGCTATAATTTTTTTTCATAACTTATATTATCTTATAAATACCAGTTGCTTTGTTTTTATTACTTCCAAGTTGTTCTAAAATTTCAGTTTTTTTCCCTTAGACTCAATAGTTAATTAATAATATGTTTGATATTTCCAAAAACAATGCACATTTGAACTTCTATTTTGTCATGGATTTCTAATTCTATTGTATTGTGATCAAATACTCTCTATATAATATATATATTATATATATTTTTTACTTGTTATTATGAATCTTTTTTGTGGCCTGAGAGATAGTCATAAATACACCATTTGCAATTGAAATCCCAAGTGAGAGAAAGAACATCATCATCATTAAAAAATTTTCTTCATGGACCCTTCTCTATGAATTTCTGTATGCATATATCCAGAGAAAACAACAAATCTAATTGTTTTTCAGTAATATTAATTGGGCTTCTCCTAGAATTTTATCTAACTGGATTATACAGGTAGTATTTGTGTAAACTATAAATTTATCTCCAATATTTTAAATATAAAATGTAAGACTATAAATTTATTCTCAATTCTTTTTATAGTTGTATTGCAATAATTTTGATATGTTATGCTTTCCAGTTGATAATATTTCCATGTTATGTATATAAATGAATGTGTTTGTGATTCTATTTGATCTCTAAATTATTTATTTGTATTGTTAATCTCACATGAATTGTAGTTATCAGAGATGTTTTATTTTATTCACAATATATATAATATTCTCAGTGATGTACAAATCAATTTTGGTGGGACTTAAAATACATGTTTTTCCATTGCCTTTAGGCTTCCATTGCTCCTAACAAGGACTTATTGATCAGTCAAGTAATTATTTATTTATTTATTTTTCTTCTTTTCCAAGTTAGAGGAGAGGAGATAGAGAGACAGACTCCCACAGGTGGGCCCATCTGGGACACTAGACCACACAGCCAATCGACCAGGGCCTCAAGTAACTATTTCTAATATGCTGTTTTTCTCTAGATGCTTTTAAGACTTACTTTAATTTCCCTTCTTAATATTAATTCTACTTTCCCTTTTTGTTTTTATCTTACTTGGGTTTTGCCAAGCCTCTTGAATCTGTAGATTTGTATCTCTTACTACATTTGCAAAATTTCAGCCATTATATCTTTAAATATTGCTTTTGAGGATCCAATTACACATATCTTAGAATTTCTGATATTTGTCCACATGTCCCTAAAGCTCTCTTTATTTATTTTAAAATATTTTATCTATTCTTGAATTTTCATAGAAAACAAAACACTTTATTAACCTAGGTTCATTTAAATAAATATTTAGAAATCAAATGAATTTTAAAGGGATATGATTATGTGAATGTTAGGTTTTAGACATAAAAATGATGAAGTTTATTATAGTGTGTTATCATATTCAGATAACCTTGATTTATCTATTGATTTATCTATTTACATATCAATAACCACAACACAGTTTGGCAAACTGTGGTCAATTGGCTAACCATCTGTTTTTCTAAGTAGAGTTTCATTGAGTTATAGCCATGCCCTATTATTTACATGTTTTCTATAACTACTTTTGTTATACAGTCTCAGATTTAAGTAGTTGCGACTGAGACTACAAATATTTGATATCTGAAATATTAATATTGGTCTCTTTAAAGAAAAGTTTGACTACTTATTGATGTAAGAAACATACAGACTTGTAAAGAATTCGATAGGTTTATTTGAGTCGACAACATAAGCTAAGGGAACAAGATCTCAAATGTTCTGGAGAAGAGCAGTTTGGCTCCTTGTTTTACTCATTAGAAGCAAAAGAGAAGACATACCGGAAGACTCATGAAATCCACTCATAGTAGACTACAGAGTTGGGAAAAAGCATAGAAAAAATCTCTAGGATTGGACAGAGAACGCAATGGCGGAAAATACATTTTTTTTAAATTAGTGGGTTCAGGAAATTAATTAAGATTTTAAATGTTAATTATAGCATGGGAAAGCAGGAACGAAGTAACACTGAGGAGTTTTGTGATTTTTCTGTTCTGATGGTCTAATCTCTGGTGCCTACAGTTGTGCCTTTCAGGACTAAAAGAAAAAATAAAATTATTTTAATATGTCAAGAGTATGTTATCCTAGATTCTAAGGACAATGGAAAAAGCTTACTTAAGATATAACTGATGCCTGACCAGGCAGTGGCACAGTGGATAGAGCATCAGACTGAGACACAGAGGACCCAGGTTCAAAACCCAAAGGTTGCCAGCTTGAGCATGGGCTCATCTGGTTTGAGAAAGACTCACCAGCTTGAACCCAGGGTCACTAGCTTGAGAAAGAGGTCACTCTGTCTGCTGTAGCCCCCCCAGTCAAGGCACAGATGTGAAAGCAATCAATGAACTAACGTGCCACAACAGAGAATTGATGCTTCTCATCTCTCTCCTTTCCTGTCTGTCTGTTCCCATCTATCCTTCTCACTGTCTCTCACTGTATCTGTCACACACGGACAATAAAAGATATATTTGATTTTCACTAGAGAAGCTATAGACCTGAGATGTGACTACTGCTCTTGTCTGCCTAGTTAAGAATCCGTGATCTGACCTTGTTCTGTAGTTACTCATGGTCACTGAATTTTCAGGCCTTCCATGTGGCCTCTGAGCTTGCCAGGTTTATTGCACAGCACCCTTTTTATCCAAAAACTCCTGATCTAGAATACATATATAATTAAAGAATATTCTAAAATATCTATATAAATGAGCTTAAAAGATTTAAATTTATTACCAGAAACTATAAACCATTAAAAATTAATTTGCAGATAAGAAATTAACATACCTAATAAATAAATGTTTTCCCCAGAAAAGCACTATATGGTTTGTTTATCTGGTTTTTGAATATCAAACATATTAAAAATATATTTTCAAATATTAAATAAAATGATCACTGATACTAAATGACAGTAATTAACTGAAAATTAATTTAGAGAAATCCATATGTATTGTGTTCTTTAAGGAAGTAAAGTATATTTTAAAATAAGGTGACAAGAAATCAATGAATATACTAACATTTGTCATGACTTTTATCTCAACAAATGCATTTTAAAAATTAAAATTTTGGTAATGTACCAAGTATTTATTGAAGGTCAATAAAATGATAAAAATAAATTTTCCTAAAGAAAAAATTAATTAAACATTAGTGATTCTGTAATTAAAAGACAAAATTATGTGTCAAGTAGAATAAAGTGGGTCAAATATTTGGTGGCTGTAGTTGACCTGAATTTAAATAGTGGGCAGACAATGCAATATACAGATTATGTATCATCTCCACTTGAAACCTATATAATCCCATTAATCAATCTCACCAAAATAGACTTAATTAAAAAAGAAAAAATGTCTCTGAATAAATTAATGTAAAGATACATAAGAGATTTGTACAAATAAAAGTTCAGGAGGCAGCATCAGGCTTATAGATATTAAATTTAATCATCACTTAAAGATGATTAAGCATTTTAAATAAACAGATTGTGAAGAGGATCCAATGCATATGCTATATACAATTTGATTACAGAATAAATCAATTTATTATTTTATATCAATAAAAGATGAAAAGTTCTTAAGAATGTCTAAAAGAAGAAAA
Organism: Saccopteryx leptura; assembly: GCF_036850995.1. Classification (NCBI taxonomy): domain Eukaryota; kingdom Metazoa; phylum Chordata; class Mammalia; order Chiroptera; family Emballonuridae; genus Saccopteryx; species Saccopteryx leptura. The sequence continues at coordinate 18,465,206 of NC_089510.1, forward strand.
GAAGAGAACCCTTGAAGAAACTATTGTTTTACTTATTAACTCAGGAAAAGAGCTGGAAAAATAAATGAACTCATATCTGTGTTTAGCTGTCTTAAGAACAGAAAATTTATCACATCAACAGAATATTCTAGAACAAAGAACCTTGAACTGAAAACTCAATCCCTTCATCTAGAAACCGAATGGAGACTGATGAATGGAGACACTGGCAATTGACCAAAAGTCAACCAAAAATCACTTAGGATCATAACAATGACTGATTGTGCATACATTCTTTAACTTGTATTTGCTATGTTGAAATTATACTTTAATGATTTTATCTATATAAAGAATAAAGATGATAAGAGCTAATATTCATGTAGTGCTTACTTTGTTTCAAGCACTGTTTTAAGTGCTTTATAGAATTAACCTTTATCATTTTCACAAACTTTTGATAATTTCTCTGTATCTTAAAACCCACATTAAGTGTCCTAGAAAACTGTTCAAAACTTCTACCACAAAAACTAATTTTAAGGAGATTATATATTTAGTTCTGCAAAGATTGGAAGTCCCCAAGACTATTTTTACTTCCCACACAAATTACAAGTCCGGAGGTCCCAAGACCACTGTTCAGTTTGATAATTTACTCTGGCCCACAGAACTCATTGAAAGTTATTATATTCACAGCCACTGTTTACTAGAGTGAACAGATATATATTAAAATCAGTCATGGGAAGAGGTGCATGAGTTTAAGAGATTTCCAAGATTGAAGTGGAGCTATAACAATACTAACAATTCCCGGGAATGATGTATAACAATATACATGAAGTATGGCCAACAAGGGAAGTCATCCAAAATTGGATGCATAGAATTTTATTTGGGTCATAATCACATGAATGACTGCTTATGTTGCAGACATTATCTAATCACTAGCCTCTCTAGAAATCTAGCTGATACCTTCTGGTCCAAAAATTTTCATCATAAATTATCATCAACATTGGCTACCAAGCATGTCCCAAAACTCCCAAGTAAACAAGGATATTTTATTGTGCATGATATTCCAAGGACTGAGAAATTGCCTCACAGAAATAGAAGGGAAAGGCCGGAACTCTTTGGGGTAAGGTTAATTCTTTAACCACACTACTCCTCAGCTATGGTGCATCTTGATTAAGCTCTTTGTGATTACATAGATATGTAAAATATAAAAAAAATATGTTTTTTGAGATTTTTGTTAAAAGAAATAGTAGTAGAGCTAAATGCTAGACACAAAAAGTTATAGCTAGTTGTACATTTCATCTTAACCAAATATGCTATTTCTCTAAATGACAATCATAAAATATCTTTCAAATTATTGTTATGTAACTTTAGATGCATCCTGAATATTTCCCTGTGCTTAAAAAATAAAAAAATATCTTTGGTAAGGAAATATACTCTCAGATGACTATTACAATTTGCTTCTTCTTAGAGAGATGTTATCTAAAATACATAACAAGTAAATAAGCTGCAATTTCATAGCTAGAGAAACTATCATTTTCCTTCATTATAAACAAAATTCTTATTAACAAGACATTCAGAAAAGTAAAAGATAGGTATAAACTCTCTTGCTTTGTAGTCAACATTAGGCATAGAAATGACAAAGTAGAAAAAGTATACTACTGCTTAGGCACAATTTTTTTTTTTAACAGAGACAGAGAGAGAGTCAGAGAGAGGGATAGATAGGGACAGACAGACAGAAACAGAGAGAGATGAGAAGCATCAATCATCAATTTTTTGTTGTGACACCTTAGATGTTCATTTATTGCTTTCTCATGTGTGCCTTGACCGCGGGCCTACAGCAGACTGAGTAACTCTTTGCTCAAGCCAGCGACCTTGGGTCCACGTTGGTGAGCTCAAGCTGGTAATCTTGGGGTCTCGAACCTGAGTCCTCCGCATCCCAGTTCGTCACTCTATCCACTGTGCCACCACCTGGTCAGGCTGCTTAGGCACAATTTAAAATATCTTCATAAATATTTATTCCCTGGCTTTTAAAACTGAAATTAAAAAGTGAATATGTTTTCTATTAACTTACTGTGTCAGACTAAACATGGTAAACTCCATGAATTGGTGGAGAAATACAGATATTTTTATTTGGTCTGAATTTACATAAATCAAATATTTTGCTTGTTTTGGACACTTTGCAGAATGTAGTTATGTGGAATTTTCATTCAATACTTTGCATTGCAGCTATTAGGATACAGTAGCTGTTAGCATTCTGAATTCTAGCCTTAATGACTACTTGCACTGAAAATACAATGTATAATTTTGAACATTTATTTTCAATTTCATCTGCCAAATGGTATGTTAAAATGTACATGATCAATAGAATAATCTAACCAAACACATAAATTAGGTTACACTGTCTCTCTTCTACCACTAAAATTTTAAACTTAACAGCACATAATACATCATTCAAAGGTTTTTAGTTTTTTGCAATATTTTATACAGAACACAAAAGAATTTCTTTTAGAAGCTAATCTAATTCAACTAATTGGGTATTTTATTTAATATTAACTTCATTAAGGTTATGTTTATAATGTCATTAATCAACTTTCTCATTTTTTATTAATGGATTCATAGTAAATAGTACATACTTTATGTATATTGTTTATTTTGTACATTAATCCTTTATTTAAAAAAATATTTTTCAGAAGTTTCTCGTACAAAAGTTTCAGAAGAGCCAAAGTTACCTAGACATCTTTGTATACCCAAATCTTTGGCTAGACCCTCAAAGTATAATTGTTTTTTATAGATCCCTAAACATTTTTTTCTAAAAGTATATTTTTAAAAGCTTTTTCTTAAAACTCATTTTGATATTAGAGGTAGGAAAGAAGGAATTGCTCTTTTTCAAGAATATTTTACTAGTAAAAACTGGTCATACTAAATTGTTAAATAAATATATTTGAATTTATATATTATGTATATATAATGTATACATATTAAGTCATATATATACATATATATGTGTGTGTATATATATATGTTCAATAAAAAAACTATATGTTGCCTCAGGCTTCTAGAAAGCCTTAACATTTCTCACAATAACCTAATAACCACCCAATAATACATTGTATAATGAAATATTTCATCACAACCTATCAGTGCCCCTTTGTTTTTACAATGTTCATTCTGCTCACTTATCAAAGGGCAACTATCACATATGTATATCTGTTTTTTTTTAAGCTAAAAGTAAATACAAAACACAGGCCAAAGTAAAATGTAGGCCATAGTTGGTGTTCCAAATGTGTCCCATTATAAATATCAGTAAAGTACCGAATTCTAAAACCATGAGAACATTTTTTTATTGAAGTGGAAATCTGTTCCTCATCTCAGAGATTATTATTCTTATTTCTTTTAGATGAAAAGGGCATAAATATATTTGTTTCTATAAACTCTGTACATGCAAAACCAAGTGGACATCAATAGTGTGTAAACATAATTGTTAGCAGCAGGTAACAACAGGAGAAATTGCTTTATTTCCTAATTTCTAATTTTACTTTATGTTTATTTTTTAATATATTAATTTATTTGCAGTACTATATTTTATTTTATTTTTTATTTATATATACTGCATAGTTTTTAGAGAGAAACAAGAACATTGAGCAGTTTTTATATGTGCCCTGACTGGGGATCGAACCAGCAACCTCTGCACTTTGGGACAACACTCCAACCAACTGAGCATCCTGCCAAGCTTAATTTATTTGTTATATTAATTTCTACAAATGCAACTACTTAACAGAGTTAAATGGGTGGAAGTATTACTTTTTTTCCCTAAAGACTGACAGGATCATCTTCTGTTACAAGGTTTATTTGAAAAATGTCTCACACTACGAATTCATTTTTTTAAACGTATTTAAAACTGTGTGTTTAAGTAGACAACGACTACACCGTTTTGTTTATCAACTCCATCATCTTGTTTAGAAAGTAAACATAAACAATTTTATTTCTATAATTTTTCTGTAATTTTAAAATTTGTATCTTATTTAATATAAGTAAACTACTATGCCATTCCGTAACTAAAGGCACCATGTTTCAAGACATGTAGTTTTCCGTCAGTTACCATGAAAATTCAATCACCATTCAAGTCTTTCTCACTCATTTTTACAAGGCATAGCCATATATCACTTTGGGCTCAGAGAGCGTCTTGCACAGAACTGAGCTAGTGGTGCTCACAGAGTGCTTTCTACAAGAACCCCACTGTGGAAGCATAATGATGACACAGCCTAAAGTGTCTGTAATACAAGTTTATACTAACAGTTTTCAAATATTCTTGTGAACTTATTTTACCAGTCTCTTCTCCAAATATTATCTTAAAGCATCTTCTCTGAAAGAATGACTTGTTTTTAATTACAGCAAGATGGATAAGAAAGAGTCAAGATTTAGTACGGGGAAGCGCTGAGACCTGGATCTCAATGTGTTTCCAGATAGCCAGGGAGCAGCTGCAGATGTCACACAGAGAAACATTTAAGAATTTCTCATTTAGAAATATATTTTTCTTCTAAGAAGTGTAATTAATAAATAAGCTAACTGGGCTTCTTGTTCCCTCAAAACAGTGCTGGCCAGTCTCTGTTCACCTGAAGTTGTTAACTTGAGGAAGCTCATTGTGGAATCCCTTTCCTAATGCTAAAGCAATCCACGGGGTTTCCGTTCACACGTGCTTAATTGGGAGACAGAGACCTGCATTCTCTATAGGATTTTGAATATATTTTCCATAGAAACCAGATTATGAACTGTGGTTGATAATAATGGCAATGTTGCAATCAATAGATTATTCTATAATGTACTGGTAAATAATATTCGTGAACTGGTCTCAGTCACTAATCACCTTTTATTGTTTGGTTTCTAAGAGTAATAAAATAAAAAAGCTGCATTTTAAAGGGCTAAACCTCTTAGTTGGCAGCTTCTGGAACACAACAAAAATTTAAGTTGGGGAATATCCCACTATTTATATATAACAATTAGAAATGTCTGCCCTCATGTTGACCATAATGCAATAGAATATTTGTTCATTTTAACTTCACTGAATGAATGATTGCGAAAACTATTGAACCTGAATGGTTACAGCTACTTTTGATTTCTGAGTAGTCCTTGTAGTTTTAAAAACCCAGAGAGTAAAATACAGTGAAATACAGCAAACATTCTTATATGAATATTGGCTAAAATATTAAAGATGGAAATCTAAAACAGAAATAATTAAACTTGGGGATTATTATTATTACCATCATTATTAATAAATTTAACTTACCAAAAATCCAAAAATATCACTAAGAGTAAATAGCCAAGATCATTAAAATCTAACTACTGGGTGATGGGTGGGGCCTGAATCTATACATAAAATATTAAAGAATGAAGAATATAGCCTTTTACATGTTAGTAAATATGAACAAATTGAAAACAGTATTAAAATAATTTGCCAAGCAAATGCACATATCAACAGATATTTCCTAAAGTTCTTCCTAGCCTCCAGGAGCCATGCTACAATAACTTTCCTATGACATCTCCGGTATTTGAAGTTTTATTATCTGTGAAAGGAATAACTTGCAAGTATTGGTCAGAGCTTCCCACCGTTATTTCCACATCACTAACTCCTCATCACCAATCAACAAGTTGTCATTTTTTTTCTGCGATATATTGCAGTTCATATTGCCTAAGTGTCAGTAAGAAAAAGACTCTTTAGGATGGCGATCATGTGCCATTTCATTCTGGATCCATCGTTTTCAGCCATTTCCCTAGATTTCAGCACTTCCTTTTTGGAAAGTTGTGCATAAGAAGTAGAAATAACATGACTAACAACCAGAGACTTCTTTATATTCTAGGGATATAAAATCCCCAATATGCTGCAGGCAGCAGTGTCTTAAACAAAATAAATTACAGTATTAATTCATAGAAATAATGTAAAGACTTTTCTTAGAGACTATTTTGATAGTTTCTACATGAGTAATTCAATTTACAAGTTAAGAGCATTATTTAGCATCTGTGCAGACAAAAGATGACTGCTTGTATTATATGTAATAAATTCTCTGCTTTACAAGTTTTCTCAAATAATAAGCCTCCAAGAGTATCCTTACCACTTAGCCAATATATGTCTCTGACTCTTTTGTCCTAATTAAAGAATAATGAACACTATTTTTATATTTTGTCAGTTGGTTTCCTTTGGTTTATCAATTATTTTGAGTAAAATGCTGAAATTTTTTTTATTGTTCTTTTTCAAGTGAGAGGAAGAGAGATAGAATCTGCATGCGCCCTGACCTGGATCCACTTGGCAACTCCTGTCTGGAACTAAGATTTATTTATTTTTATTTTTTGAAATTTTTATATGTTTTGCATTCTGCATTTAATCTTTAAAAATCCAAGTATTCATTGACTATCTTTTTTTTATATCACAAGAAAATGTATGACATACAAAAAGTTTGAGAAAGATTTATTGGACTAATTATATACCTACTACAAAATTACCTTCACACTGATCATTTTAGTAAAAATGTAAACTTATACACAAATATAGATATGTATGTATACTGAAACTTGTGTATACTTAAATTTTAGGTTTTCACTTATTATTGTCTAAGGAGGTAGCCAAAATTGAATCTCTTGCTCTGCATATGGAAAGTAGGAGAAGGTGGTTTTTTGTGGTATTTTGTGCAAAAGCACAATATGTTGTGTTTGTTTAGCACCTGCTGTGCCGCCACATGCCAATCCACGCTCTTCTCATCCCCCATCACTTGTATAAACATCAAACAGGAGGAATATTAAGTAGGACAACTTTATTTGAAATAGAGAATTGTCCTTATTACTTCGCAACACTCTAAGTCACATATAAAAACTATTCATATTTCAAGTTATTGTTTATCTCCCACTTTCTTGCTGAAACATTCCCAGCTACTGACAAGCCCTACTGAGGTTTCGTTTCTCAGAAATGCAACGCTTTTAAGAAGAAGTGAGCCCTTCAAATCTGTCAACTTTTAATTGTCTTTAGTTGTCACTTTTGGCTGTTTAGTTCTAAAATGTTGACAGTTTGATGATGTTATATCCTCTTATCTGTTAACTTTACCTGGTTATTTTGAGGAACTTATATAAAGTGTTTCTTTAGTGCTTCATATAATATTTCCCCAATTGTATTGAAATATAATTGGCATTTATTATTTAAGTTTAAGTTGCATAATGCGTTTGAGTTGACACTTACAAATTGCAAAATAATTACCACCATACTCAGCTAATACCTCCATCTCAACACATAATTATCATTTATCTTTTGTGATGAGAACACTTAAGATCTACTTTCTCAGCAACATTTACTTATATCGTATATTATTGTTAACTATAAACAACATGTTATTCATGAGAGCACCACAACTTACCTGTCGTCTATTGGGAAGTTTGTAACTTTTTGACCAACATCTCATTTTCTCAAACTTCTCCAATCTCTGGTAATCATCATTCTACTCTCTATGTGCTCAGCGTTTTGTTTTGTTTTTTAGATTTTCTACATAAGTGACACATAGTATCATCTCTCCATGTCTGACATTTCATTTAGCATAATTGCCCTCAAGGTCCATCCATGTTCTTGGAAATAGCAGGCTATTTATTCTTCCCTTTCATGGCTGAATAACATTCTTTTGTGTGTATAAACATGTATATAATTTCTTCGTATATATTTTATATGTATATATGTATGTATAATAACATTATTTATTTATTTATTCATCAACAAACACTTAGGTTGTTTTCGTATGTTAGATATTGTAAATAATGTTGTAATAAACATGGGAGTGCTGATAGTTCTTTCAGATCCTGTTTTCATTTTCGTTAGATATATACTAAAAAGTAGAATGGTTGAATTATAGAATAGTTCTCTTTTTAATGTTTTGAGGCACTTTCATACTGTTTTCCTTAGTGGCTGTACCAATTTGCATTCTCACTATAGTACATTATAATATGGATGAAACCATAAAAGAGCCCAGGAAAGAAAAATATAGCTAGAAACATCACAATTTTTTTTTTTCCTTTTTAAAAAAATTAAATTTATCAAGATGACACTAGTTAAAACAAATAGACAGGTTTCAGGTACCCAATTCTGCAACACATCTTTGTACACCGTAATGTGTGTTCACTCCTCCTCAAGGCAAATCTTAATCCATCACAATTCATGCCACTGTATCTTCTTCCACATCTGCATCTCCTGGCAATCACCACACTGTTGCTCAGGTCCAGGAAATATTTTTCCTTTTTAATTTAAAACAATATCAGATGCAGATGGTTATAACTGCACCAAAATTTTAAGGAAGATATACTACTTTTATAAAAGGTCAAATTGGAAGGAATGAATAAAGTTTATTACAAACAAATATATTTTCATCTACAAAAAAAATAACTAGATATTTTGGATGATAAACATACTGTTTTTGCTTAAATTAAATTTCTGTTGATGGTTTTATTTGCTTATCTATTTATTTTGATATTTTAATTAAATTTATTGGTGTGACATAATTGATTAATAAAAGTATATCAAATTCAAGTGTACTGTTCTATACTACATCACTTGTATGATGTACTGTGTGTTTGCCATCCCAAGTCAAGTCTCCTTCTATCACCTTTTATCTCCCTTTTACATGATAGTTTTAGAAGTATTTTTGTAATATTTGTGCTAAGACACATTTAGAAGTATCAACTGGTAGTCTATGCCTTATATTGGCTTATATTTTGTATATACTGTTCGCTTAAGAAAGTATTGAGACTGTATATATCCGATAGTTGCTCTTTGATAACTGTGATAAAGTAATGTTGTGAAAAACGAGGGAAACTAGTAGGTTGTGATGAAGCATTTTATTCCATTATTTATGATTACCTAATTTGTTAGAGAAATGTCTACCATATTTTAGTAGCCTAAGGAACCGCACAGATATTCTTTATTGAAATCCTATAGCATGTATCTAAATTAATTTTATTCAAAATACATCCATGCAAAAACTTTTTGTATAACCAATTTTTACTAGAAACTGAAGAGTTCAATAGAGAAAAATTGATACGTTCTTCCCACCCCCAGTATCACTGATACTGTTTAAGAAATATCTAGAGATATTTTTAAATATTAAAAGTAAAAAAATGTATTTTAATAAATACTATAACATACATCTAAATGAAAAATGTAATTGACTTTGCCAGGAGAGAATCAAGTTTAGATTTGAGTCAGAAGCTATAATACTTAAAAAAACATAATTTATTGATAACTTTGGCTTTTAATAATTGTTCTATAGACATTTTGAAGAAGGGAAAAATTATTTATTGAATGTTTGTCATAAGAGTTTTACATAATTTTATTTATAAAGTATAAAAAACTTTGTATGTTATTAATGACTCTATGCTTAAATGTTTTAGTGGCAGAGTAATAACAAAAATGTGGAGTACTTCAGTTAGTTTTTGTCAACCAATATTCTGATTGTTTTTAGATTTCCACTAAAAAGTAATATTAAAATTCAGATGTCTATGTGCAAACTCTTTAGAATTTCCCATATCTTTATGATAATATCCCAGAACCATTTTAGTAAACTAACCAAAAATTAGAAATAGTAGAATAAAGAATATAACACATTAGGGGGCCCTATGCATATTGCTAAAATAACTTCTTAGAAACTCTTATTAATTCGTAGTCCCATTATTAAATACTTTATATTTATACTAACATTAAGAATTTTAAAAATTATATTTTTTTATTTATAGAATATAAAAAATAATATAACAAAGGCAAAATATAATATTAAAAACAAAGGCAATATCTTTATCATGAAAATTGTTAACCCATCAATAAAAGTTAAAAAAAAAAGGATTTTGGGGATAGAGAGGAAACATTAGTAACTGTTAGTTGTGTAGAGTTAAGAAATTTAATGCACAGACAAGTCCCAATTTTGGAATCATGACAATCTATTGTATATAAGTTTATAAATCACAAAAAATATTATCAAGAAAGTATTATTCTCTTTCAAGTAAACAGATACAAGATTCCGGGGAAGGAGAGTACTTCAAACATGAACCATGAAAAGGCTTTTAGAAAAGATAAAACTTGACAAGAGTTTGAAAATCTCATAGGATTTTTCACTTTAAAACATTAAAGACTGAGAATCCATTGATAAATAGAAAAACATGTAGATTTTTACATACTTATAGGATATAGCAAATGTTTAGTTTAGAGAGGCATTTAAATGTAGAGATTAGTCACATTGATTCTGCAGCTTCTCTCTTCAAACCCAGTTCCACTAACTTTTATCCCTGCTTTTGAGCAAAATATCTTTGACTCTGTATCCTCTTGCATAAAATGGACAATAAGACAGTCTCTCCCTCTTTGAATAAGGATTAAATTAAACGAGGCATTGAAAAAATGTCTTCTGCAGTCTTTTCTGAGAATGTATCTCACCAGAGTTGTGTGTGGACTTGTTACGATGCTCCTGCATGCTTCCTTTTAAATGTGAATTTCCCCGAGAACCTAACGCTTTTTTTTTTCTTTTGGTAACCTTAACTGCTCTATAGCATAGATATTTGATGGTCTGTCATTCCATTGCTATTCTTGTGATTCATGTCCACTGCTTTCTGCTGTTTCTTATACCTTGAGATCAGAGCAGTAGTGGTTTTGGCCATCTGAAGTCTGAGTTAGGTAAGACAGACCGATCAGGCAGTCCCTAGACCAGTTATATCATGGCAAATTAAGTCGGCTCTGTTCTCGCAGTTCATGAACAGAAACTGAGCATGAGATAACTGATTTCTCCAAACTGAGCCATGCCACTCTGTAAAAGGAGTTTGAGCAAGTTTCAATAAAAATCAAGTCTGAGTAAAAATCTCATCAAATGTTCTACAATTTTGCAAGTGGTTTTTTCTTGATTGGACATTTTTTGGTTGTTGTTGCTGCTGTAGATCTTTGACTGTTTTCCAGAGATCTTATAATTTATTCAGGTAGTTTATAGTTGTTTCTTTAATAATTTTGTGGAAGAAAGAGGTCCTGAAGTTTCCTAGTCTACCATCTTGTTGACATCTTCCAAGTCTGTTAATGTTTGAAAAATGGTATAAATAGTAGCAATGTGTCTATGCACATTTACAATCACAAAGCAATGAAATACTTATATTTAAATCTAACAAGCCTTGTACTAAACTTATATCCTGCAAACTACATAAAGCTGACACAAAAAAAATAAAAAAAATGTAAATAAATGGGAAGACATATTGTGTTCATGGATTGAAAAACAACATAGTAAAATTTTTGATTCTCTCTAAATATACCAACAAATTTATTATCATTTCTAACATGATACCCAGAAGTCATTTTGTACACAAAATCTAATTATAAAATCAACACAGAAAAGCAAAGAAATAAGTATAGTCAAATAATTTTAACAAAGAAGTGAATGGGAGGAATTGGCCTACTAAATTTCAAAACTTGTTATATAGCTCTACTAATCAACAAGTTGTGGTATTAGCAGAGAGATAAAAACAGATTAATGAAACAAAACAAAGAATTAACAAAGAGATTCTGATCAATATTCTCAACCAATTATTGTTAAAGGTAAAAAACAGTTTAGTTAAAGAAAAGTAGTCTTTTTAATAAATGGAATGATTAGATATCCATAAGCCATCCCCCCAAAGAAAGCAAAGCAAAACAAAACCTTTGTCGAATATCATACCTTTTAGAAAATTAACTCAAAAAGTACCGTACATTAAATGGAAATCATAAAACTGTGAGAGTATGAGGTTGTGAAGCAAACAAAGGAGACAAGAACTTTTGAATCTGGAGCCAAAAGACAGATTCTTAGAATTGAAACCAAAATCATAATTCTGAAAAGAAAAATATTGATAAATTACATGTTTGCCATATGTAATATTCTGTTAATAAAAATGAAGACAGTCTACAGAGTGAGAGAACATATTTGTAAGCAAGATATCTAACAAAGGACTGAAACCTGGAAGATATCAACAACTCTCAAAATTCAACAGTAAAGAGAACAATCTTATTAGAAAATAAGAAAAGATAGGAAAAGGGAAAATAAGAAAAGATAGGAAAAGGTATTTTATAGAATAGAATATATGCTAGAAATAAACACTTGAAAAGATGTGCATTATTTTTAAGTGTTAGGGAAAAACAAATTACAACTATAATGATATGTCATTCTATGCCTGTCAGATGGTTAAAATAAAAAATAGTAACAGTACCAAATACAGGAGAGAATGAGAAACCTTGATCACGTAAACATTTCTGAAAGGAATATAAATTGGTATATCCATTCTGAAAAACACTTTCGGAGTTTATTTTTTAAATAAACATTTAATTACCATACAGTACAACAGTTACACTCCAGGGCATTTATCCTAGAGAAATTAAATTCATGTTCTCATCAAAACTTATACAAGACTATTAATAGCAACATTATTTTTTTAATTAATTTATTTTTTTCCCAATATGAGAAGCATGGGGGAGGCAGACAGACAGACTCCCACATGCACCGGACCAGACCGGGATCCACCCGGCATGCCCACCAGGGGGCGATGCTCTGCCCATATGGGGTGTTGCTCCATTGCAACCAGAGCCATTCTAGTGCCTGAGGCAGAGGCCACAGAGCCATCCTCAGCGCCCTGGCAAACTTTGCTCCAGTGGAGCCTTGGCTGCGGGAGGGAAGAGAGAGACAGAGAGGAAGGAGAGGGGGAGGGGTGGAGAAACAGACGGGCACTTCTCCTGTGTGCCATGGCTGGGAATCAAACCCAGGACTTCCACAAGCCAGGCCAATGCTCTACCACTGAGTCAACCGGCCAGGGCAATATTATTTTAATAGCTGAAACTTCAAACAATTTAGATGTTTGGCAACTAGTGAATGTTTAAACAAACTGTTGCATCCATATGATAGAATAGTACTAACAAATAAATAAGAGCAAACTATTGATAAATTTATAACCTGACAGAATCTTCAGAAAATATTGCTGAATAGAAAAAAAGTCAGTTTTTTTTCTTCATTCTTTATTTAGAAAATTAAATTTAAAACTGTCACATTGATCAACATGAGTACATAGATTTTGGCCAAACATCTCCACATCATTTGGTCAGTCAATTATTTTGTGTATCCATCATCCAAAGTCAAATCATTCTCCATCACCTTATATTTTTCCTTCTTTATACCCTTCCCCTAACCCTCTTTCTGCTCCCCTTCCCCCATCCCTGTCTCCCTGGTAACCGCTGCACTCTCATCTATGTACATGAGTCTTAATTTTGCATTTCTCTTATGTTTGGAATCATACAGTTTTTAGTTATTTCCAATATACTTATTTCAGTTTAATGTTCTCAAGGTACATCCATATTGTTAATGATATTATTGTATGTCATTATTTCTTACGTCTGAGTAGTATTCTATTGTATATACGTACCACATCTTCTTTATCCAATCTATTTATCAAGGTGTCTATTGAAGGGCACCTTGGTTGTTTCCATGTCTTAGCCACTGTGAAAAAAAAATCTCTTCAATAAATGGTGCTGGGAAAATTGGAAAACCACCTGCAAAATAATGAAACTCGACCACAGTTTGTCCTCTTGCACCAAAATTAATTCAAAATGAATCAAAAACCTAAATATAAGCTCTGAAACAATGTTACATAAAAGAAAACATAGGTACTAAACTCATGGACCTTGTCTGTAGAGAATATTTTATGAATCTGACCCCAAAGACAAAGGAAGTAAAGGCAAAAATAAATAAATGGGACTATATCAACCTAAGAAGATTCTGCACAGCACAAGAAACTGACAACAAAACAGACAGACAGCCAACTAAATGGGAGATGATATTTTCAAACAACAGCTCAGACGAAGAGTTAATATCTAAAATATTAAAGAACTCACAAAACTAAACAATAAACAAGCAAATAAACCAGTTAAAAAATGGTGAGAGGACATAAACAGACACTTTCCCTAAGAAAACATACAAATGGTTAACAGATATATGGAAAGATGCTCATCTTCACTAGCTATTAGAGAAATGCAAATCAAAACTACAATGAGATACCACCTCACACCTGTTAGATTGGCTATTATCAACAAGACAGGTAATAACAAGTGTTGGAGAGGCTGTGAAGAAAAAGGAACCCTCATTCACTGTTGGTGGGAATGTAAAGTAGACAACCATTATGGACGACAGTATGGTGTTTCCTCAAAAAATTAAGAATAGAACTACCATATGACCCAGCAATCTCTCTACTGGGTATATATCCCCCAAACATGAAAACATTGGTACGTAAAGACACATGCAGCTTCATGTTTATTATTGTATTAAAAAATCAATCCTTAAAGGTTTTATTTTATTAAATTCTATTTACATAACATTCTTGACTTGAAATATAATATAAAAATAAAATCTTAATGGTTGCCAGAATTTCAGGAGTGACTGAGTGTGGGAAAAAAATGGCTAATTTTAAATAGCAACATGAGGGGTCCTTATGGTGATGCAAATATTTTATATCTTGATTTATCTCAATAGTTTTATTATTTGTGGTGATATTTTACTATAACTTTTCAAGATAATACCATTGTGACTAAGTAGGCAAAGGGTACAAAAGATGTTTCTATATTATTTCTTAAAAGTTCAAATTAATGATTATCTCAAATGAATGATTTCAAACTTTTTTAAAGAACAATTATTTGTTTTTAGTACTGATTAAGATTTCATCCATTAAAAATTGTAATAGTAGAAAAAGTTTTTAAACATAAGATCATGTGACCATTTTTAACTTTCTCATTTTGTTTTTTTTAATTTTTTTTTTTTTTTTTGTATTTTTCTGAAGCTGGAAACGGGGAGAGACAGTCAGACAGACTCCCGCATATGCGCCCGACCGGGATCCACCCAGCACGCCTACCAGGGGGCGTCACTCTGCTGCAACCAGAGCCACTCTAGCGCCTGGGGCAGAGGCCAAGGAGCCATCCCCAGCGCCCAGGCCATCTTTGCTCCAATGGAGCCTCGCTGCGGGGGGGAAAGAGAGAGACAGAGAGGAAGGAGAGGGGGAGGGGTGGAGAAGCAGATGGGAGCTTCTCCTCTGTGCCCTGGCCAGGAATCGAACCCAGGACTTCTACACGGCAGGCCGACGCTCTACCACTGAGCCAACTGGCTAGGGCAACTTTTTCATTTTGTATAAGAAGATAAGAAATTAAATGCCATGTGGTTTTAAAAAAATTAAATATCCTTGTTATGGAGGATAACACAATAGAAAACAAAATATCAGAATTTCAAATCAGTTACAAATGCCAGCCCTTCATATAATGACTACAACATGAAGATATTGTTATATGACATAAAAAAACTTGAAATAAAAAAACTGGAATATAACCAAAGTAAATACATTTGAACTCTAATTTGTTTTTCCTAAATTTTAACAGCAGTTATGACATAAATTTATATTTTATTTGGCCATAAAATAATCTGAAATTTGTTTAATTTGAAATGTATTATTATACTCTAAAAGCAATAAAATAAGTTTGAAACCATACTCTAAAATATATGTATATTACATAAAATGGTACCAAATATAAAATAATGGAGCAAGACAATATTTGTGTGTAAGTGTTAAAAATGCAAAGGACGATATATCTTGTTTTTAATATCAGAATGTTAATTTTTATTTATTTTCTCTCTTTTTAATTTTATTTTTAATTACAATTTACATTTAATAGTATTTTGTGCCCTGGCCGGTTGGCTCAGTGGTAGAATATTGGCCCAGAATGGGGATGTCTCAGATTCAATTCTCAGGGCACACAGGAGAAGAGACCATCTGCTTCTTCATCCTTTCCACTCCCCCTTCTTTCTTTCTCTCTCTCTCCCCTCCCACAGCATGGCTCAATTGGAATGAGTTAGCCTTGGCCACTGAGGATGGCTCAGTAACCTCTGCCTCATGCCCTGAAGAAATGGCTCGGTTGTGGAGCAACAGACCAATGGCTCCAGATGCGCAGAGCATTGCCCCCTAGTGGGCTTGCCAGGTGGATCTTGGTCAGGGCACATGCGGGAGTCTGTCTCCCTGCTTTCCCTCTATTTACGAAAATTAAAATATATATATATATATATATTTTGTATTAGTTTCAAATGTTATATTTTTAATTCTTTGTGAATTTTCTCTAGCAGCATTATGGTAATATATTTTTTTAAATTCTATACCTTTTGCCTGACCAGTGGTGGCACAGTGGATAGAGTGTCAACCTGGAAAGCCATGGTGGTTGGTTCAAAGCCCTAGGCTTGTCTCAAGGCACATATGAAAAACAACTACTACGAGTTGATACTTCTTGCTACTCCCCCACTTTTCACACTTGCTCTCTCTTCTCTCTAAAATTAATAAAAAACATTCTAGGTCTTTTATGATCTAACTTTATGAAAAAACATTAAAAGAAGTATATAGTTTGGCCACAAAAATTGGGAAAAAGTAATCTAGTATTTGCTCAGAGGAGAATACCATTTATAACACACAGTATGTATTTATAAACTACATGTTAATTCACTCATGAATTTTTGACATTTAAAATTATTATTTTAATTCTAAATATGTTAGGTGATATTCAATATCTTGAGGAGTTGAGCAGTGAAAACTCAAGTTCTTGTTTTCCAGATCACCATCTAGAATAGAAATTTATGCCTTCCTCTTTCTTAATCTGTAATACATTATAATTGCTTAAAAATATTATACTTCTCCCTCACCAAAAATTACAAACAAAACAAATCCAAATTATTAAATATTCCCAACAGCTAAAATACTACAGCATCTTTCATTTCCTCTACCATTATCTTCTGCAGCATTTTTCCCCTTCTTTCCTTCCTTCCTTCCTTCCTTCCTTCCTTCCTTCCTTCCTTCCTTCCTTCCTTCCTTCCTTCCTTCCACCACCACTTCCTTCCTTCTTCTCGTTCTCCCTCCCTCCCTCCCTCCCTCCCTCCCTCCCTCCCTCCCTTCCTCCCTTCTTCCCTTCTTTCCTTCTATTCTTTTCTTTATATTTTTGGTTGTAAAGTTGTGTCTCCCCCAAAGAATGTATTATTTAAAATAAAAGATGTGTTAAGAAGTCCTAACTCCTGTACCCATGAATGTGACCATATTTGGACATCATTTTCAGATGGATTTAGTTAAGATGAGGTCATACTGGACTGAGGCGGGTCTTAAATCCAGTTAGACTGTGTCCTCATAAAGTGAGACCACCAGCAGCTGAAAGGAGGCAAGGAAATGCCTCCCTCGAAGACTTTACAGAGAACGCAGCCCTACCAACTCCTTAATTCTAAATTTATAATTGCCTAAATTGTAAGAGAACAGGCCTGACCTGTGGTGGCTCAGTGGGATAAAGCGTCGACCTGGAACACTGAGGTTGCCGGTTCAAAATCTTGGGCTTGTCTGGTCAAGGCACATATGGGAGTTGATGCTTCCTGCTCCTCTCCCTTCTTTCTCTCTCTCTCTCCCCTCTCTCTAAAAATCAATAAATAAAATATTTAAAAAAATTTAAATTGTAAGAGAACAAATTTGTGCTGTTTTAAGCTACCCAGTGTGTGGTCATTTGTCACAGTCTCCTTAAAAACTAATACACATATTTTGGCCCTGGCCGGTTGGCTCGGTGGTAGAGTGTCGGCCTGGCATGCAGGAGTCCTGGCTTCGATTCCCGGCCAGGGCACACAGGAGAAGCCCTCATCTGCTTCTCCACCCCTCCCCCTCTCTCCATCTCCTTCCTCTCTGTCTCTCTCTTCCCCTCCTGCAGCCAAGGCTCCATTGGAGCAGCGTTTGCGGGAGTGCTGAGGATGGCTCTGTGGCCTCTGCCTCAGGTGCTAGAATGGCTCTGATTGCGACAGAGCGAAGCCCCAAGATGGGCAGAACATCGCCCCCTGGTGGGCATGCTGGGTGGATCCCGATCTGGTGCATGAGGGAGTCTGTCTGACTGCCTCCCCGTTTCCAACTTCAGAAGAATACAAAAAACAAAAAACAAAAAAAACTAATACACATATTTTTTACATCTTTTGTTATCTCCAGACTCTTATAACATAGTCAGGGCTTTGCCACCTCCATGTACATTTATATTTTTACTATTTCTATCGGACATTAAACTTCAGAGGTTCTTCTTGGAAGTGGGGAGAGAGGGAGTGCGGGAAAATGGGCGGCTTATTTTACCATCTGCCTCTTACTGAGCCAGGGACACCCACGTGGATATTGCCAAGAAACAGTTGCAAAGTAAATAAAAATGCTGTGCAGTGATACACTTTGAAATGACATTCAGAAATCAGTGTTAATACATATGTATTATCTTTGAACTAGGAGATAGATAGATATATCAGCTCCCAATATGGAAATGACCCTGCATTAATTTTTCCTGATCTAGAAATGGCCTCAGGCTACTCGCTGAAACCTGAACCTACTGAAGTCTGGAAAATTAATGATGTTACCTTTGATGCATTCAGTCTTTAATTGCTCAGTATTGGATGGGGCCTGTAATCTGTTCCTTGAAGTTAGAAATGGGCAAGGATGTTGTCAGTTTTCAAAATGTTGAGGCGATGCAGAAGACTGTATAAAATTCCCTGAGAAAAAAAAAATCAAGGCAAGTTTCTTAATGAACAGAATGAGATCCTATTTTTGCTCAGGGATTATTAGAAATCTGGACAAATCTGAGGAGTTTTGAAGGTCAGAGAAAATGGTTCTTCCTACTGGTGCCTCCTGCTTTATATATAACAACATCATCCAGGAAATCTCATATTTTTCACTTAGCCTTATGTCTCATTGTTATTCTAGGTTTGTAGACATCTTTCCAATAATCATGTTAAATCTTTGGAAAAACTGTGCAAATAGAAACAAAAAAAAATATAAGACATAACTATCTCCCACAAATGGGCTAGTATTCTATCCGGTGACTTAGAACTGCCAGACTTATCACACTTACAAATTGACAGGAAAAATTAGACGTGCCAAATGAGTTCTGACTTCAGAGTGCTCAATTCCAGCTGTCAAAGAAATTCTACAGGCGAAGATGAGAATTCATCTGCTCCTAGCTGGTTTAAGAGGAATTGTATAGACAGGAGAGGGAGAATTTTACATGAAGAAATTCATAAGATGAAAAAAAAAATGTCAGAGTAAAGAAGTATCAGTGCGGATATAAAGAAAGCGTTGTTGTTTTTGCTATCAGAGCATTGATAGCTAGTCTTTTAGCTGACAATTGATGACTTCTATATGCTTTATTTTAAGTATCAACAAAACAAAATGCATGTAAATATTTAAATAGAAATATGCATTTTATTAGTATAGAATTAAGATTTACTTCTTTAATTTTCTGAAATGCCTAAGTAAAAATCTTTAACTTAATTAACTACTTAACAATTTGTCATTGTATAAATATGTATATATTATATATATATAGTTAGTCTATATAAGGGGATTAATCATTGCATTATAGAAATCAACATGTTATCTTAAGAACAAGAACATTTAGTATTAGAATATTTGGGAATAAAAATATGTACTGCTGGATCAATGCCATGGGAAAGACAGGTAGCATTCCAAGTAGCTACTGAATATAAACAAAAATAAACAGAAAAAATGGCTAATATGTTAGAGCTGTTGGTGTTATAAATTTGAGCCCTACTGTCCCTACTTGCTGTTTGACATACTAAGTCCCATAAAAGAATCGAAGGAAACATCAAATTGGCTGAACTAAACTAACTTGATAATCAGCTGGTTTTACTTGGATGAGTGCATCAAGGTTTTCCCAAGAGTATACAAACAAGGAATTGTCCACAGAAAAAAATGTTTACTTTATTAGATGGAAAGCTGATTGACTGACAGTCAAAAATATTTTTTTTAAAAAAGATGATACCTATGAAAGTGGCAAAAATATAATTTACTCAATTATCAATAATATTAATTAGATAATAAGTTCTATGCTAGTAATGTAGAGGCTATACAAATAATATAAACTTTTGCTCTTTTCTAAGCAATCTTGCAATCTTATTGACTATAAAAGAGTTACATTGCGCATTTGATTTATAGCTACATTTGTACCTATTTATCTATATATTATCTATCATCATTTCTATCCATTTTATACACACACACACACACACACACACACACACACAGTCCAGAATGACAAATGTATAGATAATAAGATCTATAGGAACTCATAAGGATTTTTAAATGTCTATTTGCTTAAATTATCAAGATGCCTGGAGAAAAAAAACATCTAACTATATCTCTATGGAATATACTTCCTGATTCTTTTTGCACTTTTCCCCATTTCGCCAATTTTTAAAGCAGCCTCTCCTTTTCATACTAAGTGCTACCAGCACAATCTACCATGGTACTGCTCAAGTACACAAAGCGTGTTTTTGTTTTTCCTACAATGCACCTTTTCAAACCACTCATATGTCTGGCTCCTTTCCAACATTAAAAATTCTCTATCCACTCTTTCATCATTGCATTATTATATATAAAATTCCTTATTTATTTGTGGGTTAGCTCTTATCACAAGAAAAAATAATAATTTCTCTGTTTCTGTGTTTATTCGTTTATTGTTTGACTTTTGATATTGTCATGAGTGTTGTATATTCCACAGACCCTGGCTTAATGCCATGTGTGACACAAAGCGTGTTCATAGATTATTTGTTCAATAGATGAATGAATGATACTTGAAACTTTAAAAATCATGGAACTAGATTACTAACCTGAAACTTAAATACATAGTTTTTTGTTTGTTTGTTTTTTAAAGTTGAGCCCTGGCCGGTTGGCTCAGTGGTAGAGTGTCGGCCTGGCGTGCAGAAGTCCCGGGTTCGATTCCCGGCCAGGGCACACAGGAGAAGCGCCCATTTTCTTCTCCACCCTCCCCCTCTCCTTCCTCTCTGTCTCTCTCTTCCCCTCCCGCAGCCAAGGCTCCATTGGAGCAAAGATGGCCCGGGCGCTGGGGATGGCTCCTTGGCCTCTGCCTCAGGCGCTAGAGTGGCTCTGGTCGCAACAGAGCGACCCCCCGGATGGGCAGAACATCCCCCACTGGTGGGCAGAGCATCCCCCCCTGGTGGGTGTGCCGAGTGGATACCCAATGGGCGCATACAGGAGTCTGTCTGACTGTCTCCCCGTTTCCAGCTTCAGAAAAATACACACCCAAAAAAGTTGTTTTTATTTCAGAAAATAGGAGAAATACGATAGGTTTTCTAGACCTTTAGAGAATAAGGATTCTTCTTATTTCATAGAGAGTATATGTTCACATATGCAAATTCATATTCTTTTGCAAGTTTAAAGAGTAGGAAACATAGTACATGCTAATATTAAAAACATTTTTTGGATGAATATTTTCTTAAAATCAGTGGAGAAACATTTAAAAACTTGGCAAATTAATTCTTGAAAATGTTTCAGCTCTAGAAAAAGTCGATACAGAGTGACAGAGCAGCTGATGGATAATCTCAGGGGCCGAGCATTTGATGTGCTCTGTGGTTCAAGACGTGATAATTCTTTGGTTACAGAACATCATGGCTAGAGGCTTTCATTCAGTGTGTGGGGATAGTGGATAGTGTGGAAAATCTCTGTATCAAATATCTAACTAGTAATTCAAATGAAGGTGAAAAGGTCCCAAGTATTGTTTGCAGCTTGGGAGAGAAATTAGAACAACAAAATTGATGACTAAAGGATAAATACTTTTGGACCATGTGAATTACAAATAAACAATTTGGTAAATATTCAGTGCCATATGTTGGATATTCAGATGAGAACGTGGAAGAGTTTGATGAACAACCATACAATTTAATAAGTGAAATCCAACTGTGATTACTTTTTAAACACTTTATTTAACCTTGGAGCTGTAGCACTAAAACAAATTGAGAAAAGATCAACTGTCTTTTGTTTTCTGTTGAATTAAATAGGTAATAACAAACTGCCCGCATTTGGAAAATTAACAGATAGTATAAATATCACCTAGAACCTTTGAAAAGTGAAACTGAACAGTACCAGAAAGGAAGAAAAACTCTCCTGTTTCTGGCTTTAATTTGACAATTGAATCATTTCACCAACATAGTAAAGACTCTGACTGGAAAGGTTTAAAGATAGAAATGAATTAGGTTTGGTTACTTCTGCAAAGAAACTACATCAAAATCCAGTTGGTTGGCCCTGAACAGGTAGCTCAGTTGGTTAGAGTGTCATCTCCATTCAAAGGCTGTGGATTTGATCCATGGGCAGGGCACATACAAGAAGCAACCAATGAATACACAACTAAGTGGAACAACAAATGGATGTCTCTCTCTCTCTCTCTCTGAAATTAATTTCTTAAAAATCCAGTCGCTCAAATCAATAATTTTTTTTTTATCTTACCTGCTTCTATGGTTTGACTGAACTTAACTATATGGTTCTCCCATGGCTTACTCAAGTGACATGGTCAGATATTGCAACAATCTGAAGGGATTTTAGGGAAGGATGATGAAGAGGATCTACTCCAATGGGTGTGAGTTAATGCTTATTATTCTCTGGAAATTCCCATGATGCCATTTATCAGTGGGCATATATGCCTCTCCACAGGATGTTGATTTTTTAGAATCTTGCAACTCAATTCTAAAAGGAAATGTCACAAGGAAGTATTGTAAGAAACAGTTTCCATTCTCTTAAGTACTTGGCACAGACACACATGTACATCGTCACCTCATAATGTTCTGTTGCACTGAGCAATCAGAAATATACATGATTTCAAGTGAAGTGTCATAAATCTTATCTCAATGGGAGAAATGGCAAAAAAAAAATTGTGTTCAAATTTCTCTTAATAGCCTGAGCTGTGGTGGACAGTGGATAAAGTGTCGACCTGGAGTGCTGATGTTGCCGGTTTAAAACCCCAGACTTGCCCAATCAAGGCACAGAGAAGCAACTACTACTGGCTGTTGCT